>NW_026587032.1:1085349-1245492 GCF_907164565.1 Psammomys obesus | reverse complement strand
AAAAAAAAGAAAAAAGAAAAGGTAGGAAGGACATTCAAAGTTGTCCTCTGACCTCAAAAATATGTACACACATGTGTCCATGCATACACACACACACACACACACACACACACACACACACACACACGCATACAAAGACACATACACCCTCACACACACCTCCACCTCCTTTGAAATGTCACGCTGCCTTTATTCACATCCCACAGGCCAGAGAAACACGGATGCGACATCTCTGCCTCAGGACTTACCTTTGAGAGCACCTTTCTCAGTGCCTGGATTGCATTTTGGCCTGCCACTCTCTGGAGCTGATGGTCAGCGGGATACGATTTTCCTTTGATGTGTGACCAGCCTTCATTTTCTCTTACTAAAGGAGAGCCTGGCTTCTTCCAGAAAGCCTGTCCTGGAAACAAAGGCCGTGGTTGGATGTGCTGAACCCCGGAAACACTCGGTACACTGGGGGTACCGAATAGAAGAATCCTTTGCATTCTAGATGTAAAAGTAGCCATTGGTAGGGAAGTGTGGGTCACGTGGACCCAGCCCTGCTTCCTAAAGCCATTTGCTCAGAGGCCTGTCTGGACAACCCTTGGTTGAAACCAACATACCGCCTTGTGCCCGCACCATTTGGGGGCTGGTGAGGCCGGGCAGCTAAATTACCTGCTAGCCCAGACCCTAATCTCACTGGGCTCATACTAACCAAAGTCTTCCTGGAAAAACCACAGAAGGGAGGATTTCCCCCACATCTTTTAATTCTCCAATTAAAAACGAAACAACAAAACATAATTACCAAAGAAACAGCGTCTAATCCCCAGTTCATGAACCTGCCAAGCTGCTCAGATATCATATTGTATCATTAAGAAATTCACATTACAGCGTCTTCAACATAAAGAACCCATTCCAGGATGCAAGGCACTTGCTTTTTCTTTTCCAA
The DNA here is from genome assembly GCF_907164565.1 of Psammomys obesus. Classification (NCBI taxonomy): domain Eukaryota; kingdom Metazoa; phylum Chordata; class Mammalia; order Rodentia; family Muridae; genus Psammomys; species Psammomys obesus. Next base: position 1,244,564 of record NW_026587032.1, on the reverse strand, counting down.
ACCCTGCTTTAATTAGAAAAAAAAATTGATAGAAAATATAGAACTACCTCTCCCCATAACTACTTTTAAAAAATCTATTTGGAAGCCTTGAAAATATTGGTGAATTATAAAAGAAATTGAACTCTGATATTTTTCTCCTGTTTTATTATTCCCTATTCCCCGAAAGGCCTCCAACATTGGATTTCTATAGCTCAGGAAAAGGATGTATTTCCCCCCTAAGAACCTGTAGGTATTCTAATTATATGTAAATCAGTTCACAGAAATAAATATCCGTGGTTAAAGGGTATTTAAAATGTTAAAAGCTTTTTCTCAACTGTTCGCTGTTTAAAAAAAAAAAATGAAAATCTATTTCTAGAACCCTGGTAGCTTAGAGGCTGTGTCTCCCTTTCATGCATGCACATGAGAACTTTCCAGGCAACATAAATGCATGGCTGTTTTGTCTAAAAGTGCCTCAAGTGAGATCCACAGTTTGATTCCAATTTTGAAGCCATTCTGTGTCAGGCTTCCCCTGTCAGTGCTGGAAACCTTCCCTTCTTTATTCCTATATAAAATCTACAGTGGGGTGAGGAGATGGGGTAGAAACTAATTTACTCTGATGGTGGAAGACTACCTTACCAGATGGGTGGGTGGATGGATAAAGAGGTGATTTGTGTGTGCAGGTAGATGGATGGATGGATGACAGACAGGTGGAAGCTCTTTAACTCGATGGCTATATTTTTAAAGATTCGTTTTAAGTGTGTGCATGGGAGGGTATGTCCTTGTGCCTGTGGAGGCCAGACAAGGGTGTTGAATCACCTGGAACTAGGGTTACAGATGGTTGCGGGCCGCCTGATGTGGGAGCTGTGAATAGAACTCGAGCCTTCTGCAAGAACAGCAGGTGCTCTTAACCACTGAGCCATCTCTTCAGCCCCAAGATGAATACTGTAATTTTTCTGATACCTGAGCTGCATTCTACTCTAGTCTCTTAGCTACAAACACTAGCAAAACATTAATGTTTCCTAAATTCCCACCTCTGGGTTCCAAGCCCTCAGACCATCTGCCTGTGAAATCCCTTCACCTGCCATTGCAAATAGAGAACATCAAAATCCGAAGCCCTGGTCTTTGGCCAAATGGTCCCTCCCCAGCTATCTTCACCTCAGAGAGGCGGTACCCTGCATCCAGTTCCTCAGGTCAAGAGCTGTTCTCTCCAGTTCCGCATAATTCTGTCCCTTCTTTCCATTCTACTCTCAGGAAGTCTCCGACTTCCAGTGTGATTTCAGTTGAGTTCTGTTGGCTCCCTCTTTAAAATATGTCCACAAGTGATCAGGCTTGACCACCCACACCCCTCTTCCTGCTCATCAGCTGCCCTGTTCCCCACAGTGCTCCTCCCCATTGCATCCTTGCCATCCTTCTCTCAAGTCAGCATCACAGCAGAGTGTTTCTCTTAACACAAAGGCACTACTGCTTGAATCCGAAGCCCCCTTTGCTGTCTCACCTCACCCAGAATCAAAACAAAGTCTTCAAATGGCTCCTAAGACCATCATCTGCCTCCATTGCTGCAGCTCCAGGTTTCCTCAGCTGCAGCGATGAGTTACTTGCTCCTTAAGCACACCAGCCTGCCTTCTGATCTGGGATCTTTGCACCAGCCATTTCTCTTGTCCAATATACTCTTCCCTGGAAATTTTGCCAACCTGGAGTCACCTGGAAAGAGGGAACCTCAGCTGAAGAATTGCCCTGCTCAGGCGGGCATGCCTGTGTTTTGACTGATTGTTGATGTGGGAGGGCCCAACTCAGGGCGGGCAACACCATCTCTGGGCTGATGGGCCTGGGCTGTATGAGAATGCCAGCCTACTGAGCCAGTAAACAAGCCAGTAAGCAGCGCTCCTCCGTGGTTTCTGCTTTAGCTCCTGCGCTGGCAAACAGGACACCACCTATGGAGTCTCAGAGGTCAAGTGTCACTCTGCCTATTTCCGGTCGAAACACCCTCACCCCTCATCCTTCTTTTCTGTACTGAATCGTCCTCCCATTGCCTCAGATACTCCTCATTGTATGTGTTTGCTCAGCATCTTTCCCGCTGGACTATAAGCTCCACAGGCACAGAGTTTTCATTTCGTGGTTTTTGTCCGATGCTACTACCTCTACCTACTTATAAGAGTACCCGGCACATCACAGACAATAAACACTTCTTGAATGAATTGACAAAGACACGGACCATGGTAAACCAATAAATGTGGCTCCCAGTCACCTTTCATGCCTCAGTGACATTTCTCACTTAAGTATATGTGGCTGTGGGACTCTTTGGGGCAGAACGAATAGGGAGCCCAACTTCCAGGATGACTCTGATGTCTCAACATGCGTTTATGTTGTTTACTGCATGCTGAAGTGTACCACTAAGAGGGGCTGGCTGTGTGGGGTCTGTCATCACATAAAGGACTGGAGGAGCTTACGTCTGTCTCTGAGGCACCTTTGGGAGGTCACCCATCTTTAGGAGAGAATGGTTTCAGGAGCTAGAGAGTCAGAGTATGTATTAACTAATTTTCTCCTCCCTGGGACCAAACACCTGGCAAGAAGCAACTTGTGGGGAGGGGAGGTGCTTATTTGGCTTATGGTTTAAGAAGGCACAGTCCATCATGGCATGGAAGAAATGGTGAGGAAGCATGAAGGACCTGGTCACACTGGGTCCACAGTCAGGAAGCAGAGGAAGATGATTACTGGTGCTCAGTTGGCTTTCTCTTTTTTCCTTTCCAGTTCATTCCAGATAGGTCTTCCCCCGTCAGCTAAACGTCTCCAAAACACACTCAGCCACACCCAGAGGTGCCTCTATTAGGGAAGCCTAAATGCAGCCAAGCTGACAGTGACAATTAACAATCCCAGGATGCTGTGGCATAGAGCTCCTACTCTGTGGACTCAGGCAAGTCACGCTGCGAGCTAGTTTCATTTAACGCTGGCATGCACACCTGTGGACAGGCCAGTCCACAGTGCAGAGAATCGCCATCTTCCTCCACCCTCCACCCTCTATCCAAGAAACAGCACCAGCTCCTCCAGGCTCGGTGAAATACAGGAACAAGCCAGTGTGTGAACCCAAGACTTCCAAAGTGTGTTCCAGAACAGGTAGAAAGGCCAAGAGCCTGAGCCACCGAGAGTAGCATGGCACTCTGGTAGCTCTCTGGCTCATGCTTTTTTACATTACTTTACAAGTGACCATCAACTGGTTTGACCAGGGGGATAGGGGAGCCTCTTTCAGCTCGACTCAAAGACGTTCTGAAACCTAACCAACCATGTCCTGAGCGGAAAGGATGTGAAGGGCCTGCTTGTTTCCCCTGCCCTTAATGAAGTGACATCGACCGAGAAAAATGAATCAGATAAAAAGGAAAAGGCAAATTATGATATTAAAAATTCATTTCCATTTAGCAAATTTGCTATTAGCATCACAATTCGGGATATTTTAATAATTATAGCCTCAGATAAGTGGCATAATTGGATGCCTCGCTGATTGGATTGAAGAGGTACCAACAAAAATAAAATCCACCCACTTAGCTTCCCCACCAGCTCAAGAGCTCACCCTCTCACCCTGTCCTGCCCCCTCCCAGCAGGGATGGACCTGCCTGCTGCCTGGCCCTTCTCCCATTTCTTTTCTACAGCTGACTTTCCCAGGAGCTCAGCCAGCCGAGGCCCAGCACTCCCTGGCGAGAAAGGAGACACAAAGGAGGACCCAGAAGTCTGAGACTCAGGTGAGCATGAAACCGGAAATGAGGCTCTGGGTAAGCAGAGTGCCTCTGCACATACTGGTCTACCTACGCTGGGATGTGAGCAACCCATGTTGTTTTTCTGCCTTGGCCATTCAGAACAGAGGAAGTTCCCAGGGAAAAGGCAGGAGCCTCACAGTACAGCAGGCCATCCTGCTATGGATGGTCTGTACCCCATCCTCGGTGGCCGGCCTGAAAGCGCTCATGTGGCATGTGCTGAGGGCCACCTGCCTCTAACTAGCTTCTGTGGAGCTTCTGGAACCAGTAGGAGAGCCTACCACAACCTTATCTCAAATACTCGATTGACAGAGGCCAGGCAGTTCCAGATGGGGTTAGTGCTTGAAACAAGCTGAGGATCCACGGGCTGATAGTGAAGGTTAGGGGAGGGAGGGCTATTTTCTTCAGTGGTGTAGCCACAGGTAAGGTGCCCATGCTCTTATAAATAATGACCCCTCAGCCATACGCCTATAAACAGCCCTATTGGAACTCACTGAAAAGATATGGAAGCAGACAAGAAAAGGTAATGAGGTAAATATGATTAGAACACTTTATATATGTGTGTGAAAATGTCAAAACGAAAACCCATTAACTATGAGTAATTAATGTATGCTAATACAAACTTCTCTTAAGGAGGAAGGAGGAGTTTGATGTTTCTGGTCTCTGCTTTCAGCACCCCAGGATTGTTAATTCTCACAGGGAAGGTGACTTCCTCCAGGGCCTGCCACTCCCCCATCCCTACATGTCCCTAGCTGTGAATTCTGTGGCAGATTGGGACTTCGAAAGAGCAGGCCTGAGCTCTGGTCACACAGCCATGAAGAGCTTTCCAGGATGCACAAGGTAAGGATTCAAAACCTGGTGTTGCATTCGGTGTATGATCTAAGTTCTGCCTGTGTCTCAGTGTTCCCACCCCACCCCCACTGCTCCATTCCCACAAAGCCCTTGTGCTTGCCTGCATAGTCAGCTCTTCAAACACCCACCCTCTTTACTGCAGGACCCCATGTCCAGCTCCTCTGCCCCAGTCAATGGAACTGCAGCTCAAGGCCTGTACCATAAGGATGGGAGGGAAAGAGAAGGAGTTAAATCATGAGAAAGCTTATTTGTGTAAAGCTTTGTATTAGTCAGGGTTCTCTATAGGAAAAGGAACTGACAGAATGAATATACAATAGAATATACAATAGCCTATACAATAGAGGCTGCTGGGTGGTTCAAATATGCCTGTCTCCCAACACAGAGACTGAGAATCCAGTTGATGTTCAGCCCACAAAGCTGATGCCACAGCAGTTCCAGTCTGTCACTAAGGCCCAGAGGACTCCTGGAGATCCACTGGTCTTCAGACCATGCTGGAAGCCATAAGCTGGGTCTTAATATCAATGAAGGAATGCAGCAATGGCAGCAACAGAGTAGGTGAACTTGCCAATGAGAGTGAAGACAGCCAGGCAAAGAGCAATAGCTTGACTTTTCCCACTGCTCTTTTGTCTGGGCTGCCACCCAAAGGTTCTGTCCATGTTATTTTAGGGTGGCTAATCTTAGCTCAAACAATCTGATCAAGCAACTCCCTTATGGGAGCACCCAGGAGCTTGCCTTTTAACTGATTCTAGATTTGGACAGTTGATAGATAAGATTAACTGTTATAAAATTAAAGTATCTCCCTTTAATAAGCATCATTTGTATTATTATTTGCGAGTCTCACACTTTCTCATGACTAACTAACAGAGAAAGCTAACAGAGACAAGATTTCTCAGAATTCCTGTTGTATGTATGTTGGAACAGATCTGTAGAGGTGCTTTCTCTGCTAATCCAGATGTACCATGGCCAGAGACCCAAGTCCTGACAAAAACGAAAAACTAACTCATTGGGTAAGGAGTAGCCTTTTCAGAAAATGGGCGAGAACAATGGGTAATCCATCTGTAATCAACTCATCAATTGATCGATAGAACGAACTTTGATCTATACCATAGATAATACAAAATAATTAAGACAAATGGATTAGCTCAGATACAAAGCTATGAATCATCTGGAAAAAAAAAATCACTGAAAACCCCCATGACCTTGAATATTTTTCCAATGTAATATTTCTTTAGTGCAATGCTAAACACATAACACTAAACAGAACAAGCTACTAAATTTGACTTCATAAAAAATTAATACCTTCTATTATTCTAAATCACTGTTAATATTAAAAGGAATGCAGAAATGGCTCAGAAGTTAAAAGCACTTGGTGCTCTTGCAGAGGACCTGAGTTCGGTTCCCATCACCCACATCAGTTGATATACTGGACTGAAAGCCCATACTTCTATTCACTAATAAACGAGTCCTTAAAGGCATGATTTTTGTGGAAGGGATAAGACTAGCATCCATACCCTAAAAAAAAAACAAACAACAAAGGCAGAGAGGGGAGAAATTTAAAACAATAGATGGATGAACTGGAGAGAGCAGAGGTCAGAGGTGAAAGCACCCTGGGAGTGGTGGGAAAGTCTACTGTGTTGCTCACTCACCTCCCAAGGAGTCTGGGAGAACTGACCTGAAGCAGGCCTGCTGGCGCTACCTGTGGACACTGCCAGCCCTTCTCTGTGAAGCAGAGGCCTCAGCAGCCACAAGGCACAGAGAGACTTCCAGCCTGGGCCAGGCAGAGACTCTCCCCAATACTGCTCACTGATGACCATGGACTTTCCTCCTCCAAAATGAGATGGAACAGGATGACTTTCTGCACAAGTTTGTACTCAGAAGAACCAAGGGCTGTCCTTAAGTTGGCATTGAGGGTGTCCGCCAGCAACTCTAGGTTCTGATTGGATTCCTCTGTCTCTACTTTGAGTGATCTGGCTCACTCAATTCTTACAGGTATCAAACTTTCATTCTATGCTAATGAACAAACGCTTATCTGGGGTATATTATGTGCTCAGAGATATGGCCAGGGAATCAAGAAAATGTCTGCTCTGCCTCCCGGGACTCATGTTCTTGTGAGAAAGAAAGAGACAAGGAAAGGGACCATAATTCTAAGCAGAATGTGATAAGGGTTGTAAAAGAGAGACCTCAACAGGAAAGATGGGGAAAGAGGGACAAGAGCAAATTCTGCAAGGTTCTCAGTGCTAAATCATGTGTGTTTGTGTATATATATATATATGTGTGTACGTGTGTGTCTGTGTACATATGTATATATGTGTGCATGTATATATATGTATGTTCATGTGTAGAGGTCTATATATGCTCATGAATACACATGCATGTGGAGGTCAGAGGTCAACCCCCAGTGTCATTCCATCTGTCTTGTTTGTCGACACAGGGTCTCCCACTCTGCCAGAGCTCACTAAGTAAGCTAAGGTGGGGGCCAGCCCCAGGGATGCGCCTGGCCCTGTCTCCCTGGCACTGGCGTTACAGCTGCTCGCTACTGCACCTGGCTTTTTGTGTGTGAACATGGGCTCTGGGGACTGAACTCATGTTATGTTTGTATGCTGAGCATTTTATACCAATGGAGCCATCTCCCCAGCCCTTATGTATTTTTTCTACAATACACTGTCATTATTTGTCCCTTAATGATGAGTAGCCTTAGGACACACTCGAACCTTAGAGGTGACTCTGGTGATTACCCCCAATAACTAACGGCAGCACAAGACAGATAGACACCAACAGGAGCCTCTGCCGAGAATGCTGGTGTACACCAAAGCCCGAGTCACTGCCCCGTCTGGTCTGAGGATTCCCACAGTCTTTTCCGCGGGTAAAGGCTTTTTCTAGTTTGCTTACTATTGCAGTGATTTTAAAAACCTCATCGTTTCTGTTTCCACATCTAGGTAATAGTTCTTCGTTTAGGGAAGCCAGCGCAGGAACACACGCGGGGAGCCACGGAGGAACGCTGTTTGCTGGCTTGCTTCCGGGCGCATGCTCAGCAAGCTTGCTCCTACATCCCAGGACCACGTGTCTAGGGATGGTACCGCCCACAGTGGGCCGGTCTCTCCCATATCAATCCTCTATTAAGATGGTCTCTGACAGACACCACCACAGGTCACACCGGCCCGGGAAGCTCCTCAAGTGAGACTTCCTCAAATGACTGTAGGCTATGTCGAGCTGATAGCACAAGATAACTAAGTCAAGCCTCCTTGCATTGTCACCAGAGTCACTACTTTTCTCACCTTGAATTGTTCGTTGTCTGAGACAGTGTTTCTCGTGTAGCCCAGGCTGCCTGTGGACTCTCAGACTTGCTGTGTAGCTGAGGATGACTTGAAATTCTGGTCCTGCCTCCAGCTCCCAAGTCCTGGGATTACAGCTCTGTGTCAGGATACTCAGCTCCCCGATCTGTCGCATTTAATTCTGCACCGAGAACAATCCTGCCCGCCACTCAGGAGAGATGCATCCATCTACTGCCTAGCCACCACTTGGCCCTCTGTTAGAAACTTTTTCCGCAACCTACTTCAAAGCTCTTGGCTTCCTTCCTAATAGTGAGGGTCATCACAGTCCTAACCTTCAGACAAATGAGGGTTGCGGTCTCATCATGGATGGTGGCTGCCAGGAGAGTCTGCCCATCACATTGAGCAGCCAGACAGGAAAGGGATCTTTATACGCTATGACTGACTAGAAAAAAAAAAAAAATGCAAGTTTACTAATTCAGAAACAGGGAGACAAAAAGAGATGTTGACGAATACAGGAAATGAAGCAGGCAGGGGCTACGATGGAGCACCTGCCAAGTGTAAGAAAGACAGTAATCCCACTTTTAATGAGACTTTTAATCAATTAGTTTCCTCTTTCAAGATTCCTGTTTTCCAAGCTTGCTTTGAAATCCAGCTTCCCCTGGACCCAGTCGTCTCCCACAGACTCTGCTTCTTCCTGGCCTTTGAAAGAGCTCAATACCAGCCAATTTGGAACTTAACAGCAAAACATTAGTACTAATTCCGCCAATTTTTCTGTCATAAAGGCACAATTAAATCTGATTTGAATTAAATCTGTACGCAAAGATGCTTTTTTTTTTAAATAAATAAATAAATAAATAAATAAGTAAATTCTTTGGGGTTCCTTGGGATAAAACTGAGTCAGGCTGGTGTCAGCCTGAAAATTAAAGTGCAAATATTGTCATAATGAAAATGTCTTACATCCCTGCAAGAAACTAGAAAGTGTGGGGTTGGGGGCAGGAGAGCCCTCTGGTCTTCTTCCCTAATTCAGTATTCTACTTCAGCTTTTGCTGATAATAGTTTAAATTACCCCTAGCGTTTTTCTGCAGAGGAGGTTTTAGTTCCCTCTTTCAAACGCCTGTGAATGTAACGGCACTCTTCCCAGGTGCCGTGAGAAGTTTTATGAACTCTTTTAGCGCCCTTCCCAGGAGAAGGTGGGTTTAATAGACGAAAATGTCATGTTTCATTAGTACAGCCCCACTCAGACAAATTTAGACTTCAGAAAAGAGAACGCTTGTAAACTGAACCCAAAATTGACAAATTATGCCTCCATTTAAAAGCTGAGATCCTCAAATAGAGACTCATACTCACACATGTCAGCCCCGATCCATACAACACTTACTTTCTCCTGAAAGAGAAATGGCTCCTATGAAGATTCCCTGCTAGGCCAGCAAATCTAGATGAAATACCTTCTGAGCACTGAAGGTCATCTGGTTGGGTGCTGGAGAATAGAGCATGTTCAGCCACCATCTGTCACCAACGGGGATGGGAACCTAGAACTGGGGCGCCTCTCACCTCACCATTCATATCTTGAGGCCTTCAGAACTAGATGCCCCTGAAGACAGTACAGACATAACTGTAACAGGCCTGGCAGGGATAAAGATGTTTTTAAAAAGACACTGTGCCCCTCAGATTAGCTACCAGATTGTTGAAAGAATGGAATGGACAATGAAACTGGGATTCCCCTGGGAATCGAGAGAACGAATCTGATAGATCACCTTTCAGAAGATATGGTGATGGGTCTGTGGTGGGCAGAACCATACCTGGCTAGGACTGCTTAAACGCTCATGTCTCTGTTCATATACCCACCTCAGGACCCCAGAGATGGATAGAGATGACATGGGTTAGGGGTATCAGTGATCTCTTTGTCTTTATTCCTAATGCCAGTGAACAGATCTCCCTTGTCAGCTTTCCACTATTAACTTGCCTATTTCAGTCGGCTTCTGGAGAATGGGTGGCTGAACATGGCTTGTTTAGGGTCACAGGTTGTGACCCCAAATCCAGTCATAGAAAAGTCTTGTACGGAAAGTCCACAAAGTGAAGCAGCAGTGAGATTGCATCCTCTGCAGGCACCCACCAGCAGCTAGGAAACAAATCACACGATTGAACAGCGCTTTGCTAATGGACATCAAGTCCACAAACTTCTGATCCTAAGGAAAGGCTCCTCCCAGGGCGAGCAGCTATCCAAGCAGCACCAGAGGCCCCAGACCAAGCGGCAGATTTAGCCTCTCTCAGACACGGCGGAGTGCAAAGCTGGGTGAGTGCGTGCATCTTTGAGTTTTTATTAGTAATTAAGATACGTTTATTCTCTCGTTTCGCAGGTAATTCCTGGAAGCAGACTATGTGCCAGGGACTAATCTAGATCCTAAGTGAATGAACCAAGAGAGTCCCCACACTCACAGAATTCACACGATTCGTGATTTGATTTTTACTTACCTGGATAGTGTGTGTGTGTGTGTGTGTGTGTGTGTGTGTGTCTTCATGTGGGTATATTCATGTAAGTGCTGGAGACTAAAGCCAGAGGAGGATGTCAGACCCCCTGGAGCTTGGGTTACAGTGGCGGTTGTGAGCAGCCAACAGGTGCTTGGGAACCAAAGTGGGGTCCTCTGCAAGAGCAGCGAGCACTCAGCCACCGAGCCATCTCTCCAGACCCAGTGTTTTATTTGTAATTGTCACATCCCAGGCCCTTAGATGCTATGAGGGGCCTTTCGGATCTGGCCATACCCTCTGCTGTCTCCCCCAACCCCTGGTACTACTCTGACAAAGTGACAGATGACATCCAGCCCCTTGCAGCCTTTCTCTCCCCCACTCCTCTTACCACCATCAGAAATAACTTTGATGGCGGGCACGCAACACACAAACACACATCACATATTAACCAAAACCAAGCCTGGGTCTTGTGGGGTAGGACCTCCCTGCTTCCTCGGGGACCTTTAAAGGTAGGTGCTCTGCCCTGTCCACGCTACTCTTCACATCCCTGCTGGACTGTCCACAGCCTCAACAGCCCTTTTTATAAAACTCTCACTCAAAGGACGCTCCGCCGTCTCTCTCTCTCTCTCTCTCTCTCTCTCTCTCTCTCTCTCTCTAGAAGGTCCTGTCATGCGGCAACCCAGGATATAACTGCTGCGCACACTCATCCAACTTGTGACCTGAAATGTAGCTACACAGGCATGGTGGAGTTCAGATCAGCCATATCCCACTAGAAAAGACCCCAACCAGATGAAGGATGGGCCAGCATATATGGACAAGCCAGCAGAAACGCTGGTGTGCCCTGCCCTGGTGACCGGACACAATGCCAGGCATGCTCTGCCTGTTTCCTCTCCTGCTTCTGTACCCTAACTCTCCTACTCCTCTCCCTCTTTCTCCATTAATTAACACGAGGGCTGACGGGCGATTAACCTCCAGTTCAGTCTCTTACAGGTATTTATACGAACTGTAACTGAATGTTGAAAAGAATTAGTTTCAGCTGAGATGGATCCAGTGCCTGATGGAGCTGTGTGTCCTCCCTTCGACTTGAGAGGGAATGTGTTCATTTGTACAAAGGATGCTTTCATCGCAGAAGGTGAGCACACAAGTTAGCTTATGGAAGTTTCAATCTGCATGCAGCCCTTGCGATACCAAGGAGGTGGACAAGGTAATTATGAGCTGTTGGCTCAGTCCCCAGCCCTCTGGTTTAGATTCTTCTTTGGGGTGTGGTTCTGGGATTAGCCTCGAGGCTTCGCAGGTGCTAACCGCAGAGGCCCTTTTGAGAAAAGAAATAGGAACAGTGGAGGGGAGCTCCCTTCCTCATCTTGCCTCACCCCAGCAGCGCCCTTTACCTTGGTTTAGCAGATTAAGTCCAGCCTGTCATGAAACCCACTGAGCAGTCCCTGCTTCAGAAGCTGGGGGTCCCTGGTCCCTAAGACTTCTGATAACCTAGGTCCTGGTAAACTGCTCCTCTCCCCTCTCCTTCCAGCTTCAGACTAGGGTCACTTTCCACAGTGACTGCTGGTTTTAAAGCATTCTGTTAAAGGGTTCCATTTTCTCAACCTCGCCGGCGAAATTCTGACAGTGTTGACCCAGCTGCTGTGTGAAGAAAGTTCTAAGAATCATGGTGCTACAAACACTGTCAGCTAGGGTTGTGTGTGTGTGTGTGTGTGTGTGTGTGTTCATATGCATGTGATTATTTATACATAGAGAGGCTGGGAAACAGGAGGACTATCATCCTCCTTTTATTTTAGAAAGGATCTCTCCTTGCTCTGGATCTCACCACGTAGCTTAGCTACCTAGCAAGCCTTAAGCATCTGCCTGTCTCCTTAGCATGGGGATTACAAGCATTCCACATCACACCTGGCCTCTTGTTGTTGTCGTTGTTAATGTTTTTTTAAATGTGAGTTCTGGGGGCTCAAACTCAGGTCCCCATACTTGCAAGACAAGCACTTTTCCATCTGCACCATCTCCCCAGCCCCCACCAACACCATCAAAGGCTGCTCTAATCGAGCATCACTGGTTTGCCTAGAAGCCCCTCCAGCTGTTACACAGCAGAGACAAAGGGCTTAGCACGGGGCTCTCCATACGCGTAGCAAGTCCTCAACCACTAGCAGGCACTGCAGTTTTAGATGCGTCCGTTCTTGTCATGACTTGCTTCTGTGAGGCAACGCTGTCTGCTCTCACCTCCCAGCCTCATCAGACTGGTCATCAGCCATCAGACTCCTTGAGGCATGATGAGCAGTGATCATATTCATGGCGCAGGAACAATAGGGCAAGGGGACAGTGGTGAGCAAGCTCCTTTTCCTGAGATGCTCATGGCCTGGAGGAAGGTGGAGAGCTGCTGCTGCTGTTGCTGTTGCTGCTGCTGCTGCTGCTGCTGCTGCTGCTGCTGCTGCTGCAGGGTCTGTTGGCTGTTCCCGAGGCTGCACACATACTCAGAGATCCCCTGGGATTTCCTACAATGATACAGGCCGGGTGTAAATACTCCTAAAGCATGAGATAAAACAGCCCAGATCCACAAGCCTGAGTCTGCCTACTCTCCTGCCATGAGGGAATCCACAGGCTTCTCTCCATGTACCATGCAAACCCTATTCTCACTCAGGGAAATTCATCAGAGACAAAGGTTTTCAATGGAAGGCTGGTCACCCAGGCAACCTCTGCCTCGCGTGTACCACAAGTCCAAACTCTCAGGAAGAAAGCAGGTGTTGGACACCAATTGGCATCACTTGTACAAACAGCACAGGGTCCCACTTTTGAATGATGATTGCATCTTATCCTCTGGACTCTTCTCAACCAAAATCTCCCAGGGGGAGTGGCGGGGGGGAACAGCCCAGACTTCTCTATTATAGGAGAGCTTGACTCCTTCCATGCCCTTAGCACGTAACTGTGAAGTAGAAACTCCTCCTGAGCCCCGTAGGTAAAGGGTCCCTCCTTATGGGCAGGCACCTGTCTGTTCCCTCTAGAACAAAAAACATGGAGCACTTATAGTTATCTGTTCCCCCACACACACAAATAAATTCAGAATTTATGACAGACAGCGTTTGCTGGGAATTAACTGCGTCCCAGGTGCCGTGTGATCTTTCCAGACACTCTCACCTGGTACAGGTGGGGGAGGAACCATTCATCATAAAAGATGAATGGCATTGGTGGTACAGCTGGTCATGGGTCAAGTCAAAAATGAAACCCAACCTGGGCATCAGGGGTGAATGACAGTTAAGTGAGGTAGGGGCAGCTAGGTGAGGCAGAGGTAAGCATTACACAGCCAGGCCTGGGTGTAACAGGCTACCTTCTCCCTCAGTGAGCCCTGGGTTCTGATGGCATTTGAAGACTGGAAGAGCCGTTTTCTAGAGGAAGAAAATGTGAGAGGGACAGGCAAGCAGCAAAGTGTGTTCACGAAAGCCCCCTTCAGCCTCCTTCCTGCTTGATTTCTGATGCCTTGGTGTCTAGGAAAGGCAAATCCTGAGGCAGACCTTGGGAAATAATTGTTCTGTCTACAGCTTTCCTGCCCCTAAATGATGTGAGGTGGGGTCAGGAGTAAGGAGGGAAGAGGACCACTCCTTTACCTTGAGCATATGTTCTCCAGGCACAGAGACATAGAGGGGACAGCCCTTTGCCCGATGACAGATCCAAGTCACATGCTAACATCTGGAGCCACAAATGACCTTTGCCACTGCCCCTACTGGGTCTGTGATCCATCTATCCCTGGATAGGTTGATATATTCTCCAAAGTGTAAATGTGATATACTCATTGAAAATCAAAGGGGAGAGTGTCTGATCATCCTATTACTGAGGGGAAAGAAAGAAAAAAAAATTGACAATTTTTTCTTGATAATGGGATGTACTTGACTTGTAGGTTCCTGGGGATGATTATTGCAAATTGTGATTTCAGAAACGTTGCTAATCAGGGGTCATCGGGGGGTCTCCCCAGGAGGGGAACAAAACTAGAGGGAACTGCAGCCGCTGGAGACTCTGTATGATGGGAAAGTAAGCAGAATCCGCACCCTCTGTAGAGCAGGCCTGGTCTCTAAGGACTCAGTGGTCCTGCCTTTGGATGGCCTCTTCTAGAAAAGAAAGCTGAATGCCAGCCACACCGTGGCCCTGGCCAAAGCCAAGGCTGGCTCTACTCCAGCAGCCTTCCCTGAATCAGACCCAGAATTTGAGCCAAGCCACACCCAAGGAAGAGCTCCTGATGTAGAGAAACTGACAACCTGCTGTTTGGTGTGGGGTCATGGAGGAGAGGCCGCAGTCCTGCCTGCGGGATGGCTAACTGAGGCTCTTGGCACTTCAGTGCAGAGAAGATCCTCCCGATAGATGTAGCCTCTGATGCCCAGTGTTGCCTTGTGTACACGATAGTTCAGTCACAACACCTCGTGTCCAGGGAAAATGGGCTAGCCCTCATCCAGAAGTGACACGTTTCAGAATGGAACTAAAGGGTTAGTGCACGTTTACTGATGTGCATGTATGTGTGTCCGTGTGAATGAACTCATGCCGTGTGAGGGGAGGTGCCCACAGAAAGGAGGCCGAGTTAAATCCTCTGGAGTTGGAGACGCAGGTGGTTGTAAGCTGCCCAGTGTGGGTGCTGGGAACCAAACCTAGGTCCCCTGGAAGAGCAGAGGCTGCTCGTATCTGCTGCACCATCTCTGTAGCCCTTATAAGGGTCTTTGATGGTACAAAATTCTTCTATGGGCAGAACTATGAGCTCAGCCTTCCAGAGAAGAGCATGGGAACTCCCAAACACCTGGTCTGGTCTGGATCTTAGCTCCCACCACACTGAATGATTTCCTTCTCCTTGACCCACTGCAGTCGGCAAGTGTCATGAATTAATGCCTGACACACACATGCATACATACATGCACATGCACACCCACACACAGGCCCATGAACACACACACACACACACACACACACACACACATATATATATATATATACACACACACATGTATATACCTGCACGCACACACATATTTCTCATCAGATATGTGCCAGCCAGCTTTCCATCACTGTAATGAGATGCCTGAATCAATTAGCTTCTCAAGAGAGAAGACTTACTGTGACTCATAGCTTTGGAGTTCCAGTCCATGTTTGGGTAGACTCGTTGCTTTAGGCCTCTGGTGGGTGTGTGGGCAATGGCCCAGGGGGCAGAACAGAACAAACGGCTCACCTCATGGCCAGGAAGCAAAGAGAAAGAGAAAGAGAAAGAGAAAGGGGGTCAGGTCCCACAGTCTCCTTCAAGAACACACCCCTAGTGACCTAAGTACCTCCCATCAGTCCCCCCCCCCACATCCTGAAGATTCACAACATCTCTCCTAAGAGCTGAGCCTTTGACACGCAGCCTCTGAGGACATCTGACATCCTGACCCGCTCAACACCCGTGTGGTCCACACACAGCCACATCTCTGAAGGAAAGACTGAGAACAGGCCACCCCTCGCTCACTCCATTCTGAGCACGTGGGTGGTGATGGAGCACAGTCCAGCCTGAGTGCCATTTGTCCCTAAGGCCATGGGATCTGCCTGATTGCACCACACCTACCCATTCAACACATTTGGCTCTGCTGGGGGCTTGGGGGGGAGGGGGGAAGTGGGTAGTCAGGTGACTTCCTGCAGAAACAGATGGTAGGTATAAAGCCCAATGCAGGACCAGAAGACTTGGCACTCTGGTGAGAAGACTGCAGCCATAGCCTCCCTTCTGCTAGCCCCCTCCCTGTCTTAGTGCCAACGCCCACATGGAGACAGAAGGTCTCCCCATAGTGAGTAACGTCTATAGTGAGTTTAGAGTTGCCCCAAGACTTTCTTGGGAAACCCCTGAGCCATCTTGATGAGGAGCGCAAGTGGCTGATGTCAAGTTGCTCGGAAGAAACACGAATTCAGCCTCTGGGATACGGGACACATCTTTGTACATCACGGAGAAATGAAAAACAGATGTGATGCCGTCCACATTGTCTTAAGCGATTTCTAGGCATGTTGGCTGAGCGGGGTTGGAAACAAACAAACACAGCAGCCAAGGTGTGAATATCTCAGGAGTAGCTACAGGCGCCGGAAAACCCTAATGAGAAAAGATGAATGCTATGTTTGTTATTCAGGGAGGGCACTGGCGGACAGTTACATATGCCATCCCCTAAATTAGAGCTATTTGTTCTCATAGAATTAATTGCAGAAATAAATAAAATTTATCTTCAATATTTGACATGTGATCCTAAAAATTAGAATTCATGAGCTCACATTTCCAATAACTCACATATAAATATAGACAAACGGATGTTTTAATGCAAATTTAATATACAGTAGTTAAATTAATGATTTTTCTCCGTTCGTTTTTAATTGGGAAAAAACCCTCACTGCCACACCATATAAATCAAACTAGACCAGCACATTGGCATGATAGAGAAGTCGCCACGTTTGCGGCCATGTGTCAAGATCCGATTTGTTTAAAATAAATGGCTCCTGTTCTCAGTTCCATATAGAGTACCATGTAAATGCATATTCATAGCCAGGCGTTTCTTTACCATTTTTTTTTCTCTTTTGAGTTTAATATTTTCTGTAGAAAGAAAGAAAGAAAGAAAGAAAGAAAGAAAGAAAGAAAGAAAGAAAGAAAGAAAGAAAAAAAAAAAAAAAACAAGCACGAAGGTCATCCGTTCCCAGGGGCCGTGTGAGCCAAGCATGCTGTGTTTCTCTACTAGTCAAGACGTGACATGGGATGAAGACACAGCTCTCTGGGTAAATGCGTTTGCAGGACAAATGTGAGGATGAGAGTTAGAAGGCCCAGAACCCACGTAAAGCTGGGGGTGGGTAGGAGCGCGTAACCTAAACACCCCTACGAGGAGACGGAAGGTGGAGACAGACTCCTATAGAGGCACAGGCTAGCTAGCCTGGTATCCACAGTGGAAAAACTGACCCTGCCTCGAACGACACTGGAGGTAACGAGTGACGCCTGGGGTGGCTTGCGCATGCGCATCTTCCTCTCTTTTTCTCTCTCTCACACACACACAAAGACTGAATGAAGTGTTTCCCACTCCCCTAAGGTTTACCGTCTCAGGACCGGACACGGGTTGCAGGGTTTTGTGTGGAGTCGTCCTAGGTAAAAGCGGGCCAGGTGGTGCGGGCACCGGAGATGGTAGAGGACAGGACCCAGGACACGCAGCTCTGTTAATTGCTCCTACATTGAGCTCATCTCGTCTCATCCGTGGAGATTGCCTCTTGATTTCATGCTAGATGGCTATACTGCTACCGAGAGCCTCTTGGTGAGTTTGTGGACCGTACCAAAAAGGCATTTTTATCACCGGTTTAATGCCCCATGGCTGACAGGGAACAGGCGAGAGAGAGGAGTGATGCGGGCGCTCGGGCATTAAAGGGATCATTAAGCGCCACGTTGGGGAGAGAGCTTGTTGTCAGTTACATGGCCAGCCCAGGCCTGAAGTGATGTGTAGGCAAAAGATAATGGAGGGGGGCACTCACCTTGCCTTGCCAGCTGCAGCCCTGTGCCTCCCTCACCTTGTCCTCCCACCACTCTGCCAGGTCAGTTCAGGGCGGGCATAGCAACTCCCCGCTGGCTGTGTTCTCCGGGCAGATGATGTAACCTGTCTCCCTTACCCAACCTGTTGCTCCTGAGCAGCCCAGAGCAGCAGCCCCTACTCCTGACCTCGGTCTTACCCCAAACCAGTCAGGCAACAGAGACTTTGCCGATTCTCTCCTGCCAGAACCCACCAGACCCTCTCTTCCGTGCCTGGCAGAGAGGTACGCAGATGCTCCCCCAAACCTAAGCCCTGCCCTTTCTTTTGGCTTTCTAGTATCTAGGGGACTCATCACCAAGAGGCAGAGTTTGCGCATCATGAGCCTTCAACCACACGGAGAACGTCCTGGTGGTGGGTTAACCGACACATGGAAATCATCCTGGGGACAGCAAGCAGTCTGGAGAGACGGCTTCACGGTAAGAAAGAAAGAAATCAGGCGTCAGCAAGGGCTGTGTAATTCACAGATGACCCGGGGCACCTGTACATCACAAACACCCCGAAAGTATTACTGTTTTATCAGCCAACCTGCTCCTTCCCAAAGAGAGTCTCCGAGGACTGAGGTAGAAACTGGGACAGGATTTAAATGGCAGCCACGTCACTGGAGTCTAGAGTCAGGCGACCTGTTCCGAAGGGCCTATGTGTGGATGTTTCTGTATGCAGGTGGCGTTTGGGTGTATACAGTTGGCGTGTGGGTGTACTCAGGTGTATGCACACCTGTGTGGATGAGTGTGAGTTTTCATTCTTCAGTCATCTTCCCTCATGTTGGCTTTTCTTTTTCCATTGTCACATATGTCTTCTGTGCATGTATGTTTTTCACATGTGTGGGCAAATGTGTGTGAGTGGGTGTGCACATGCGTCAACGCACATGGAGAGGCCTCGGCTGGATGTCAGTCTCACTCCTACCTTATTCACTCAGTCAGGGTCTCTCCATCCAACCCGGCGCTGACCCGTGTGGCTGCTTTTGCTGGCCGCCTGGCCCTGAGGAGCCTCTGTTCCCGGCCTTTCTGAGGCCGGAGTTCCAAGCGGGCCACACTCCCACCTGGCTTCCATGCGGCTTCCAGGGCTTTGAACGCTGGGCCTCACACTGGAAGAGCAAGCCCATTACCCTCTGGGCCATAGCTCCAGTCTCCACCATGTTCTATAAAGCTTGCCGATTAGGCTATGCTGGCCAGCAATCCTTGTCTCTGCCTCTCCAGCACCTGGCGTCACATGTGCACACACCGCACACTCAGCTTTTTGTCATGGGTTCTGATCGTCTGGCAAGCACCTTAGTGACTTGAATATAGACTGGTCACTGTGGGGGTTTTTGGTGAGGAATCTGACTTTAAGATCACAAACCCTTTCGCTTTCCCCTTCAGTTCCAAGTACGTGTTTTTTGTTTTCTGTTTGTGTGTTTGTGTGTTTGTTTGTTTTTGCCTCAGATGAACTGGGCAACAAACACAGGGGTAAGGCCCTGGGCTGGCTGAATTGGGGAAGGAACAACGGAATAGGCCCAAGGGACTAGAGCTGTCTGCTTCCAAACGCACTGTGTCCATGGAGAGAAAAAAAGAAACACAAGTTTAAGCCAAGAGGAGTCTTCTGTCCTTGATAGCAGTCCTGTGGGTGTAAGAGTTGGCTGCTCCATGAGCTGAGGCAGGCCCTGCCCAGGACGGGGCTGTAGGCCTTTCTGCCACCTACAGGCCACTTGGTGGAATTCTCTAGGGCCTATCTGGAGGGTCACAATCATAATGAAGTCTGTGAGCCCTGGGAGTAGAGGAGACAGGCCATAGCTGGATACAGAGCACCCTGGGAGTAGAGGAGACAGGCCATAGCTGGATACAGAGCACCCTGGTCCCCCGGCACCCAGGCTGCATCATTTTTGCCAGGAATTGCCTTCCAAACACCTGTCCTTGCTGTGATCCAGCAGTCTCCCTGAGGCTTCTCAGCTCTGACGTACTCCCGACTCATTTATTTTTCCTATTCTCCCCACAATCACTTGTAGAGGGGCATAATTTCCCCCCAGCAAATTGCGCAGTTGTCAGAGTCCCCTGATTAAGAGGTCTGCATTCATTATAGCAGAATAATGTCTGCACTGCGGCTGCAGAGGAGCCAGCGAGCAGTGCCCAGGACTGGGCTGAAAATCCCTGTTTCCCGATGCCCAAAGGAAGCCACCGTTAGGAGTTTCCTATATATTTTCTGTGGCAAAGTGAGCAGCCCTCTTGTCCAGGCCAGCTTGGAGACACCTTATAGGTCAAAAGCAACAGTGAAGACTGAACAGCCAGGCTCTGACTCTAAAGCGGTGTTCTTTTTAGAATTTTACCTTTATTTTTATGTGCATTGATATTTTTCCTGCCTGTATGTATGTGTGAGGATGCCAGATGCCCTGCAACCGGAATTACAGACAGTTGTGAGCTGCCGTGTGGGTGCTGGGAACTGAACCTTGGTCCTCTGGAAGAACCGTCAATGCTCTTAACTGCTGAGCTATCTTTCCAGCCCCTTAAGCAGTATTTTCTATCTCTCTCCAGATCCTCATCTTTATGAGAATGCTCCCCTTCCCAAGGCCTCAGATGTGCCTCCCCCCACCACTTCTAGATGAACTTGGAAGGAAGCAGTGGGGGGGAGGGGTGGACAGAAGCTACAGCCTTTCAGAGAACATGCCAGAAGAGCTTCCACTGCTGTCCTTGGCTTCCATCGGCTAAAGCACAGGAAATGGCCTGTTGTGGCAGTGAAGGAGGTTAGAGAATGGAGCCCTGTGCCCCGCTGAACACTGATGGCTCTCAAGAAGAGAATGGCTCCTGGGAACAATCAGTTCTCTTTAACAACAAAGGGGTTTGTGCTTTGTCATTGACTTGAAAATGCTTTAAGAGGAAGCTGGGAGCAGCCATCATTCTCAGCCTTCCTCCTCCTAGTCCTTCTGAAGACAGCAAAGAGGCTGAAGTCAGAGCTCACACAAAAGCCAGATGCCTGAATTTAACCTTGAAGGGGGATAAATGGGTCTCTTATGGGACTCCCTTTTTTCCAAATGCAATTACCCTGACTTCCTGGGTAAACACGTGACTGATGGGAACTGGTACAGGGCCCAGGGCTGAAAGCTGAGCTGAGTTGCTGGCTTTCCTTCAATTTCTATCTGTCCCCAGATATGGCCTGTGATATCCCAGTTTTAGCCCTAAGATGCAGGGGTAGAGGTCCTGGATTTGGTAGCCTCTTGCGTGGCTTTGCCCTTTTGGCTCCTGGGTATGGGTAACAGCCACTCACTTTCCTGTTGCTGTGATAAAACACTCCAAGGAAGTCAGCTTGAGGAAGGAAGGGGCTGTTGTTTTTGTTTTGTTTTTAGCTCACGGTTAGTGGCAGGGAAATGGAGGCAGCAGGAGCTTGATACAGCTGGTTGCGTCACGCTCATAGTAAGAAGAAAGAGCAACAAATGAAGGCTGGTGCCCAGCTCACATGCTCCACCTTGTACATGACCCCTGCCCAGGAAATGGTCCCATCCAGAACTAAAGATGGGTTTTCCTACTTCAGTTAACATCATCAGGACCATCTCCCACAGGCATGCTCAGCGGTACGGTCTCTCAGGGAGTCCATGTCTCTTAGCCCATCACGTTCTGCCAAGCCGATGATTAACACTTAGCATCACTAAGAGTACTGATGCCCTTGCTCAGCATCATGACCACCTGCTTACCATCTGCCCTCCATGTGGTTCTTAGGTCTTCCCTCTGCTGTTTACCTAACCTCCCATCCTATCACCTTGTTCTCCTCATAGCGGCCCTCCCTGTTAGCTAACCACCCACCCACCCCCTGCTACCTGTTTAACTGGCCCTTGACTCCTCTGCTAAAGCACTTCTTCAGAGTCCATCCTGGACCACTACCTCCCTTATGCAAATATGCCCCAGGAGTGCCATCCCCTTAAGGCAGAAAGTCCTCAGCCATAGCAAACTAACTTCTAAACCCCGCAGTCATTAACTCTGTTCATAACACTATGCCTGAGAGAAATCACAGCCTAAAGCCTGCATCTTCAGCTGACAGTCTCCGTGAGGCCAGGCACAGCTGTGGGTACATGTGTGAATGCCATCATTCATTCTGTCTACATAGGAGCATATGCTGGGCTGGGCATCCGGGTGGGAAGACATTCTACATTAACACTGCCAATCTGGGGGCCTCACAATAAAGGGAAAATTTTTCTTGAGGACCAAAACCCTATTCTACATATTCTAGCCTACCTTTCCTCCTTCCCCCAAGTTCAACCCACAACTGTGTCTGATGATGGTTTCATCATCCTCACCACCCCGGTGAGAGTTCCCCATGGTCCCCTCCTCCAGACCATCTTCCCTCCCAATCACACACCATCTCCTTTCTCTTGCACAAAAGACTCCTTCTCCCATCCACCGTCACTCCCATCTTAACATCAGATGGAGATCTAATAATCATTCTTTCCAAGAAGCCCTGCTGGCAGCCAGGCCAGGATCTTGTCATAAGCTCTAGAAGGACCTCAAAGTAAAGGTAAGGAAAGAACCAGGTTTGGCTCACACCATGCTTGCTGGGTTTGTTTCTGAAGAGAGATGCCTCTCTCCTGAAGTAAAGCACCGTGGCGTATGTTCTTGTACCGTGCATATGGCTCACAAAATAGATAAATAAATACTTGACGGCTGATTAGAGTTATTGGCAACTTGCAAGTTGATTTCAGGAATTAGAGAAAGGATAAATCAGTTTCCATTTCTGTCTCTGTGTTATCACTGGCCCCGTGGATGTACTCTCAAGCATCTGGGCAGATGATAAATTCTGATGACAATCCAGCTGTTTCCAAATATAAAGCCGCACAGCAAACACCAGTGGTGTGAACGGAATGCCTGGCTTTTCATATGAATATTTTAACACCAAGTAGGCGCCACTTAAAATCTTTTCTGGAAACCTTTGCCCAGAGAGTGGGTGATTGGCAATCCTCTTCTGCAACCATTTCCAAATTCAGAACTTTCTCTAACAAGTTTCCTCTGCTCCTCTGCCTGAGGCTGCATTAACACAAGTGACTGGGAAAACAAAAAACAAAAAACAAGCCAACCTTTGCTGTCCTGTTTCCTCCACCTCAGCAGGCACATTCCGGGCCCTTGTGCCATCTCCCACACAGCTCTGAGAAAGAGGAGCTGGACCTGGAGCAATGGCTCCGAGGGTAAACCACTCAGGAACCACGACGGTTAGTTTCATCAACTAGGCAGGCTGTAGAATCACCTGGGAGATGGGTTTCTAGGCACGCCCAGTAGGGATCCTCTCAGTTATGTTAATTGACGGGTAAAGACCCAGCTCAATTGTGGATGGGACCGGTCCCTGAGCAGGGGATTCTGGGCTGTTTAAGACCGGAAAGCAAGCTGAGCAGCGCCCACACTGCTTCGTTTCTGTCCTGAGTTCTGTGACTTCTTGGCCCTGGTGGAATGAGCCCTTTCTCCAGTTAGCTTCACTCATTTGAGAGTTTATCGGAACACCGGGAAAGGAAACGAGGACGCTACCCAAGTCTTGAGTTTGGACCTTCAGAACTCACATAAAGACGGTGGGGTAGACATCCCTGCACTCCTACAGTGAGGTGGGAGACAGAGACAGGAGAACCAACAGGTCGAGTAGTCTGACACAACAGGAACGAACGAAAGATCCTGCTGTAAGGAAGGCGGAAGGAGAGGACTGACACCTGAGGTTGCCCTCTGACCTCCACATGTACATCATGTCAGGTGCATGCCTGAACGAATGAACGAACACACACACACACACACACACACACACACACACACACGACACCACCGCCACCACCACCACCACGACGGGGGGAGGGAAAAGGAGAGAGGACGAGAAAAGCTCTTAAGACTCTGGGGACCAGGGAGGCTCCCAAGCCCAGCCACACCGACACCATGTTTTGTGTCCGTCCGAGGCCTTTGAATTGGGCCTTCCCTTTAACTACACTGGGTTTCACAGTTTGTATGGGGCGGGGGGAATCAATTTGGAAAGGCATTTGGGGGAGGGGGAGAAGCAAATAAAATTTCGTTACTGAATTTTATTTAGAGAAAAAATGTAGTGCTTTCCATAAAAATGCAATTTGATTATATTGCAATTTCATTTCTAATCTGTATTTCCTATGCCAAAGCGTTCTTTAATGGATCTGAAGTACATAACTGCCAACCACAGATTCTGCGGCAGCCTCCAGAAGCAACATGGTTCTGACTAACGTCTTCTCTTGCTGCTCTGGGCCGCTGGCAAGGATCTGCCAGACTTTCAAGAGACTGAACTGTCAACCAGTCAACTGTGGATGGGTTTTTGTGACAACCCCTTTCTCCATCCCATCCCCAACCCCCAATCCCAAAAGACAAACAACAACAACAAAAGTAACAGCTTAGAAAACAAAGATAGGTGACAAGTTCAAAGTTTCTACAGAGAACGCCAGCAGGCATTCACACAACAGTACAGGAAATCGGGTGTCTAGAATGTGAGTCCCCCACACTCGGGGAACATTGAGGCTGGCAGACCCTCAGCCGGGGCTCTGTTCCCTAGTAACAGGAAACACTGGAGGGTTTGAACAGGACCATACTGTACTTAGATTTGGTCTATGTGAAGATCCCTCTGGCTGTGAAGGAGGGCTGGGGGTGGGGCGGTAGGTGGGATGCCCCGAGAGAGGAGGGAACTCATGCACATGTTAAAAGATCCGGGCTGAGTCCCCAGACCCACACTTGTAAAGCAGAAAGCTAGACCGGAAGAATCCCTTTTACAGAGTGCTGACGGAAGGGGCTGGACTGTGGGTGGGGTCTGGGTGGCCACACCTCCAGCCAGGAGCGGGAAGCCAGGAGAAGACAGCCTGAGGACTGAGGACGGAAGGGCAGCGTCCTTCTTCCACGTGCTGCTCCCTTAGCCTACCCACACCCTATATCCCATGATACCCTCCTCTTCTTTTATGATTCCACTCACATGTTAGCTCCTCGGGGGGACCTCCATTAGCCCCGCCGCTATCCACATTCACGGCCCTGTGCAGGTCACATTGAAAAGACGCCATGATGTGTTACTACGGAATAAAATTGCTCTCTATAGGCCTCATACCCTTTACGTGGGGAGCTTAAACATGGCAGATGTACGGCCAGGGACCAGCATTTAGCAGGTGCTCAATGAATGCATGTTGCGAACGTGTGAGATAAAACACAGCCTCGGTATAATTTAGACAACATCTCTGGCAGACAGGGAGGACTCCTATGATGAAGAGGTTTTCTTGATCCTCACCCACTCTCCTGGGTGGACAGGGCCTGGGTGGGGCCGTTGCCTCTCTCTGCCGGAAAGATCTAGAGTCACTGAAAAGCACCTGTCTTACAGAGCCCAAACTGTCCGCTAACTTCCATCAGAAATTTCAAGTTGGAAAAAAAAAAAACTTTCAAAAGATAGACCATTCTGGAGCTTTAAAAAAAAAAAATGTACTACCATAATTAGAGGATTAGGGAGTCTTTTTATGGGAACAGAACCATAATCATCATACTTTATTACAAGGAATTATATACAAATTACACAATTATAAAAAAAAATTGTTGCCTCCTCCAAAATTATAACACCCTACGCACCTTCTGAGGAAAATTGCATGTCTGTTTCCACCCAGAGGGGAAAAAGGATGTCTAATTCGATGTTCTGAGGAAAATCATTTAGTTAGTGTCGGTTGTGACCATTTGCTGACACAAGGACTCACTGGGTTGTCTCAGACCTGTCCTCCCAAGGGCTCTGAGTGTCATCTGTGAATAATTGCTTCCTGTGCCAGGCCTATGGGCCTCAGCTGGAATCTGGGTGGAGGCCGGAAGACGAGACCCAAAAACCCAAGTAAGATTCCTCCTTCGATTTTAGACAAGCCATGGAAAGAATTCGCAAAAGAAAGCTATGTGTAAGATGAGGTGTCTGGGAGAAGAAGCCAGTAACCAGCCTCCCTAACATTGACATGTCTGTGTGTCTCTGTCCCGCTTAGACCCAGAGCAGCCCAACTGTGGGTGCTGCCAAGTCTGAGAAACTCCTGAGAACCTACTAAACTCTTAGCACAGGTGAGCTGAAGCCCTAGCACCCTCCCCCTGCAGCCCCAGGCCTGTAGGAATTCTGTCTTCTCTGAGTTGAGGACAGGCAACCTGCTGCCTGGTTCTCATTTTTGTGGCTAGGATAAAATACCCTTTCAAAATGAACTCAAAGGAGGAAAACTTTACTTTGTCTCACAGTTTCAGAGGAAATGCAGTCCGTCATTGCCGGTGGGAGTCTGAGTCCAGCGTGTCACGCTGCACTAGCAGGCGGAAGCAGACAGTGAAGAGGAAGTAGTGTCTGGCCACAAAACCTCTGTGCTGCCTTTTTTTGAATCAACTTGACACAAGCTAGAGTCACCTGAGAAGAGGGCCTCTCAACTGAGAAGATGCCATCATCAGATTGGCCTGTAGACAGCCCGATGGGGCATTTTCTTGATTGCTGATTGATGCGGAAGGGCTCAGCCCACTGTAGGTGCCACTATCCCTTTGTAGGTGGTCCTGGGTATATAAGAAAGCAAACGGGGCAAGCCCTGGAGAGCATTCCGCTACCGTCCTGCTTTTAGTACATGCCTTGAGTTCCTGCTCTGACTTCCCTAAGTGACGGATTCTGAGCTGGAGATTGTAAGAGGAAATAAATCCTTTTTCCCCCACATTGCTTTTGGTGATGGTCTTTATCACAGCAAGAAAAACCTAAGACAACCTCAAAGCCTGCACCCAGAGAGCAGCTCCCTTGCAGCAAGGCTCTGCTTCCTAAAGGTTCTACAAAGCATCGGTGGGGGCCAAGCATTCGTGCACGTGAGACTACAGGGGACATTTCACACTCAAGCCGCAACACCCGCAAAATGTAACGAAGCAAGTACGTTTGTGTCATGCACGCCTCTAGATTCTGGAGACACCAGGAGGGGCGTAATGGCCATGAAAGGTAAAAAGAAACATGGGCTGTCAGTTTCCATTACTATGACAAAATACCTGAGTCAGTTACTGCAAAAAAAAAAAGGAGGAAACACTTACTTTTGAATCATCGTTTAAAGATAAAGGCCACAGTTGCTTGGCCTTGTGGCTAAATAATACAATATGGTAGGTGTGCAGGACAAAGATGGCTACTCACATGGTTGCTGAGAAGGGAAAAAAAAAAGAGAGGGGGAGGGGCCAGGTGTTAATATCTTCTTCAGGGGAATGTATCCAACAACCTAACTTCCTCCCCCCCCACCCCCCGTCCACCACCTCCCAACAGCACCACAGGCTGGTTTCCAAGCCTTTGAAAGCACAGATCTTTAGGAGTATTCCAGACTCAGGCTATAGCCCATGATTCCTGCTCTCTGGAGGTTTACACTCTACCGTTCACGTATAGCGCAGATCTCTGTGAGGGACAGGCTCCCAGTGCCCCTCCTCCCTGCTTCTCTTCCAACACCCGTCATGCCCTGTCTGGTGACAGTTACCATCATTACCAAAGGCCCCACCTCCTCATCCCATCATCTTGGTCAGGGTCTCAACATATGATTTTGGGGACGAACACACATTCAGTCCATGACATTTCATTTTGAGCCACCATGTTATGGTACCACAAAGAAGTCCCCGGGAGGCCTCACATCCCAGCTTCCATGGAACATGAACAACACAAACCCTGCAAAGGCCGGCCATGACAGGTAGTTGCATGCAGATCTCTGTGTCTGGCCTTTTCTCCCCCATAATCAAGCACATGCAACGTTAAAGCTGAGTACGTTACACGCCAGCAAAGGGATGTATTAGTACATTTTCTTCCACCCCCCAGAGTCCAAACTGTTACCATCGCCATGATTGTCAGGTTCTGGGTCACATTTGTGGCCCGTGGTTCCAGCACCTGGCACAACAGACAGCACCCTCATCCCACACACCAGCTCAAAGGACAGGAAAACACGGCTCCCCGCTGTCAAATGTCAGAAGGGAAGGCAGACTTCAAAAGTGACAGAGCATGAAGAATTTTTCCTTCCCTCACAGTGTCATTTGAGAGATTGTGCACAAACATAGGTTCTATTCAAGCACATCTCTCCTCTAACACCAAAGAAACCAGAAGCCAGGGCGTAAATGGCCTTTGCAGAGCTCAACCTTTAGCAGGTCTATCCTTCCAACAAAACAGCTCAGGTACTTGCTTCTATTGGCCCTACTCATGCTCAAGCCCTGCCCCTCCCCATCTCTGCTTCTTTTGGATCAAGCCCTACTTCCCATGGATCTATTTCCATTAACACTTTGGGACTTGTGGTAGTTTCAATGAGAATGGTCCCCATTGGCTCATATGCTTGGTCCCCAGTTAGTGGAACTGTTTGGGAAGGATTAGGAGGTGTGACTGTTGGAGGAGGGGAGTCTCTGGGGGTGGGCTTTTAGGTTTCAAAAGCCCACACCACTGGCAACTAGCTCTTCCTGCCTCATGGTTGTGTCTCCAGATAGAGGCCCTCAGCTACTGCTTAGCTCCATGCCCGCCCCCTCTCCCTGCCATGTTGGTCGTGGATTCACCTTCTGAAACTAAAAGTTTCTTCCATAGGTTGCCTTGGACATCATGTTTTTATCACACCAATGGAGAAGTAACTAAGACAGAACTGAAGCTGTGCTTGGGTCTTTATTACCTATCACCCAATCTAATCTCATAATACAAAGCCCACAGAGTGGCTCTTATCCTCTCCACTGCAAGGACAAAGGTTTCCAGGAGCCTCGGGGGGAAAACCCATGTCCACACAGACGCCACGTAGGAGCTTGTGGTACACTCAGGTCCGTGCTGACTCTTGCCTCATTCTTTACTGATGTCTAGTTTTTCGGGCACGTGGGTATTCCTCTGGTCTGTGGCTCTTCTGGCTTTGCCTGGGACCTCTGAGGACAGATATGATGCCGGCCTCCCAGGTGTGCCTTAGGGCTTCTCTTAAGGTCCTGTGGCTGTCCTCTGGGAGGCTGGACTAAGTAATAGCTTTCAACAGAGCCTCGGAGCCCACCTCAAGCCCATTTGTGCCTAATGTCTCTGGTCATGCCGACCCTGTCCCTAGATGCTCCGCCTACTATGCATTTGGAAGACCAATGCATGCTAAGCTCTCTTCCCCCTAAGCCTCCACAGCCTCCATCTGTAGTCTTCTTTGATTGTGCTTACTCTTCTCTGTCTTTCTTTTTCTTTCCTTTCTTTTCTCTTGTTTTGTTTTCCGAGACAGGGTTTTTCTATGTAACCCTGGCTGTCCTGGAACTCACTCTGTAGACTAAGCTGGCCTTGAACTCTGAGATCTGCCTGCCCCTGCCTCCTGAGTGCTAGGATTGAAGATGTTCACCACCACTGCGAGGGACTCTTCACTTTCATTGGTCAAATCTTTCTGCCCTGACAAAAGGTCAGCTCTGACCATCATGGAGCTCTACACTTGTCTGGTTTATGATCACCCCTTAAAGATTATGTCAGGACACTGTGAAAGATGAAGTACACAGTCCTAATGTGACTGGATGTGCTGAGGTGGGTTTTGGGGGGGGGGGAGCTCTCCTTTTCTGAGGGGCAGAGGAGGGGGAATAGAGGAATGAGGGAAGGATAGAAGGGAGGAACTGGGAGGAGAGGAGGGAGGGGGCTAAGATTGAGATGTAAAGAGAATAAACAAAAAATGGTAAAACAAACAAAAAACCTTATCAGTCAAAATGGATGGCCAGATAGATATACAGATTCCTTGTGTGGCTGTTGTTCAGTGGGGTCAAGCAAAAAAGACTATGGGAACTGTGTGAGTTCCTTTTCTCATTGCTGTCACCAAATGCCTCACAAAAAGAAATTTAAAGAGGAAAGGGTTCCTTTGGGCTCACAGTCTGAGGCACAGTCCACCATGGTGGGGAAGGCATGGCGACAGAAGCATGTGGCGGCTGGTCACACAGTGTCTGCGGCCAGGAAACAGATCTCGAATGCTGGGAATGCTGGTGCACAGCTCACTTCCTACATTTTCTTCAGTGGAGAACCCACGTGTAGGGGTGGTGGTGGTGAGGTCTTTCCACCTGCGCTAACCCAATATAGGAACTCCTTCCCAGACAGGGTAAGAGGCTGGTCTCCTAGGTGACTCCAGATCCATCTGTCATGGAAGCGGGACAGTCCCCACTGAGAAACCTCCTCAGAAAGAGTACCACCCCAAACAGTCTCTGCATTCACTGGGCAGCAAAGGAGAGTACAGGAGTGTTTGTGCACACACAGAGGCAGATTTCTGAGCTACCACCTGGGTTCACAAGAATAAATGGACCTGAGCCTGCTCAGAAGGGCACTCAGTGGGAGAGGCTCCCTAACACCTCAGTGTAAGCTCCTGAGGCCAGACATCACTGTGATCAGCTGAAGGGCCTGAAACACAAGATGATTAGGAAGAATTAGCAAGAGGGCAAAAGGGGGGCTTCGAAAGTGCCATGGCAACGGTGGGCACATCTTTTGTGCAGCTCTCGTCTTTGTCCCTGTCAATGAATAGCAAAGGCATTACATGAGAAGAGAATTGCTGGGACTGGGAGGGGAGAGGTGTAGCCAGCCCTACTGGCCAACCAGGGACTGAGAGACGACCTGTGAAAATCATCCTCTTACTGTTCACGACTGTAGGGAAGGATACAAAGAGCCTAGAGCCAAGGTCAACTTTGAGCCAAACCCCAAGAGGGGTGGGAGGATCCTGGCCCATCTGATGTCCACACCCTGAATGCAGTCCCTCTACAGCCACACTTGGGAGCAACAGTTGACAGCAACAGCCTCCCCTTACCCAGATTGTACTGACATCTGCTTGCTTGTACATATTCACCCTCTCGGAAGTAATGAAAAAGACAGAGCCCCATCTCTTCCCTCATTTACATGAATTCCCTCCCAAAAAAACTCAAGGCTCACCGAAGGCTAATGAGGAGTAAAAATGGGAGCCCCCCCACTTGTCAGAATACATTTATTTTTAAGATGCTGAAGTTATCAGCTCAATCTAAAATGGGCACTTGTGGCACTGGCAGAATTCATGCAGATGGTAGGCTTTGGTGAGCCTCTCTGAAGGCTCTAGATCCCATGGGCAACAGACAGTGAGGGCCTGCGACCCATGGCCCAAAGTGAGGTTGACACTCACGGTCAAAGTCATGGAGAGAAAACAGTGTGTGCTCGTTAGTTTTTGGTTGTTTGGTTGGTTGGTTGGTTGGTTTTTGTTACTATGTCACGCTAGCATCATGTGGGAAGAGGGAACCTCAGCTGAGAAAATTCACCCATCAGATTGGCCTGTAGGCAAGTCTGTGGGACATGGTCTTGATTAATGATTGATGTAGGAGATGCCAGCCTACTGTGTGCGTTGTCACTCCTGGGCTGGTGGGCCCTCACTGTGAAAGAAAGAAGACTGAGCAAGCCGTGAGGAGCAAGCCAGTAAGAAGCATTCCTCCATGGCCTCTGTCGCAGTTCGTGTCTCCGGGTTTCTGCCTTGAGATCCTGCTCTGATTTCTGTGAATGACGGCCTTTTACAGGACATGTAAGCCAACGAAACCATTTCCTCCCCAAGCTGCTTTTGGCCGTGGTGTTTATCAGAGTAACAGAAAGCAAACAGAGCACAGCTTGCTTGCACCATTGTTTACAATGCTTTCCATGCTAATTTCCAAGAAGCATGAAAAAGATACCATAGAGCACCCCCAGGATTCTCCTCCAAACCCTAGAACTGCAGGAAACTTCAAGCAAAGGAGCCAACGTCCCTATACTGAAGACTGTTCATACCACTGCTGGCTACTTTTTATGTCAATTTGACACTGGCTAGAGTCATTCAAAACCAGAGAGCATCAATTGAGAGAATGCCTCCATAAGATCCAGCTGTAGAGCATTTTCTTAATCAGTGATTGATGGGAGAGGGTCCAGCCCGTTTCGGGTGGTGCCATCCTTAGGCTTTGGTCATAGTGTTTCCTCACAGCAATGATAACCCTAACTAAGACAATACCTTAAAAAAAAAAAAAAAAAAAAAAAAAAACAGAAAATGAAGGCTCAGAAGTTTGCACCATGCAACAAGCAAAATCTCTAAAGCAGCATGTTCTTCTCTAAATCTGGAGGCTGGCTAAAGTCTAGCTCATGCAGATGGCGTTCAGCTGTCCCACACTGTATGCCACACATCTTGGTGGGCGCACATTTTTCCTTGCTCTTTCCTCAGAAGCCCCCGTGCAGGCCCAGCAGCTACCTGGGGAGCCCTCTAAACCACAAATCAAATGGCACAAGAAAGCTCATGCATCCAAACTGCACACTGGAAGTTTCTGCTCACATCCTGCTGGCTAATGTTCCACTAGCCAGAACAAGAATACATGGAGCGGAAGTGTCCTCTGCTATGTCAAGGATAGCTAAGTGTATTTCAGGATGGAGGAAAACCCAGCCATAAAACCTCTGTCTGCCAGCTGCAAAGAGCTCCAGTATGGCAGTGTCGTGTAGCAATTTCCTCCGAAATGAAACATTCCTTTCCTGGAAGGAGGAAAAAGACTCATTAAGACTCAGGAAGTAAACAAAACATAGAAGACTCCAGAAGTTCCTGAAATTGAAGGCCCCTCCTCAAGGCTATGTAATTTGCTAGGCAATGAAGATGATTTCCAGTGGAGCTGTGTGCAGGTTGTGTCTGGTGCTCCAGGGAGCTTTCCTGGGCCCTCGCCCATGCCAGGGTGAGCCTTCTGATGATGGAGCTCCATCGGAGTCACCCAAGCTCCTTGAAGTAACCCCTTCACCTATAATCCTGTAAGTCTGGCTCGCTGAGCCAGGAGATGGCCCAGACATCTCATTATCATTCTGCTGTCCCAGTGAAAAGCCAGTCTCTCCGGGCCTAGGTTCACTTATCCATAAAAACAATGGGCACCAGGTCATTGCATGTAAGACTCATGCCATGCGCTGTGACAGAGGCAGCTCAGCTGAACAGTGCTTGAGTTCCAAGTGTGAGGACCTGCCCTACTCCTTGGGCTTTCTATGGGCAAGAAAAGTAGAAAAGCCAGGGGGATTCAACTTTCTATTCAGGAGGATGGCACTCCCAGGATTCATTTGCAAATTGTACTGGATTTTGACTCCTCAGGGACAGACACTATGGGAGAGATGAACTTCTCATAGCCTTGAGAAGGATGGATCTCTGCCACTTACACATATGGATCCTGAACATATTCTGTGTGAATGAGAAATGTCAGCGTCTCCATCAAGACTATCAAGATTAGGCCTGGTCAATATTCCACATTGAGTGTAAAACCCAGATGAGATCTCACTACACAGAGAGAGAGAGAGAGAGAGAGAGAAAGAAAGGGAAAGGGAGAGAGAAGTGCCTGGCTCCCCCAGTGGCTAAGCACACACTGGCATTGCTGGGCAGTGCATTTATCCATAGAGGACACATCTTAGCAGTCTCCGCCTGTCAGCCCTTGCCACAGACGCTCAGTTCCCTTACCCACGCATCCTCTGATTGGCACGTGTTGACACCTTATTTTTACATCACAATAACAGCACAAGGCTAGTTTATAAAATGGGAATGGTGGCAGGTACACAGAAACCACACGCTGGCTTGGCCTGTTCACAGTACAAACTTGTTCACATGCCTTTCCCAGTTTAAGGTGAGGGTTTGGTGACCCACTCTGACCCACAACAAATAGCTAAGAGAATGGGTTTTGTGGGACCCCTGCCAGGGCTCAGGGGATGTGAGGATCCCCTATGGAAATCTATGTCAGCCACATGGCATGTCATCTGGCTTCCGGAAGCACTACGTTGTCGCCAACAGCACTCCAAGAAACCAGCCCCCCCCCCCCGCCCAACTTCTCTCCAGCTCTTATACATTCTGGGAAGCAGATACTCACACGTCCCTAAGGAGCCCGTTTTAGTACCGAGCGCCCATCACTGCAATCTGATTTTAGGCATTGCTGTGTAAACACACGACCCTTTAATTCTATTTCAATTCAGTTATGCAAATCTAATCACACATTCTGCTTCAAACCATTTTTTTCCCTCTCTCAAAATCTGTCTATCAATGACCAACAGGACCTGCTACGAATCCAGGACCTTGAAGTGAG
Organism: Psammomys obesus; assembly: GCF_907164565.1. Classification (NCBI taxonomy): domain Eukaryota; kingdom Metazoa; phylum Chordata; class Mammalia; order Rodentia; family Muridae; genus Psammomys; species Psammomys obesus. The sequence goes on along the minus strand of NW_026587032.1, from coordinate 1,210,728 downwards.
CATAATCCTGGCGTCTTAATTAAAAGCTGAAAGACGCTATACCTCCCAGCCTGAACACAAGTCCAAGCCAGCAGCGAGTCTGAGCCAATGCACCGACACCCGCAAAGCTTCAGGGGTCAGGGCAGGAGGCAGGAGCAAGGACAGTCTAACAGGCACATTCCCTCTCTGCTCCTAGGGTTTCAAGTGTCCAGGAAGGGCCTCTCTGCACAGGGGAGCACTGGGGGTCATGTCAACAGATGGGAATACAGGGACCCATCCTCTGTTTATCTTCCAACCTGTTCTACAGACTGTAATTCCATGGCAACCTTGGCTTGAGAGAAATGTTATGTATATGTGTGCCCATAAAGATGTGTGTGCGTGCATGAATACTGTGTTGCGTGCGTGTATACTGTGTATGTGTGTGTACCGTGGTCTATGACGTGTGTGTGGGTGTGTATGTATATGTGTGTGTTTGAGCATGCATGTGCACGCGGATCAAGTGGTCAGTTAATGAACCTTGTTCTAGGACACCTGTTTCAGAAGTGAAGAAACTTGAGTTCTAAGGAGAAAAGGGGATAAGAACAGTCCCCCGGAGCCTGGGAAACCAAAGCTGGGAGTAAACTCCAAACTCCTCCTCACCAAAGGAGAGCCAGAACACGGGAGGCTCAGAAGATGACACAGACACAGCCATGACAGGGCACTATGAGCCCATGGCTCCTCTCCTGTTCACATGGGGAAAGAAATGGAAGGCGCCAAGGACAGGGCCAGCCTCTGACACAGCCAAGCATCTGGGTCTGCTCTCCCTACAGGGAGGCCCGGAGGCAGGGCAGCAGGACTGTGGAGGTGAGTCTGCAAAGTCTTAATACGACCTGTCTTAGCTTATTAACTGGAGATGGATAATATCTGACAAATGACAGGAGATAAATTGTTAAGCAATATGCAAATATGCCTACGGCAGAAATGGAAAATTACTATACAGTAAAAAGCTTTTACGGCTGCAAGAAAATTCAGAGGTAATTTGTCTCTGCGTCTCCTCAAATTCCAATCTCACTGTTAGCCGTGGAGAAATGCTACATCCGTTACCACTCCAATTAGATCACCGTAAAGGGGCTCCTACATGGGCTGCAGCTCAGATGGGCTAGCTGAGAGAAGGTATTTACAGAGTCAGGGTCAGGCTCGGTCACAGCAGCCCCGGGCTCTATGGTCTCCCTGGACGATCACCTACACAAGAGCCCACATCAGATACCAGGAGAACCTCTGCTGGGCGCAGCCCTTGTAAGCCACCTGGAGCCCCGCAGCAGGCTTGCTGGACCATTCTCCGTCACACAATTCTGTGAAACATTAGAAAGGTCACAGTCTGTCCTGGCCACAAAAAGGAAAGGTAAAGGAGGAGGTTGCTGGGGAAGTTTCCAGAAAGGAAGTGGAACAGCCTACAGAGCAAGATCTCACAGTTCCTAAAGAACACACAGGCTGTTCGATGCAGGTAGCAAAGAAACTAGAACTCCACAGGGTTCTGAGTAGAGAGTGGGGGAGCTCAAGAGTCCTACAAGGTCACTGCAGGACCCAGTAGGCTTCCCAGGAAGTGAGTCCATAGGGGAGGTGGAGGAAGTCACCCATCTGAGAGGCACTCGCTGCTCCAGGACATGGGGCCACATGACCTGCTCCATTCAGCCCAGGCTCTCTCAGTTTTCCACTGAAGATAACAGAGGGACAAAGCCTCTGCAGGGAAATAGTTGTAATCCATGTATAACTCCACATAGCTGCTAGCTACCATGGGATTTGAGACAGCTGTCCCATGAGTGGGTGCAGGAATGGGGCAGCAGGGAAAAGCACAGGACCATGACTGTGCGTGCCCACAACAGGTCAGCAAGAGTGAGCTGCCAGAAGGATGCCTCGGGCTGGAAATCAGCCGAGTTTGGCCCCGTGGGCTTAACCAGAGGGAATCGGGAAGTCCTCCACCCCTGCCATAGCTCCTTGTGCCAAATTTCACGTTTGACTTTTTGTTTTGATGTTTTTGATTTTGATTTGTTGTTGTTGTCAACAATAAGAAACTATGGTCGTGGCGCACACCTTTAATCCCAGCCCTTGGGAGGCAAAGGCAGGTGGGTCTTCGTAAGTTTGAGGCCAGCCTGGTCTATAAAGTGAGTTCCATGACAGCCAGGACCCACAGAGAAACTCTGTCTCAAAAAATCAAAACCAAGAAAGAAAGAAAGAAAAAAAAAAGAAAGGAAGGAGGGAGGGAGGGAGGGAAGGAAGGAAGGAAGGAAGGAAGGAAGGAAGGAAGGAAGAGAAGGAGACACGATAGACATACAGACAGATAGAAAGAAAGAAACTGGTTTAACCAGTAGCTTTATGTGAATGACTTGTGGTTTGGGAGATTCTATGAGTCAACAGCCCTAATAATATATCTAAAGCAATAAATAGAGACCTCTGAGAAAAACCTTATATTTCCTATGTCTCCCTACAGTCACAGTAACCAAGAGCTTAGGACCCCAGACACAAGACAGACTGACATGCAATATAATGTTATCCCTAACTCTCAGGTCCTCACCAAAGAGGCCCTAAAATATAAGGTTATCCATGTTCATACAAAGAAAGGCCTTACCCAACTGTGGCATGAAACATACGCATGTATGCTCACCATCACCAAGGTTGTGTGCCTGTCATTATACCTTAAGGGGACCAGGTCTGAGGGTGGAAGGCCCTGATCAATGCCAAATGTCGTGTCAGATGGTCTGCATGGGGCCCTACTGATACGCATTGCTGTCTTGGGGTGTGAGACCATTGCAAAGCGGTTTTCTGTGAGTTGAGTCCATTCTGGAGGGATGTCCCATAAGAGTCATGAAGTTCTAAAGGGAGGTTCATTAAGACTAGGGAATCCTGTGGTAGACTCCTGTCCTGTTCCCTGTTTTCTCCCTCCTCCGATGTCCATCCTCTTTGGCTTTCTGAATGGGGATTGAGCATCTTAGCCAGAGTCCTCCTTCCTGATTAGCTTCCTTAGGTGTACAGATTTGAGTATGTTTATCCTCTACCCTGCAGGGTATCAAGGCAGATGCTGAGACGCACAGCCAAACTTTGGGTAGAGTGCAGGGAATCTTTTTTTTTTTAAGATTCATTTATTATTTATACGGCATTCTGCCTGCATACCAGATCTCATTATAGGTGGTTGTGAGCTACCATGCAGTTGCTGGGAATTGAACTCATGACCTTTGGAAGAATAGTGAATGCTCTTAACCTCTGAGCCATCTCTCCAGTCCCCAAGTGCAGGGAATCTTATGAAAGAAATAGGAGATAGTAAGACCTGGAGAGGACAGGAGCTCTACAAGGACAGCAACAGATCCAAAAAGTCTGGGCACAGGGGTCTTTTCTGAAACTGATACTCCAGCTAAGGACCACTTATGGAGATGGCCTAGAACCTCTGCACAGAGGTAGCCTATGGCAGTTCAATATCCAAGTGGGCTCCAAAGTAATGGGGCAGGGACTATCTCTGACAGGAACTGATTGGTCTGCTCTTTGATCACCTCCCCCTGAGGGAGGAGCAGCCTTGCCAGGCCACAGAAGAAGACAATGCAGCCACTCCTGATGAGAGTGGTTCAGAGGGAAGAGGAGGAGGGCCTCCCTTATCAGTGGACTGGGTGAGGGACATGGGTGGGGAAGAGGGAGGGTGGGATTGGAAAGGGAGGAGGGAGGGAGGTACAGGGGGGATACAAAGTGAATAAACTGTAATTAATAAAAATTTTAAAAAGACTAGAGAATCAAACAATTTGTGAGTCTCAGGAAGTAACCTCAGTAAGTGCATTGGTTCATGTTAAGACATCCTGGCCATAGCTTCCTGAGCAGGTCTCTAATAGCTCTGGAAGTGATAGTGATAACTGATAGACTTGATGGCATTGACTTCAAATGCTGTGCATAGCAAAGAGATCAGCTAACAGAGTGAACGGAAAGATCATGTAATAGAAGGAAAATCTTTGCCAGCTATTCATCAGTGGGTTAATAGCCAGAGTAAACGAAGAATTCAAAGATGAAACACCCAAAAGAACAAGAACGACTTTTTAAAAATGGCAAATTAACTGAACCAACATTTTTCAAAAAAAAAAATACAAATGGTCAATAAATTTATAAAACTATGTTCAATATCTTCAGAGCTATAAAGTAACTGCAACTCAAAGCTTCATTGGTAGGCCAAAGACAAGACACTGAGACTTCAAAGAATTAATTAAAAACAAACAAACAAACAAACAAACAAAAAATACCTGAAGCTTCCATTAAGAAAAATTTAAATCTGGTTGAGTGAGAAAAGACTGTGGATGTAGGAGGAACTGGGGAATGAATATGATCAAAACAAACTGTAGAAACTTCTCAAAGAACTAGCGATAAAAAGAAATATAAAACACAATACATCTATCTGTTTATTCTTTGAGAATTTTAATATACGACATATTTTGATCCTCCTATTTCCATTCCTCCAACTCCTCCTGGGTTTCAAACTCTCTGTCTCTCCCAAGTTCCTGACCTCTTTTTTTAATTTACATCTCACTGCGTTTAATCACTGTTGCCCACATGTACACGAGTAGAGGTCCATACACCAGAGAATGGCCAACCCACTAGAGGCTACACACCTAGAAACTGACTGTTCTCCCCCTGCCAGCCATCAGCCGTCAGTTGCTCCTCAGTTGGTAGTTGGGGCTTGTGACTCTTCCCCGCTCTATGCTGGAATGTGGACTGGCTTGCTGTTGTGCAGGTATTGTGCAGGCAGTCACAGATGCTGTGAGAGGATGAATGTAATGGTCCTGTCTTGTCTGGAAGATGCTCTTTTTGCCAGTCTCCCTCAACGCTATGGCTCTTGCTCTTCTGCCCCCTTTCTGTGGTGCTCCATGAGCCTTGTGTATAAGGGTATGATATTAGGTGTTATATACATACCGAGCAGTCCACAAACTCTTGCTCTCTGTGCTTTGAGTAATTTTATTAACCACTGTCTACTTCACTTCTCTGCTGAGAGAAGAGCTTCATTCCTCTACGTGTATAAAGATATGTATTTAGAGGGCAGTTTGAGACTGTGTCCATTTAACAAAACAACAGTAGTAGATTTTGCCCTAGTGGCTATGAGCTCCCAGACATGGGCTTTCCCCTGTGGAATGGGATTTAAATCCAATCATAAAACAGTTGGTTACACTCATAACATTTGTATCATTACTGTACCCAGTGGTCTATCTTGCCAGGCGACTTGTTATTATAGCTTACAGGGATTTGAATATTCCATTTCGTATTTTGTTCCATGATTCCACAATCAACTGTCCGGGCTGCAATTGATGTTGAAAATAAATCCCTCACTTGGGAATAAAACTGTATTGAAGTCTCACTTCATCCCTGTCAGAATGGCTATCATGCTTATAATTACTGTGTGGTGTTATTGTAATCAATACTGGAAAGCTGATTGGTAATATTTCATTTACTAAGCATGGCTACCAAAAGGATTTCCTGGTTAGTTAAGCATGTCAGTGAAAAGAAAAACACTAATGTTGATGTACTAGAATTGCCAGTTTTCCGGAGAACAAAATAAAATAGGCTGCAGCTTGAGGCCTGAACAATCTGAAGAGATTTAGGACCTTCCGAAGGTTTTCAGACACCATGCATTGTGCTGGCCTGTTTCTGTTGCTGTAACGAAACACCTAAGGTTGGATCCTTTGTAAAAAGGAGAGGTTTACTTTGCTCATAGCTGTGGAGGCTGACAGTCCAAGATACGGGGCTTCATGTTTGCCTGTGGCTAGGGCTTCATGATGGATGAAGGCAAATGATGCATGCTAAAAACATTACATGATAAAATAGGAAAACAGAGATGTGTTCACGGACCATTTTTTTTTTTTTTTTTTTTTTTTAGTAACAACTGGACACCACAGGAACTAACCGGAGTCCCAAGAGAACTACATTAATCCCTCCCTAACACATCCTCTCCAGGGACCTAATCATCATCCCTTAGGCTCCACCCCCTGAATGTTCCACCACAGACCAAGCACTCAGCATGTAAGCCTTTGAGAGAGGACACATACAAAACGCATCCAGATCACACCCCTACCAACTGTTAGGTTGGGAAATTTCCAAAACACCCCTTCCCAGAACATTTTATTGCTCCATCCGGCCTTCCCTGTGTGTGTTACAGAGCACACACTGAGGCACTCATAAGCATAGACTGCTGGCCACCACCTTTGACCTGACAGGAAGCAACATAGTCTAATCTTAACCTTCTCCCTTGGTCTGACAGAGCCCTTAAGCTGGGAAGCATTTGCTGTCTGGGGAAGGATGGTGATGGCGGAGGAGTCGGGGATGCATTTTAAAGCAACAAAGAGTAGCTGCCAGTGAATGTCGATTTCCACAATTCTACGGAAGTCAATTGCGACTACACAGGGCTCTTGTCAGGCCATGTCCACCCATGCCACAGGTGTGCATGGGGCGGAGCTGGGAGTGGCCAAGAGCTGTGGGGGAGGGGCTCTCTGGTTTCCCACCAGCAGGTCACGACCACAATGCCACCGTTTTAGCAGAAAGTAGGCATCTCGGACGATTCCCGTGGGAGGTGAGTTTGCTTCCTCTCTAAGGGGTGGTTTGGGCCCTGAATTAGCATCCAGCTCAATAAGAGACCCTCAGCCTCTTGAGTCCCCTGCCTGCTTGCTGCCACTCTCCTGTGCTCTGACCCCACATCAAGGCCGGCTTTGTTCAACCCCTCCGGGTGATTTTATGCCTCAGGTCCTCCACGGCAGGCTCCCCTCTTGCTGGTCTCCAGCCCATTAGAGAAGAGGTTTGCTATCGTGGATGCACGAGGCCCGCAAAATCCCCTAGAGCCCAGGAGCAGCAGCTGACATTTCAAAAGGTCAATCAATCACTCGGTTTCATGAAATGTAATCATCTCCCAGGACCTAATGTAACAATAAAACCAAATAGAGCCAAACAATTAGGACAAAGCAATGATGCCCGCACCAGGAAAGGCTCAGAAAACAGCTCACATAGCCTGGTGCACACACAACAGCCCCTGAGTCCAGAGCTCAGGGGTTGAATCCCACTTCTGTCCTTGGCTCTGAGAATCGTCTTTCCTAAGAGCTATAATAAGCTAGCTTCTGGGTGCTGTGTTCTGAAGACCAACTAGGAGTCCTTTCCTAACGGGCAGTGTAGGAAGCGGAAGGAATACCGGAACTGTCTTTTCTAAAGATGGAACCCAAGGAGGAGCCCCTGAGACTCATCTCACATCCTGCAAAGAACTAGGGGTCCCTGCCTGCCTGGGAGAAGTGCAGAACCAGCAGGCCTCTTAGCAGGAGACCCAGAAGTCAGGTGGGAGGGAAGGGGATACTTCCATCCTGGCTCCCACAAACTGCACCTTGGCCCCGAGTCCACCTCCTCAGTCTAGGGAATGTTCTTGGGTCTTCTAGGACCTTCCATGCCACACAGTCTATTATACATTGGACCCGGTATTACACAACTAATGTGTAAGGTATCAACTTGGTAAGAACGCACTGGAGACAGGGAAAAAGCAAAGAGTTGGTCTTGGTTTCCCTGTGAAAGGGAAGCAGGTGAAGTTTCTAGAGTACCTACCCCATGAGAATAAGAACCTTGGCGTCCATAGCCACCACTGCATCCCCCCATCCCCAGCCCACCCCCACCCCACAGCAGACGCTCAGTAAATATTGCCCATCATGATCGATCGCAATATCAATCTCTCACCAGCTGCCCGTAAGTGTTAAAAAGGGATTCAGCTTATAATGATTCTAGGCACCACTTGTTAGACACACAGCTAAGCTGAAAGCGAGGATGGCTGTTACAAGCGAGCTGGAGGGACATCTGTCCAGGTGACAGAGCGCCCATGTCAAACTCATTCTGACCGCGTTCGGAGCTGCTGAGAAGACGGGAGAAGATGCTAGGTTTCTATGGAGATTGCATCAAGCACCTCCTCCACAAGAGAGCCCATCTATTCACCAGGATTAGCCGGCCTTGAGACACCAGCTGGTGGCTTTACCGGATCAGCCACCACTTTCTCTTCCTTGCGCACAAACTCTGTGTTTGACTTCTGCTTGAGATATGAACTCCACGAGGGCTGGCTCTACTTCATCTGGAAACACAGGCTTCAGGATCTTTTTCCCATCGTGGCATCAGAAAGAACATTCTCAGGGATGCTCATGTGCCCTAATAAAACACAACAAGGGCTGGGCAGATAGCTTAGTCAGTGAAGTGCTCGTGGCACAAGCTCGAGGACCTGAGTTTGAACCCCAGGCCCCATGTAAAATACAGAGCACAGAGATACACACGTGGAACCCTGAAGCTGGAGGCAGAGACAGGAAGACCCCTGGGGCTTGCTGACCAGCCAGCCTAATCGATCCAGTAAGCTCTGAGTAGAAACTGAGAGACCCTGTCTCAAAACACAAAGGCGAGAAGCTGAGAAAGACATACAAGGTCGAGCTCTAGCTTCCATATGAACACATAAGGAACACACACACACACACACACACACACACACACACACACACACATACACACGGTGCACAGAGACACCATCAGCTCTCTAGTGTTTCACACAAGCCACTCCAGAGCATCTCCGAGCAGTCTGAGGCTCGTGTGTCTGCATTCCTCATACTGCAGATGCCTGGTCTGTCATCTTTCCATCGTGCTCTACACTCACTGTCCCAATGCCTGAAGAATTGGCGTCTCCATCCATAGCCATCTGAAGGGCCCGAGACCCCACTGTAGCCAGGTTCCAACGCTGATCCATAGTATATGCACCCCAGTTGTCTCTAAAGCAGCCGTCTGAGAGCAGAGCAATCATTTTTATGAGGGTCATTAATTTTATTTTTATTGGCTTGGAGATGAAGGGACTTTGACACAGCTCTGTAAATTTGCAGGTACCCAAAATGCTCTCCCTGGGGCATGCTCAGCAGGGGGTCTAGAAAGGCCAGCGTTTAGGAAGTGATGCCTGCAGAGCCTGGGAAGCTCTTCCCTTGCTGATGTGATGGGGCTGGGAAACAAAACTCCGGCTTGTGTCCACGAGGGAGTTTCTAGATTAGGTTAACTGAGGAGGGAAGACCTGTTCTCACTGCAGGTGGCACCAGCCCATGGGTGGTACGGATGCTGGCCTGAGTGAAAAGAAGAAAGCAAGGTGGGCAGCAGCAATTAACCCTCACTTCCTGACTGTGCAATGTGGCCAGCTGCCTCATGCTACTGCTGCCATACCTTCCTTGGCACAAAGGACCGTATCCCCTCAAACTGTGAGTCAAAATAAACCCTTCCTTCTTTCCAAAGTTGCCTTTGTCGAGTATCTTGTCACAGCCATGGAAATTAACTAAGACTCACTCCGTCACAATTGATTGCCTGAGACCAAACCATTCTTTCCCGGGGCCTCAAAGCCTGAAGACCAGGTCCCGCCTCCATCAGGCTCAGCCTCCCCTAGTTGGGTCTGAAGTGACCATATTTAGTAAAAGTTTAGTGAGCAGCCTGCAGCACTGTTGGAAAACGATGGAACCCCAAGGAGGTGAGGCCTTATGGAAAGAGGTTGGCTCCTTCTGTCTTTCCGTCTCCCAGCTGATGACAGCTGTGATAACCACTGATGACAGTGGTGAGGTGCCTTGTTCTGTCGCATGACACCTGCCTCCACCCACTATCTGCCATGAGGTTCTGCCATTACATGCTGTCTGCCCTGGTGATCTGCCACATCATAAGACCAAAAGCCACAGGGCCAACCAACGAACTCCTGAATGAAACCTCTTTGAAACTGAGCCCAAAGCTCTCCAGCTTCAAAGTGATTTCTCTCACATGTTTTCTCACAGCAGCAGCACACTAACACCATGCCCAGTGGCCTCCCTGGAGCCATCCTTGTTTCTACCAACTGTTAGTATCTATTGACTTTGGCCACTGTCGCTCAAGAATCCCAGTGGGGATGACAGTCTCGATGGGTCCTCAGCTGTGGTGGATCCTGTTCTGTGTTGCTTCCTGGCACTGTGATAGACACCTTAGCCAAAAGCAACCCAGGAGGACAGGGCTCATTTGGCTTACATGTCTGTGTCACAGTTCACCACTGAGAGAAGTCGAGGCAGGCTCTCAAGGCACAAAGTGAGGTGGGAGCCATGGAGGAACACTACTGATGGGCTTGCTCCTTACAGCTCACTCAATTTCTATTTTTATCCAACCCAAGACTACCTGATCAAGGGACATGGACTACAGCGGGATGCCCCTGTCCCTACATCAGTCATAAGTCAAGAAAATGTCCTCCACGGATTTACCTACAGGCCATCTGATGGCTCCCTCTTTGCAGATGAGTCTAGCTTTATCAAGCTGAGCCCTTCTCTATCCCCCCCAAAAAAACAGCACAGATACCTTTTCATACTTTCTCATCCTGGACTTCGAACGCTGCCTATTTTGGGGACACATGCACTGCTTCATGGATCCCCTTCCCGGATTTGGTAGGTGTTCAGGGAATGAAAGCACCAGTTTCTCCTGTGTCATCTACTGATCTTTTTGCATCACTTAGCCCCACATGGCCATGTGATGGTGCCCACAGAGCTGGTAAAAAAATACGGCCAAGGGGGCTGGAGAGTTGGCTCGGTGGTTAAGAGCACGTACTGCTCTTCTAGAGGAAGAGTTCAGTTCCCAACACCCATAACAGGCCACTAACAACTGCCTGTAATTCTAGCTGCAGAGGAACCAGTGGACATGTCCAGCCTCCACAGGATCTGTAGTCACCTGAGGCGCACATAAATACATCTTTTCTAAAAAGCATGGCCAATGCTTTTTAGAAATGTCACCCAGATGACAGAGTGTATGCCTCCTACATACACACACCCAAGGCCCTGGATTCCAGCCCCAACACGGCATCAATCAGGCAAGGAGATGCACCTCTGCAATCCCAGCACTCTGGAGATAGAGGAAGGAGGATCAGGGTATTTAAGGTTATCCACAGCTGTATAGCACGTTCAAGGCCACCCTGGACGACGTGAGTGCGTCATCAGATGTTGGCACCTGGCTGCGTAACCTGGCTATTATTGTAGAGATGTGGGGAAATGGCAAGCAGAGTGGTCCTCTGAAGGCCAGCTTTTATGCCTGCAAGCTGGAAGGCAGCAGAGTGGCTCAAGCAATCTCAACAGATGAGGAGTGAAATGTCTCACCCCACCAGGACACCGCCACCTTTCCTTTGTTCCAGCACTGAGATGCTACTGGGAATGTACCTTGCCTCTAGCTATGCTCTCAGAGCCCACCTCTCTTCTGAGATGCTCAGCTTCTCTTGACTTGGGCTGTCAGGACTCCTGGAGTTCTCCGAGTCAAACCCACAGCTACACAGCCTTTCTTGGCTCACTGCTAGAAAAAAATGGAGGTTTGTACTTCCTAGAGGGAGGATTGTGATGTCTGTGATGAATCTTACTTTGAAAACATCCAGATTTTTCTGACTGGACATTTTTATGATTTAAGTGTAAACTACCCCCCCCCACACACACACACACCACCCAGGCTCTTGTGTGAACACCTGATCTCCTAGGTAGTAATGCTGTTGGAGGAGATGGTGGAGCCTTTAGGATGTGAACCTTGAGGTTTATAGCCTAGCCCTGCTTCCTCTTCACAAAGATGTGAGGATCTGAGGAGTCCCGGCCACACTGTCCTACCCTGATGGAGCCACTTTCAGCCATTGAACCACCTGCCACTGTGGAACCACCTGCTGATGCCTTACCTCCTCCCAAAGCAAGAGCCAAAATTAATCCCTCTTCCCTTGAGATGCCTCCCGCCAGGTGTTTGGTTCGTGTTCAGGTAGACTGAGAAATTCTTAGTTTTCCGTGTGGTTCAGAGACTGCGTGTAAACTGGGACTTCACACAAACAGAGTGGGAATGCCCTGACTCAACACTAATAGGAAATCCAGAGGGGACGAAAGGAAAGCCATGCACACCTGCACATGTGCTCCAGAGGCGGTGGACACAAGCAGCCTGGCTCACCGACTAGTTCCCAGCATCTGTCCTGAGAGAGGACAGCCTGGACCAGCTAGGAGACAGCTCTCGCAAAAAGGGGTTACCGTGCACCCACATATGCAAGCATTCAGGGAAAGGGGTGTGTGTATTGTCTTACACAATCAGCTTCTACTGACTACTGCCACAGAGCAAAGGACTAAGATTAAGGAGAAGAAGATGATGGGCCATGGAGGTGGTTCAGTGGGTAGAGCACTTGCCACACAATCATGAAGACCTGAGTTCAAATCTTCAGAGAACAGATAAAACCAGACACAGAAGAATGAGTGTTTGCCAGGATGAGAGTCAGAGACAGGAGCATTCCCAAGAAGCTAGCTTGGAGTACAGGCATGTTTAAGAAGCCCTGTCTTAAACAAAATCCAGCGTTGTCCTGTGATCTCTATACATAAGGTATAACACACACACACACACACACACACACACACACACACACACACATCCGTCCCCCACCAGCAAAACTTTTGTATCTTATAACCCTTTATTTCATCACATATGTGCTGGCTAGTATTATATCAACTTGATACAAGCTAGAGTCACTGGAAAGGAGGGAACCTCAACTGAGAAAATTCCTCCATAAGATCCAACTCTAAGGCATTTTTTTAGTGATTGATGGGAGGGGGTTCAGCCCATTGTGGGTGGTGCCATCCCTGGGCTGGTGGTCCTGGGTTCTATTATAAGAGCAAGCCATGGAGAGCAAGCCAGTAAGCAGCGCTCCTCCGTGGCCTCTGCATCAGCTCCTGCCTCGAGGTTCCTGCCCTGCTTTTGAGTTCCTTTTCTGACTTCCTTTGATGATGAACAGTTGAAATGATGTGGAAGCATAAGCCCGATAAAGAAACCCATTACTCCCCAGCCTGCTTTTCATCATGATGCCTCATTGCAGCAACGGAAACCTTAACTAGGACATCATGTTGGAAGCTCCATCCCCCCTTCCGTGGCCACCCACATCCCACAAGGAGAGAGAAGCGGTGAGAGGAATAGAATGCTGGTACTCACTGGGCTCAGGGCCTTAACTCTCCTGGCAGCCTGAGATGTGGCTTTCACTGTCCAGATGGGAAGTCTTGAGCACAGCTCAGAGAGGTTGCATAATTTACCTGAGAGCACACAGCTCCACAATCCCCAGAGCCCAGGGCTTTGATTGGGCTCCTCAGCCCCAGACCTCCTCTAGGAAACCGGCAAGGGGAGGCATGCTAGTCAGAAAGGACTAATGCTTCAATTGGGCGCAGGCAGTTAAAACACAGCAAGGGCGCCTCGGAGCTGTAGCTCACCACCGCAGCTCATGATTCATGCAGTCTTTGCCCATTAACTCTAATGGATGTGGGGAGCGTAAATCTCGGGGCGCAGCTTCAGACAGGCTCTTTGTGATCTAAATGCCACTAAAATCAATGGCATCATCCTGGTATCGATATGGCTCCGTGGTGCTTCATAAACGGGCCTGACAGGGTCGCAAAGAGAACAGAGAGGGCTTGCCTGCTGCAGCCTGTGTATGCAGCGCTCCCGTTGAAGGGGAGGGTGCTCCTAGGCGAAGGGCCCAGAGTAGGAGCAGCATTCCAGAGCCAGGACAGCAGGTTCAAATCCTGACCCCATCTCTAGGCAGCCGCTTGACCCAGTAAGTTACTGAAGCAACCTGAGAACGTCGGTATCTGTAAAATGGACATCAAACGCAGTTCCTGACTCCAAGGTAAGAATTGTGATTGCCAACGGCCCAGTGGGCGGCCTGAAGAGGGAGACACCCCCAGGCCCTGCATTGAGGTGAGTGAGTATGTGGTAGAGAGATGGGGAAAAGGAGTATGTGGTGGGGAGAAAGGAGGGAAAGTGAAGCCAAGCAGTTTGTGCACTGTGGAGAGACCTGGAAATGGAGAGGCCATGGCAGTGAGGAACAGGCGGATATGAGGAGCCTGTGGACCTGTAGTCAAGGTGATGTCTGGGCCTGGGCTGCCATCAAGGGCCATACTTGATCCTACTGCAGCAGCCAGAGTCTGTGCTAATGAGTATGGCAAAGATGTGGGCAGAGAAAATGCCACAAAACCCTCCATCTAGGCCGGACACAGTGTGGACCCAGCACCTAGATGCAGAGACCAGTAAAAAATAGTGAACTAGTGTCCATTTTAACGGCTGTCCACCATGATCCCTCCTCTCTAGCACATGAGACACTTATCGCTGACAGTGTCCTTTCTATATCCTAATGTCTCATCCGGTTCTCTCAATGTTTCTCTGATCCAGTGGTCCCACTATCAATGGGAGAGCACAGACGCAGGCGTGGCAAGCAGCATAGCCCAGATTCTGTCCATCTGTCTGTCTGTCTGGCCAGCTGGCTGGCCAGGAAGTCCAGCCAGTCAACTCACTCAAAACTGAGAGAGCTTTGTATATCCGGCGGCTGGAACAGTGTGTGGCCCAGAATAGCTGCTAAAAGAAAAAAAAAATTACCACATGACATTCCTAATTGGGCCGAGTCTACGCTTCACAGAAGCTTTAACAAAACAGAGAAAACATGGCAAGTGATATGAGCTCCGTAGAACCTCTGCCAAGCCACTCTATGGCATGAACCTCAGCTGTGAGCTCTTCGAAGGCTGGAATCCAGTCAGAGCCTCAGTTTCCCCTCTGGGGGCGCCACGTGTTACTCCTGCTCTGTGTTCAACCGTGCTGTATGAGACACTCGGTCATGCCTTCACTCGGTCACTGCTCTTCACTCCGGCGTGTGTTACTCCGGCACTCTCTCAAAGACTGACACAGGGTAAGCAGACAGTACATACCACTTCAGGAGAGACGAAGAGGATGGGCAACTTAGAGACGCTTAGATAAGGTGGAAACAACACTCCTACGCCAACCTGTGGCCCCTCGAGCGCTTGAACTGACCTATCTCCTTAAGGGTCTCTGCATGGATTCACAACAGGGATGCCCCTGTCTCAACTCCTCAAGCCTAGACTTTATTCAGCCAAGCCCTCAAAATGGCCCTCAGTCATTTTAAATATGGAAATTTTATCCCAAACAGAAGAAAATTCTCTGGAAAAAAAAAAATTACATTTTTGCCTTTCAAATGAGCAAAGATTTTCAGAACTATGAAAGCAAACAAATTAGGGTAGAAGATTCCCAAATAATCACATAAACTCCAATTTCCTACATTTTAACATAAACATCCAAATAATAAACTTGGGCATGTTTGGGGAGGTCTACAGTCTGACACTGTTGCTTCCTTTCGAAGCCGAAAACCTAAATGACTAAATTGGCAGTTTATTAACAGGGAAATTATGCTAAGTAGCTTCGTGTTGATGTCAAGAATTTTATGCAGCGAGTTATGGCGCAATACCCTGAGTGCCTCATTTGCATTTTCTCATTTAGAGAGAACAATGGCTGCAAATGAGTGCAGCCTGTTCACATCACACACCCAAGAACACTGGCGCAGGCGGGGAGGAAGAGCTCCATGCCGGGTGATTACTGCTTTCATTATGCCCCAGCACGGACTTGGGAGGCTGGGGGTAGATGAATCTCGCTTAGGCTGGTCCTCAGGGGGTCTGGAGCCAGACTCCTCAACTTTGCCGAGAACCTGCCCTCCCAGCCGTGAGACCTCTGCGTGGTTTGTTTCTGTTCAATGAGAACTGACAGACGTGAGACCAGAAAAGAAATACCTGCCTTGGTTGACATCAGGGGGAGGTCATATGACATTGGCCCCAACCACATGACGTTCTGAAATAGGGAAAAGAAAATCCTTAGGGAGCTCTTACCTGTTTGCTAAACTGGGGAGGTTTGCCTTCCCAACTCCACCCCTCCGACTGCTTGCTTCCAGTCTCTGATCTGTTCCCCTGATGTTCACTGAAAATACAGATAGACTGAACATTCGCCATGTGCCTGTGCCTCTGCCAAGCGGAAGATTCTATTTACACAATACCTGGTCTTGGGCATTTGTTAGAGGAAGAGTAAATGGATGAAGAGAGACCTAATGTATATAGGTAGTACCCGCCGTGGACCACAGATGGGTCATGAGAGGCAGAAGAAAGCATCGGGCCAACTCTTAATTTCTGGGCTGGGAAAGAATTCTAAGGCCCGAGGCTACGTGGCAATATTAGGAACTGGTTATACACCGGCAAATGCTGTGTGGGATGGGGTCTGAGGCTTATCTTGATTGTCAACTCAATTGTACTTGGAGCCTACAGGTGTGTCCGTGAGCGTTGTTCCAGAGATGTTTAACTGAGGAGGGAAGATCCAGCCGCCCTGGGTGTCACCATCCCGTGGGCCGGAGTCCCAGACCGAACAAAAAGTAGAAAATGACCTGTCCACCTGCAATTCATCCCTCTCCGTTCCCTGATGGCTGGCACAACCTGGCCACCTACCTCCCACTCCGGCCACCAAGCCTCTTCCCCTCTTCCCTGGGGATGAACGGTGTCTGCAAACTGCTGAATACACACCTTTCCTTGCTTAGGTTACTTCCTGTCCTGGCCTTGGTCACAGCTATGAGAACAAGAGCTAATAGCGTCTGCTATGCTTTGAATGTGTTCTTCAGAAGTTCGTGTCTTAAAAGACGTAACCCCACATTCCTCTACGGAGGGTGCTTCGAGATGGTGCTCTGCAGAGAGAAGTAAGATTAGATGTGGTCATGAGCACAGGCTCATGTGGTGTCATTGGTGTAACTAAGAAGAGAGAACGGAGCCATCCCTCACCACCCTCCGCCATGTTACAGTGCAGCAAGAGACTTTCACCAGATGCTTCTGGACTCCCCAGCAGAAGGTCCATGGGTCAAATAACCTTCCTTTCTTTATAAGGTCTGGGTCTTGGGCATTTTGTTATAGTAAAGGCAAATGAACTAAGACAGAATCTAAATTCACGGGCCAAGGAAGTAACCCTTAACTAAATATCTAAGAATGCAGGTAAATTTAGGTTCACCCAACAAGAAACTGGTAGGCATTCCAGAAGGAGGGTTCTGTATAAATGAGAGTATGTACACAAAAATCATTGCATCCATGTGGCCCATAAGGAAGACAGGTCCGTATCGTGTAAGGCATATTTTTCCAACAGCTTCAGGCCATCTACAGACATGGGCGTCACGTTGTAATAGAACCTAACCCGTGTGACAGAAATGGTATTTCGTGTTCACCCAATCTCACCTGGCGGCCCTCATTTTCTGGGAATGTGTAGAGCTATAATTATAGCCACACCGCTTGGCAGCCTCAGGCTATAGAACTAATTCTGTGTGAAAGACACACTTCAGCCATGTAATCACACAAAAGTGGAAGGGATATTTGTTACTAGAGCAGAATCTCCTTTATACTGACTGATACACTGGCTAAGCCACGTGCATTCCTCAAATCCTGACTTCACATATTTGTACTATTATTAAAAAAATGTCACGCCAGAGTCCATCATGGGCCAGACACTGTACTTGGCATTGGGAAATCAGAATCTAACTGAGGTTTGTACTCAAGTGGAAGCCAATTCTGAATATTCACTTATTTATAAAAATCATGAACTCAAACTCCGTATTTTAGAAAAGCTAGGCACTTTAGACACTACAGCACTTTTTAAGTGACAAAAATAGACAACATCCTCCAAACTAGTGTCTCATTCCATCTAAGTATCTATCCCTTGGCCACTGGCCAGTTGGACTTCTGATAACTTCTGGTTTCTGAAACCCCCTAACCAGAGTATATCTCAAACCAGAGTGACTCGTTCACTTCTCTCTTACAAATGGCTTCCTGTGACTCCCATCTGCAAAGCTGGCTCTGGGAGTCTACTCTCACAGACAACTACTCAAACTAGTTGGAGACTAGAAGCAGTCCCGAACATCTAACACTAGTGAAGAGATAAATGCAAGGCGGCACATCCGAACAATGGAGTCCTGCTCAGCCCGAAAAAGGCCCTTTCAACTCCTCAGACGGCCCAAACTATAGGAGTCCAAAAGAAAATACGGTTTTCTCCTTCAGACTGATTCTGTTGTTTCACTGGGACAACACAAACATGCTGTCCTTAATGTGCTTTGTGCTGTTTGAGATTTTGGATTAACCTTTGAGGTATAGATTACATTATACATTCATATACTTATACGAATACACTTAGGTATCTGAGTGTATACTATATACTTATAGCTACCAGAAACAAAAGTTTCAACTTCAGAGGAAATGTCCATAGTGCCTCATCCCAGTCAATCCCACCCGGGGCCAATACCCATCTGCTTTCTATAGGAGAGGTGACTTTTCCTAAAATTTCAAGTAACTAAAACCATGTCATGTGTATTATTTTCTGCCTGGCTTCTTTCATTCAGCATGCTCTTGTTTTGTTTTATTTTGTTTTAACATTTTGACTGCAGTTTTCTCTTCCTTCTCTCTTCCCAGTTCTTCCACTCCAACCTCCCTGCTGCCCCCTCACCCCCAAATCCACTTCTCCTCCATTTCCCTTCAGGAAAAGGGCAGGCCTTCCATGGATAGCAACTGAACATGGCATATCAAGTTACAGTAAGACTAGGCAGCTCCCTCACATTAAGGCTGAACGAGGCAACCCAGTAGGAGGAAAGGGTCGCCAAACCAGGAAACCCTTTCCTCAGAGACAGCCCCTGTTCCCCCTGTTAGGGTCCCACAAGGACACCAAGCTACACAACTGTCACATCTGTGCAGAGGGCCTAGGTCAGCCCCATGCAGGCTCCCTGGTTGGTGGTTCAGTCTCTGTGGGCCCCTATAAGCCTAGGTTAGTTGAGTCTTTGGGTTTTCTTATTGTGTCCTTGACCCCTCTGGCTCCTACAATCCTCCCTTTCTTCCACAAGATTCCCTGAGCTAGATGAAGCCTCTCTGGTGACAATTAGGCTAGGCACCAATCTATGAGTATAGCAGAATATCATTAGAAATCATTTCACTGACGTTTTCCCCCAGTAATGTTTGGTTCTCTCCTAAGACTCTGGGCTATCAGGCCCCTGGGTCCTGGCGCTCCAGGTCAGCATGCCTTTTAGTGTCATCCACGCCTTTATATATCAACAGTTTAGTCTCAGGTTTTTGTTTTTGTTGTTTTGGCTTTGGGTTTTATTTTTCTTTTTTGAGACAGGTCCTCTCTGTGTAGCCCTGGCTGGCCTGGAACTCACAATACAGACGAGGTTGGCCTTAAACTCAGAGATCCACCAGCCTCTGCCTCCCAAATGCCAGGATAAAAGGGCTTCACCACCATATTCCATCGTAGGGACGTACCACAGTTGTGTAATGATGCTCATGGATATTTGTATTGTTTCCAGCTCTTAACTATTATAAATGAAATTTAACATGTATATTTTAACCTTAAAATTCCTCCCCTGGGGAGCCATTTAAAAAAAAAAAGATAAAAACAAAAACAACATCTGTCAGTCTTTGCAAGATCCTGACAACAAACCAGGTACAATTCCAGCAAAGCTCCCTCTGAGGAACCAATGAATTTATTGGGTTTATTTACAGGGTATAGGTGAGGGGTCACACAGGAAAATCTCTCCCAAGCAGGTATGATGACTTTTCCATAGCCTTACAGATGGAGGATCCCCCGAACCCCAGTCATTCCCTGCCTATACCCTCGAGCTTCTCCCCAAACCCCAACACCCCAAGGCCAGATGTAATTAGAACAGAATTGCACACATCAGGTTGAGACAGGAGGCTGTCATGACCCTCTGGGTCCCATGACCCTCTCCATCTTCTCCTTCTATGAGGGAAGGTCAACAGCCTATGGGGTGATCTTTTGGGAGCAGATCTAGCAGAACCCCTGAAGGTGGTGACAGTATGGCCTGGGGAATAGCCTGTTTTCACTCAGGTGGATAAGTAAACAGGAGAGAAAAACTGGAGGGCCTTATGTTCAAGTTCTTTATAAAACATGTCCAGACTGGGTCACAGTGTGTTTACTGTAGTCCGTTCCTATCATACGGGAATGCCACTTCTACTACTCCACATCCTCTCCATACTGGGTAGTCCTTAAGCCGTAGCCATTTTAGTCATTGTGAAGCAAGAATGGTTTCCTATGGTCTTAGCTTGCATTTCCTGATGACTGATAATGTTGGGCATTTTTTTTTTTAATGTCCGCAGTCCACTTGTATCTATTCTTGTATGTTAAGTATCTGTTCAAACCTTCTGCCCAATTTGTTGACTGTATATTTATTTGTATGACTTAGTCACGGTTGGGATTTTTTTAAAAACATGTGATGGGGACAAGATCATTGTCAGAAACATATATTGAAAATATTTTTTCAATCTGTCATTTGTTCATTCCATCCACATCGTCTCAAAAAAGAACAGATGGTCAGGTGGCGGTGGCATATCCTTTAATCCCAGCCCTCAGGAGGCAGAGGCAGGTGGATCTCTGTAAGTTCAAGGCCAGCTTGGTCTACATAATGAGTTCTAGGATAGCCAGGGCTAAAACAGAAAAACCCTGACTTGGAAAAAAAAAAAAAAAAAAAAAAAACTAGATGTTTTTAATTTCAATGAGGTCAAATATATTGATTTTCTAGGTTTATCTTTAATTACATAGATTTACAGGGGTGTGAATGTGAGGGAAGGTACCTCAGTTAGGCAAAAGAAGATGTCTGAGTAGAGTCATGGACACTGTGAGCCACTCAACACGGGTACTGGGAACAGAACTCTGCCCTCTGTGAGAGCAGCACACAGTCTTCAACACTGAGTCATCTCTTCAGCCCCAGGTTCACCAGATTTTGCCTTTCCTTAATTTTTGCTTTTGGGGTTCTAAATTCCTGATTAGGAATCTTTGCTGATCTTGAAGTTGTGGTGACTGTCTCACATCAGATTTTTTTTTTCCTGGAGATTTTATAGTATTAGCATTTATATTTTGTCTGGCATAATGTACTTTCTGACGCCGTGATAAAAAAAGAAGACCCCCTGACTATAGGCAACTTGGGGAGGAAAGGGTTTATTTGGTTTGTACTTCCAGATCACAGCCCATCTTTGAGGGAAGCCAGGGCAGGACCTTAAACAAGAACTTGTTGTAGAAACCACAGGGGAAAGCTGTTTCCTGGCTCTCTTGCTAGCCCAGGCTCAGCTAGATTTCTTATACAATCCAGGACCACCTGCCTAGGGATGGTACCTCCCACAGTGGGCTGAGCCCCCAACATCAATTAGCAATCAAGTCAATGCCCAGACATGGCCACAGGCCAATCTGATGCAGGCATGGGCTTGTAACCCAGTTTAATCTGTTCTTTCCCCCATATGAGCATCCAGCTGCTCCAGCATCATTTGTTGAAAAGATTATCCTTCCTTCATCAAATTGCCTTGGCATCATAGTGGAAAATCAATTGACCACATATGTGAGGGGCCGCTCCTGGACTCTGCTCCATCCCGGCCATCTCCATGTCTCTTTTTATGCCAGTGTCTTATTGTCCTGCTTACAGCAGCTGTAGAGTGAGTCTTCAGTCAGGAAAGTGAGCCCTCCAAGGTGTTCTCCGGTTAAATTGTTTTTAGCTATTCTTCGTCCTTCCTGTTTTACATAAAATTTCAAATACCATTTTAAAAGATATTTAGAAGTCCCGTAAATTTCATTGTGTTGACTTTGCCAGGAAAAAAAAAAAAAAAAAAAAAGCTTACACTAGATCCAGAGATGAAAACTTAGATGCAAGGAGGTTGGTTAGCTCTGTGCAGTGATGGGGAAAATGGCCTATTACTGAGACACGGCTTTACCCTGTCAGTAAATGACGGTTTGCACAGAGCTGTGATCACCACGAGCCTCCCACTCCTTGGATCTGTGGTTTGTTTTGTTTGGGAGAGGAATATCTTTTAGACACATATGTCATGATTTTGAATTGTTAATCACAAAAAAAAAAAAAAAAAAAGACAATCAACCTTCAAAAAGCCTGTCTTCTCTTCTCTGTTTTTGACCAAATCCTGGCTCCTAGTTTGGGTGCCCAGTTGGAGTCTTTTTAACTCGAGGTAAGGTGGCCTGGACCACCTGCTGTGAGCTGCCAGGATGCGATCAGTGATGCAACACTACAATGGACATGAAGATAGAAGACAAGGCAACGTGCCAACTGCAAGAGCTGTTATTAACAGCACCTTCCAAGAGACATAAGGAAGGGGTGCAAACATGAGACCAAAGCCACCTTCAGGTGTCTAAAACCACAGGCAGTCATGGCAACTCACCAGACAATGACGTCAGATTCACATCTGTTTGTTGACACTGAGGATGGGCGCCCATTTTGAGGAAAACAAGAGATCAGGGTCAGGACTTTTGATAGCATCCACCATTCTTGAGATGAAATTTTAAAAAAATAACTATGCCTTCCCATCCTCCTTCAACTTCACTCTCTGTTCTGAAACCCCAAGTTCAGACCAAGCCAGCTGAGTGCCACCATATTGATCCTGTCTACACTCTCCTCCAGGGTACAAAACGATTCTGCTAACCTTTGGTTGAACAAGTCCCATGCAAAAGCCAATGCTGTGGCCATCATGTAGAACCTAAGCCCATGTGAAAAAGGCAGTGTTCCTACTCCTGACTCCAGGCATGAGGGAACCAGGTTACAATGGTTGAATGACGCATCTCAGCCATGCCACCCAGCAAAACCTTACTGAGACCCGGGCACACTCTGGGTATACCTGGCACTGAGGAATGTTACCCAGTCCCTGCAACTGGTCCTTTATTTATTTTTCCACTGGGTGTGCAGTGTCCACTCATCTGTTTGTGTGTGGAGGGCAGAGGTTGACTTCAGATAAATTCTTCCATCTCTCACCTTACTTTTCAGATAAGGACTCTTGCTTTTCTAGTTTCCCTTCTGTTGCTGTGATAAAATACTCTAGTAACAAGCAACTTGGGGGAGAAAGGATTTATTGTAGCCCGGAATTCTAGGTTATGGTCCCTTAATGTGGGGAACTCACATGAGCTTGAGACAGCTGGTCACAGCAAATGCACAGAAAAGAGCAGAGAGAAGTTACCTCACAGATGCTTGTTTGCACTCCACTAGATTTCTCTACTCTTACACAGTTCAGGACCGCCTGCCTAGGTAACAGTGTTGCCCATGGTGGCTGGATTTTGATGCATCAGTTAACTTAAGGCAATCACCCACAGGTCCAGGCAATATAGACAACTCTTCATTGAGACTCTTTTTCTGTGTTCTGAGGTTGTGTCAAGTTGACAATGAAAACTAGCCATCACATTCACTGAGCCTTGAACTCTCTGACTTCCCCAAAACTGGAGTTATGGGTACATGACATCACACCTGGCTTGGATGAGAATGCTGGCGATCTGAACTCAATTCCTCGTGTTTTCACTACAAGAATTTTACTCGCTGAATCATTTCTTCTCACAGCCTTGCAAATGTTCCTTTTGCCATGACAGTTCTGAAGCTGGCACAGCCCCCTCCCTAGGGAAGGGAAACTTCCCCATCCATGCCCTTCTGGGGGAGCTTTACCTCTCCTGGCAAAGCCATCCTCACTCTCTTTCAGAAAATGATACTATGGCCGAAATCATCCCAGTATCATTTGCCACCATGAAAGAACCAGGAGAAGAGGCAGAGGGTTATCTTTTGTGGCTCTAGGGGGCATCTCCTTCAAAGGATCCTTTTCGAGCGTGAGATTTCACATACTTGGGCTACATGAGGTGAAACATGGAAAGAATAGACTCAAGAGGGGTGTTGCCATTGGCTCCTTGGGTAGAAGAGGATCCCAGCTGGATAAGACATCTTCAGCTTCAAAAGGGTATGAAAAGACTCAATTTGTAAAATCAGACTTCAAATAGTGAAAATAAGGCCAGTTCGAACAAATTCTTTCTTCTGCTGAATAAAAATTAAGGCTCGGCTCCCTTTCACATGCTGGATGAAGCGGCGCTTTAAACAGAAGCAACTCCGTTCTGTTCAAAGTCTCAAGCCTCCCAATGTTATGGTTTGAATTATTCCCCAAGCTGCAAATTGAAGCCAGTGGCTTGTCAGCGTGTTAACTGTGTATCCAAAAGCCAGGTGGCGAATGGGGAAGCATTTTCTTCTCAATCATGTCTTTGCATTGTATCAGCTACATCCCACATCTAGCGATAACTAGAGCCCAGACAAAGAGAAAGTGTGGGAGCCCGAAGAGCCATCAGCTCTCAGAAGTAGCAGGACAGAAACTAATGGAAAAGTTCCAGCAGGCAGCACATTCAGCTACAACAAAAGGACTGCAGTGACCTGAAGGAGAGCTAGCTTGAGCCTGGCAGAAGCAGAAATGAAGATGGTGACTTCCTGAGGGCTGGAGGAATTGTAGCAAATAATCCAGAACACAAGTTTAAAACCATAACCAGGGGCTGGGGAAACAGCTCATTGGTTAAAGCGCTTAACTCGCAAGCATGAGGACCTGAGCTCCCCTCACTCCCAAGACCCACATAAAAACCCGTTTAGGGAACATGCTTGTAATTCGGCACCGTGAGATGGAAAATCCTGGACCCCTAGAGCTCACTAGCCAGCTCGTCTGGCGAAAATGGTCAGCCCCAGGTCCCAGTGAAAGACCTGGCCTCTAAAAACAAGGTGGACAGCTCTTGAGGATGACATCTGAGGCTTCCTTCCACTTACCCACACATGTACATGCACATGTACCTACACACACATATGCACAAATACATACTTGTGCATACACCACACACACATACAAACCATAGCCACTTCTTCTGCGGTCCACTTAGCTATTGAGTCAGTGCCTTCTGCAGGCCACGAGAGACCATCTGCTTCTCACTGACTCCTTACTGGAAGACCAGGGGATCAGTCATGATGGGCTGTGCTGTGTGAATCCAGCTGGGAGGGGACAATCCCACGTGCAATCCCTCCCAGAGTTCCAGGACTATAGAGTAGGACTAGGAATCCCTTAGGGACAGAGGGTAAAGACCTAGCTGACATCGTAGCTGCTAAGGCCAGTAAGAAGCCTGAGAAGCTGGGCATTTCCTTCTCCCTAACCACACTCCCACCCCCGCAACCACCAAATCCAGGCCCAGGAACCACTCCCCACTTTTTGTTTTCTTTTTTAAAATTTATTTTTATTGGTTGAGAATTTTTGGGTTTTTTTTTATTCTTTATTAATTACACTTTATTCACTTTGTATCCCCCTTGTGGTTCCCTCCCTCCTCCCATCCCAAACCCTCCCTTCCTCCATGCTCTGCATACATGCCCCTCCCCAAGTCCACTGATAGGGGAGGTCTTCTTTTCCTTCCTTCTGATCCTAGTCAGTTAGGTCTCATCAGGAGTGGCTGCATTGTCTTCTTTTGTGGCCTGGTAATGCTGCTTCCCCCTCAGGGGGAGGTAATTAAAGAGCAGGCCAATCAGTTCATGTCAGAGACAGTCCTGTTCCTATTACAATGGAACCCACTTGGATACTGAACTGCCATGGGCTACATCTGTACAGGGGCATTAGGTTATCTCCATGCATAGTCCTTGGTGGGAGTATCAGTCTCAGGAAAGACCCCTGTGCTCAGATTTTTTGGTTCTGTTGCTCTCCTTGTGGAGTTCCTGTCCTCTCCAGATATTACTGTTCCCACTTCTTTCCTAAGATTCCCTGTACTCTGCCCAAAGGTTGCCCATAAGTCTCAGCATCTGTCCTCTGTGTCAGGCTCCTGACTTGTTCCCTCTTTTCTCCTTCTTCTGATGCACATCCTCTTTGCCTTTCTGGATAGGAATTAAGCATTTTAGCAAGAGTCCTCCCTCTTGATTAGTTTCTTTAGGTGTACAGATTTTAGTAGGTTTATCCTATATTATACATCTATATGAGTGAGTATATACCATGTGAGTGAGCTATCCCACTCCCTACTTTAAAAAGGGCAGGTCAACATGAATCCAGTTCAAAGAACAGAGACATGGCAGCATAGAACAACGAAGAGGCTAGGACATCCCAGGACCTACCGATATCAACAAAGTCAAAGGACCAGACACCCCTGCCTGGCCCAGGGGAAACCTCCATTAGACACTCTGAGTCTGGGAGGGAAGAGGTGGGAGGACGGTGATCATGGTCCGGTCCAGGCAGATTGAGTTGCAGATGAGAAGAGAACAGGAATGTGAAAGGGGCCAAGATGGCGGTGGTAGGTGACTCAGGTCTGGAACGCTGTCACAGCCTGACCCAGGGTAAGGAGAGGGCCTCAGAGGAGATGGTGCCCCAGCATGTAAGACCTTCCAGCCACTGTGACGATCTGTGCTATGCTCAGCCTATGAACAGGTATTAGAGACAGAAGAGTGACCAAGAGGAGCCTTGTCACTAACATTCAGCAAAGCATGAGTATTCTGCAGATAACTCTTATGCAGTCAAATGCCCACCGTGGCTCAAGAAATCTGCAGACAGGCAAATCCAGGCTTCAGTTCTGAGCTAAAAGACTCATGCCTCTCAACTGGGATGTCAATCCCCCAAACCTTGCCAGGGGAACTCCTACAGCCATAGGTTCCAGACAGCAGGCTCTGCTGAGGATACAGTAGTCCCGGCTTCTTTCCCGGAAGCAGGTCTCTGTGCTCCCTAAGGGAGATGCCTCCAGAATAGAAGCACAGGATGTAATGGAAGGTCAGTGATGAGAACAGGCCTCTTGTGTCCCTCAAGGAAAACCCCTTTCTTAAGGTAAGCCAGGCACCAGTCCTCCTGGCATTTCCTTATGGGAACAGCACCATGGTATGAAATGACTTAGAGACCACTGTGACAGATGACCTCTAGGGAAAACAACAACAGTAATAAATACAAAAAAAAATAGTGATAATAATATTAGGAGGTAGGGAAGGAAAGGGTGTTGGACAAGCAATGTATATCAGAAGCAAGTGAAGAAGGGGAATGTGCAAAGGGAAAAGAAGAAAGGAAGCTGTCAGAGAAAAAAAAGAAGAAAGAAAGAGAAAAAGAAAGAAAAAGAAGAAAGGAAGCTGTCTGAACATTTCGCTTAGAGAGACACAGACAGGGAAAAGCAAATGACTCCTCAGAAAGAACAGGAATCAAAATGGCTCAAGCTTCCCTGTGGGTGCTTATGATCAGCCTCCTCAGGGCACAGCCCCCAGGACAGCTGCAGCTTCCCTTTCAAGTTCATGGTCTGTAGTCTCTCCTAGGCATGTACAAGAGGCATGAGCAACCATTCCTGGAACACAGGAAGGAAGCTCCGTAAAAGACAGCAGGGATGCCCTTACCAGACGAAGGGAAGGAGGCGGCACACACTGCCTGGCGTTTGAACCTGAGCTATCCTCCACAGGTTCATGTTTGGACACGTGGTCCCCAGATGGTGGCCCTGTTTGGGAAGGTTGTAAACATTCAGAAGGTGGAAACTTCTGCAGGCCCCTGCAGGGATGTCCCGCTTCCTGTCCTCTCTCTACTTCCTGATTGCACATGCAATGTGACCAGCTGTCTCCTGCTGGGCCTTCCCTGCCTTGAGGGACTATGGTACTCTTGACCATAAACCAGATAAGGCTTTAATGCTTTAAGTTGCTTCTTGTCACGCTTTTGTAAAAGAAACAAGAAATACAATAACTTCTTGACAAATACACATCTTTCCTGTGGCTATACACACACACACACCCTACCCAGACAGCAGTATAAATGAAGGGCTTTGAAGCCAGAGAATCAAGGTTTAGATCCTGGCTTGATTAGTCCACAACCTTGGGAGAGCCATGTAAACTTTATATAACTGTTCCCACATCAGTAGAACAAGGACAGCATGCCCATTAAGGGCTGGGAGAGGAGGAAACAAACAATGCCGCAATGCCAGGGCCCAGTGAGATGCCAGTAAGTGTTGCTTTCGGAGGCTCCCATCACATGCTCCTTCAAAACCTCCAGCTCACATCTGCAGCTCCACCCTTCCCCAAAGGAAAAGGCCCTGAGTCATTTCTAAGTTCCTACACCCAACTTCAGACTCAAGATCCCTGGGTAACCGTCATCCCTCCCTTCCACCCCAATATCCCACCACCTACAGGCTAAATGGTAAATTTACCTGCCACCAACACGCCCTACTAAATGAGGGAAGGAGAGAAGCGGAGGAAGGAAATTTTCGAGAGGGGGCGATCTACAAAGCAGGAAGAGGAGAGATCTATCCTTAGTGTTTTCTGATCCCCTCATCTGTGGACAGTCCAGAGCCACTCAGGGCATCCTGGGTCCACTGAATAGAGAGGAGAGGAGGTGGCATAACGGAGGCTCCCAGCCCGGGCCTGAGTGCCAGCCATTGCTGGGCCTGCGTGGTGACCCTGAGGAAGATGGCTGTGCACTCAAGGACCCCACTGCTCCTAGAGTGCTGCCACTTGGGTAGAACTGATGGAATCCAGAGTACCACCTAATCACTCCCTGCCCATTGTCAGGGCCACCTCCACAGATGCTTTAACGCCTCTTCCTCTCCCTCATAGTCCTGTTCCTATAAGAGAGTGAGAAGCTCCTAGAAAGCCCATGCCCCTCTCAGCTCCTCCACTCACTCAACAGCCAACCAAAAAGGCCACTCCCTCTCACATGCCACTCACTCCCTTTGCATACTGAGCCTCTGTGTTTCTACTTGTCAGCTTTGGCTCAGGCGCTCGCTCCCTGCTGCCCACCCAGCTTGAGCCTGCACTGCGCCGCCACGCTCTTTCTTTAATCTTCATGTTCAACCCAGGCCTGCATCACAGACCCTGAGCTCACTGCTCCCACCTCCAGTCAGATAGCTCTGAAGGAGGTGGCCACACACAGCTGCCCTGAATAATGGCCAGACCCAGCTGTTTTCTGAATGATTGATGATGGTGGCTTTGACTTCTCAGTGTGTATCACTGATTCTAATTCACCACATGGCCCTTCATTCCATGGCTTCTCCATGCCCAAGCCCTTCACTACATCCTTCCCTGGGAAGTCCAAGCTCTAGCCCCGACCAAGCATATGTTTGGGCACATAGGAACCCCTCAAACATTTGTTGTATTAACAAATGAGTGCAAGGATGAATGATGTCTACATTGGGATACACGCACTTCCTCCCTTTGCCATAACACATGGTCTGAGGTTGTACACACTTATCACAAGCTTCCTAACTAGACTCTTCTCTCTCAAGAGTCCATGCTCTGAACTGTGAGCTTTCTGAAGCATCTTTGTTGCTGTGGGCTTCCCTAGGAGCAAATCTTGTGGCCCAACCTCATTCTCCGTCCATGATGGGCACAGAGAGAGGGATGGGCTGAGCCGCGCCTGTCTCCCCCTATGCCCTGCACACCTCTCTGTTCTACTGTCTCGGGACGGGTCACAGACAGGACTGATTCTATGGAGTGGGGAAAGTGCTGCATGTCCCTCTGCCTGCCTCACCCCACTATGCTCGGCTGGAGATGAAGATGGCTGGCTGTCCTTCACACCCAAAGAACTGCTTTTGCTTCTTGGAGTGGCAAGTCAGGTCCTGCTGCTTTCGCACAGCTGCCCCTCATCTGACAGCTCCTTTCTGCACTTATCTATGAAAGCATAACGCACTCAAGTGAGCCTGGAGGGAAGAGAAGAGACTTTATGACGTGAGAGGTCACACTTGGACAGCAAGATGGTGCTGGAAAGGCAAGTGTGATATGCAGGAGCCAAGCCCTAAGGCCTAAGGCAGAGCTGTAAATCACCACACGGTAAGGCACTTTGCTCTGCTATTTTACTTTTATTAAGTGGCCTGTAGTTGTATGAGCCTTGCTTCACCATGAAACTGGGCCCAACAGCGGGCTCTGGGCACAGAAGGAACAACTACAAAGTCAAGGCCATCTCCAGCCAAAATGGTATTTCCACACAGCTGGATCTTTGCAAACACCGTCATGTGTCCTTTGCCTAGTCAGAGGAAGGGCCAAGTCCAAGCTTGACCCGTCCTGGCAAGAGGCTTCCTGAAAGGACACCTTCAGTGTTTTCAGCATCAATAAACCAGCCACCCACAATGGAACCTGGGGCTTTTTAAGTTTTCAAGCACCTGAAGTAAGGACAACAGCCCTTGCAAGAAACATTCACTGAGCACCAACCACATACCAGGTGGTGCTCTACAAAACCCTGTCCGTATATGCTCTCCTTTAACACCCAATCCTCCAGTGAGGGGTGTGTGTGTGTGTGTGTGTGTGTGTGTGTGTGTGTGACAGCTTTATTGTCAACATGACACAACCTAGAATCACCTGTCTCAATAAAGTACTATCTAGATTAGGTCAGCCCATGGGTGTGTCTATGGGGATTGTCTTGACTGAGGTGGGAAGACCCGCCTACTGTGGGTAGCACCATTCCCTAAGGCTCAGCCCTGGACTGTATAAAAGCATAAAAGCTGAGTTGAGCACAAGTTTGCCTGCATTCTTCGTCTTCTTCCTGATCATGGACTCACGGTGGCCTGTTCCCTCCAGCTTCTGCCTCTGACTGCAGCTGTGACTGGCTATAGTCTGGAACTGTATAATTTGAAATAAACCACTCCTTCCCTAAGTAGTTTTTTTCTCACAGCAACAGAAATGAAATCAGAATAGGAAGGGGCAGTAATTAGCCCCATTATGCCAGTCCTGAGAGAGCTCTGAAGAGCAGTGGCTAGTCGTGAATAGACCTGAAATTTCTACCAGCTTCTAAGCAATACTACTTTCAAAATGTGGATGAGAATCGTTTCAATCTGTTTGCATCAGAGATCAACACATCTCTGGACTCCAAGGGAGGGGGAGGCAACCTCTGCCTCTTTGTCTGAAGGCTGTCCCTACCCTGTATCTAATCCATTAGGCAACCAGACTCATTTTGTTAATGCCTCAATCTTGATATTAAAATACTTATGTCACTCAAGCCCTGGCCCGGATTGTGAGTCAACCCAACCCATTCCCCACCCCCGGCCCTACTACAGGCCATGCTATGTTCACCTGCTGATTGAAATAATGCAATTAAGGGATATAGAAAATCCATTCTGCGTAGTGCCATCTGCGTGCACGTCTGACAGCTAATTTGATTGGTGCTCTGTAATCAATAAAGCACGCCTGCAGTTGCCAGGTAATTCGCCTCGATTTTTTTCCTCACACCGTTTATAAGCGAAAAACACTCCCTGCTCAGTTCTTGCCAGCACCCAGGACCAGGCAGTGAGGCTCTAGGAAAATAAGTACATGAAACACACAGGGGAACTAAGGATGTGTCCATCCTCAGTCCGGAAGGCTGATGCCTGCTTTGGATGAGTGAGTGGTATTCTGGGCTAGAAAATGAGAGCCCTACTGCCCAGTCCAGAAAGTTGAGTGGCACCAAGCAGTCTCTATAGTGGGATGATATCTGCATCCAAATTCTTCTGTTACATTGGAGGATTTAGAATCTGGCTTCTGTGTAAATAGACAGATGCAAGGGTAGGTAGATAACTAAATGGAAAAAATTGTTAAGTGCTCTATGAGAATGTGAACTAGCAAGAAAGTTAAAGGTGAAATAAAGGAAAAACTGGCGATTGGTTTCATTTGTTAGCTAGCTGAGATGAAGAGTCACCAGAGAGATGGGGCTCTGGCCATGCCTGTGACAAATTATCTTGACAATGTGAGGTGAGCTAAGAAGACACACCCACTGTGGGTGGTGCCATTCCCCAGGCAGAGACCTTGAATTGTATAAAACTGAAAAAAGTGATCTGAACACAAGCAAGCACCTGTTGTTCTGTTTCCTGGTTGCAGATGTGATGTGACCAGCCCCCTCAAGCTCCTACCATCTTTGGCTTCCTCATCATAATAGACCAAACCCTGGAATTGTGAGCCAAGCTAAGACCTTTCTCCCCTAAGTTGCTTTGATGGAGTATTTTGTTGCAACAATGAGAAAAGTAAGGCAGGTGGTGAAGCAAAATCTGGAGTGAATGGAACACTCCAGGACAGCTGTCTCCAGAAGCCTGTGCTGGTGACACAGTCCTGGCTGACGATGACCATGAATCTTGGGTCTGACTCCCCCAAAGCAGAACCAAAGACAGGGGTTGGGTTTTGTGTGTAGTTGTTGTAGCTGGATCTTGGCCACCCCCTCATTTGGGTAGGAAAATGGCAACACTCACTGAGCAAAGTAGGTCCTGTCTGTAAGAAGGCAATGCCTGGGAGACTACAGCATCCACAAGCCACGAGATGGGAGCACCATCGGGAAGAGGTCAAGAGAAATACCCAGAGTATCCCCTCATCCCATGTGAACAGCAGTGCCCTCTGACCTCTAGGCGGTCCACATAGCAAAAACAAGCTACTTCTTCATCTAAATACAGATCCAGACAGACACAGTCAGTCATTCCTGTGGTTGGCCTACATAACACAGGAAAACAAGCAGGGCTGCTCTGTGTAGCTAAGCATCAGAGATAGACATACCCAGCTACTGTCAGAAGAGTCACCTCATGATCCCCAAGTCCCAGTTTCTCCGACAGCATCAGGGACACCTGCTGAGCACATCCATTTGCTACTTCAAGGCAGATGTATACAGAGAAAGAAAAATGTACATCCCCCAAACTACAGAGGGATGATATATAAGGTAACGAAAGCTATTTTCAAGGTCGGTGACAGAGACACAGACAGGGGAATGAAATCTCAGGAGCACAGACCGCAGTAATACAAGGCTGGTGCTCAGAGAGCTGCTATAAAGCACCCATCTCGTTGAACAATGGATCCCTCAGCCCTCAGAGAAACAGGTGGTAGGGGCTCTTCTCACTGCCAAACCAGATAAATGTGAAGAAGGGCCTGTGAGAGGCCTCCACAAGAAGAGGAACTTGTTGCCATGCCTGAGGACCTAAGCTGAATACCCCAGAATCCACCTAGTAAAAGGAGAGACCCAACTCCTGCAAGTCGACCTCCACAGGCCCATCATGGCACACGCATGCCCACACACATACGTGCACACACAATAAAGTAAAAGTAAGTAAATGCGCAAAACATACACTGGAAAGAAGCTACTGGAAAAAATAGACTGTTTCCTCCTCTAGGGAGCACGGATATAAAAGAGGGTTGTCTCTCTTCCCTCCAACCATGGCAAGCAGAGGCCATGTAGGTTCTTGAGTCCCAGAAGGAACTGTGCACCACAGGGTGTGCCACGGACTACTGCCTGACCAACAGGAGCCACACAGTTGAAAACAAAGGCTGAGGGCTAAACAGTGACACACCTCACAGGACTGAGGACCATGCTGCCCGAAAGCCATCCTGGGGCAGGCTTTGTTTACTGCTTCAGGTTCTCCCAGATTTACAAGGGAAATATCTGAACATTCCTTTCTCTTAGGGGCCCAGGAAGCAGCACGGCAGAGGAAGGAAAAGCCCTCTGAGCTTGGACTTGAGAGGTCCAGCTGGGACAGACCCCAGACATGAGGCAGTGATGAGGTGACTGAGAACAGGGAAAGGCAAGGACTATAATCTGGGTGCAGGTTAGTGACAGCTCAGGCCTGGAATCCAGGAACTGAGATAGCACCTTTCTGGAAAAGCCAGAGTGTCTAAAGAAGGCACCTGCCGTTTGCTGGTGGAAAGTCATACCCTGCACCACCTAGGGCACAGTGGTTCCAGTGTGAGGCCTTAAAAGCAAAGACATTGGAGCCCAAGCCCAGCTCACTTACACTTTCACTTGATGGCTGACCACAGATCACAACTTTTGTCACTGTGGGGAAAGTTACTTTATTTCTCTGTCCTTCTGTTTCCCTGCTTGTACACACACACACACCTTTAGCACACACACACAACTGATAAGCAGTACATATCTGTAACCCCAGCACTCAGAAGGCAGAAGCTGAAGGAATGAGATTTTAAGGCTAGCCTAGGCTACCAAGGGAGTAAGACTGCCTCAAAAAAGACTCTGAACGCCTGGATAAATACAGGTCATATGAAGTGCTTAATGCATTTGCATCTTTGAAATCAAACAGCAGATTCCAAAGCTGCTGACATTTTTAAGCCTGGGTAAGTTATTATAGAGTTATCTGTAAGCAGATATTAGCAAGAACGACGGTAAACTAGTTATGCGAAACTCTTATCAGCTCCCTGTTTGTGCTCCTGGATGATCCTCCCCGTAAACAGCTTCCCATTCCCAACTAGCTCCAAAAGCAAACTCTTGCTCCAAGGAGACTTACGAGCTCCTTCTATCCACCAGTCATTGGTTCTGTAGTAGTCAATTTGTGTCAGCCATCCAGGCCAGTGGTACAAGCAAAGGCTGGCAGCCAGGTTGGGCAGCTCTAGGACAAACAGGAAGTGTGTCCTCAGTGGTATCTTTCAGTCTCTATGTCAGTCACCACCTAAACTCACATCTGGATTGTTCTGTTAACTAACTCAGTGAATGCCCTCTGCGGTTTCAGCCAGCTTTACTTTAATGGAGAGATGGAGAGGAGTCACTTGCAAGCTCTTATCTGTCAAAGTGCCACCATGAGCCCCCCTATCAGAACTTTCCTAAGAACATTTGAAAACTAATGTCACCTTGAAAACAAGCCACAGGGGGTCCCTGGGCTCCTCCAAGAACTGGTCAGGCAGAAATCAGCAGCTTCAAGCCCTTATGTCAGGGATGAGCCTGGCTCCCACTGTGTGATGAGTGTCTCACATAATCGGGACTTTGATCTTTAGAAGCCCTTGGTCCCCGCTGTGCTGCAAGGTGCTGGAGACAAGGCTGTCACCAGGCAGCGAGACATCCCTTTATAGGTCCTGCTCAGGCGGGCGCAGAGCATGTGGGCGATGACACCATCAAGCAGAGGCAGCTGTAACTGAACTCCAGCTCTTCGCAGCAGTCAAAATCAAAGCCCCGGCTTTTCACCCTTGTTCTCTTGAAGCACAGTTGTTCCACTACCCAGGACAAAAGGCAGTATTATCAGCTTTGTAAAACTCCCCTCCATCTGTTTCTCCCTTTCTGTTCCAGGCTGAAGACGAGCAGGCGAGCAGGCATGGGCCTGGCCTGAGATGCACCCATATTGCTCCCTAAAGTGTGGATGGGATGTGGGAGCAATTCCCCCAGAGCATTTGAAAGATTCTGCTAGGGTTTCCATGGTAATTTTACAGAGCTGACACTCAATAGGTGTTCGTTAGATTGGATTTATTGAAGGGAAAAGGTAGGTTAGCTATTCCTATACTGAGAAAGTATAGAAAAATCTTCTGGAAATTATTTGGATCATCAAAGGAGCAAATAAGGAGGGGATGTGGGGTAGCTCTGCCAGCAATGGGGTCAAAGTTCAATGTTTTCAGGACTAAAGCCTCAATCCCAGCTTCCTCCCCTGCTCTGACCCAGGAAAGTAGCATTCTATGAGTTCCTTATACCAGAAACAAAAACATCATTTCGAAGATGTATTTTTATTTCTTATTGTATAAATGCATGTGTGTCTGTGTCCAGCTTCCCCTCCCCCACCTCAATTTTTTTTTTTAAAGATATTTCTGCTAGGCAGAGTAGGGAACACCTGCAACCCCAGCATTCCAGAGGTAGAGGCAGAGGGATCCTCACAAGTTCAAGGCCAGCCTGGTCTACCTAGAGAGGTCCAAGCTAGCTTGAGCTACCTAGTGAGGCTCTGTCTTCAAAACAATTAATTAACTACTTAATTACTTAAAAATGAATTAAAGGACTGCTGGCCTAGACCATAGGAGCAGAGTGTTTCCAGAGTCGAGAAGCCAGCTCCTCCCTGCAGGCAAAGCCCTTCCCTTACAAACACCTCAAGGGGCTTCGTGGATCTGGCTCACCATCCACAGGGAAGGATGCTCTGCCTTCACCTTCACTGGAAAATACTTCAGACCTAGATT
The DNA here is from genome assembly GCF_907164565.1 of Psammomys obesus. Taxonomy (NCBI): domain Eukaryota; kingdom Metazoa; phylum Chordata; class Mammalia; order Rodentia; family Muridae; genus Psammomys; species Psammomys obesus. The sequence goes on along the minus strand of NW_026587032.1, from coordinate 1,175,261 downwards.
AGAGTGTAACAGGCAAAGCAGCTGAAGAAGGGCCAAGAGTGAAAGGGACCCAGCCCCCACAGGGAGTCGACAGTGAGAACCTCAGTGAGCTCCTGAGGGAGGACACAGCCATCAAACCTCTTGGAGGGGGAGGACAGACTGCTGAGAGAGGTAAAAACCTGGTGCATAGTGTAAGCAGATTAATGTTCGCTCAGGCAGACCAACACGAGCTCAGCAAACCAACACAAGTGTTCCGGTAGGCGTACCCCACCACTGCAAATAAACTCACTCTCTGGTGGAGACGGTGAGAGTAGAAGTCACTTCCAGATTGCCATGCCCTTTGACCCCCTCAGGCTCATCAAACACTTCCACAAAAGCTTTATTTGGGGCCAAAGCTGCCTGGTAGATTCCCCCGTGAAGTAATTCCCGATTCGCATGCTAAAACCGCCACTCAGCTCCATTAAAACTACTGACTGTCATTTTGTCAATAGGTGCGGCCCATTTCTGAGGTCAGATCAATTCCAGAACAAAGTTTTGAGTGACAGCCCAACCCTGGAGGGGTTCCAGAAGCTTTGCTTTTAGCACTCCCCTCACGTTAATGGCAAACAAGTCCCCCATGATGGATGGGCCCACAATTAATATTGAAGGGACAGTTAATGATTTCAAACACTGCTACATGGGCCTCATATTTCAGATTTAAAACTCTCCTTTCAAAGAAGGATTCATTTTCAAAGCCTAGGAATGAATGCTAATACATTAGGCAAAAAACAAGTTTTTTAACACCTTGTAAAATAAGGCCAAGAAAATTCATCTGACGGCCTCCAACTCAGCCGAGACAACCCCATTATCCTTGAGACACTCACAGTGGGGCTCCGAGCTAGGAGCCTGTCCCGTCACTCTTTGTTTCAGGGGATTTGACATCTCCAAATCACAGATGCGAAGAGCGCGTGATACACACATCATTCCAGAGGAGATCAGTCAGCAAGCACGCCTAAGTACACCCGTGATTAGCCCTCTCAGTTCGAGTGTGGAGATTATAAATGAAAGAAAGTTCATGGAATGGTGAGGCTCTGTCCTCCTTTCAGAGAGACATCTTCTATTTGAACATCACTTCTAAAGGGAATTTTTTTTTAATTCACAAGGCAAAAAAAATGTATTTAATATTAGAAGAATAAAAATATCATTTTGGAGGCTGGAGAGATGGCTCCGTGGTTAAGATGCTCAAGGCTATCGTAGAACGTTGAAGCTCAGTTCCCACCACTCACATCGGGTAGCTTACAACCACCTGTAACTCCATAACCTGGGAACCCAATGCCCTCTTTGTGCGTATATGAAGAGAAACACATGACTTAAAAAACAACAACAACAAAAACAAAAAACAAAAAAAAAAACAAAAACGTGTAATCAGTTTGGATCCTGAACCTGGGAATTTTGTTTCCCACATACAATGGCATCCTCCCTTGCTGTGTGTGAACGTTTTCCTGGGGACACAGAACACGCTCACCCCAGAAAGGGAACCCAGGGTAGGCAAAAGTAACTGCTACACCCAGTGTCCCACTCAGTGAACCTACTGAGTTTGTATTGAAGTTACTATCAGGAAGAGGAGTGAGGGGTCACTTACGGGAGCAGGGGTAACTCAGAGCAGCTGCCTGTGGGAAATCCCACCACTGGCAGAGAGCGAAAAGCTAGTCCTGGGCTAAATGAACAAGAATCAAAGTCCACAGAAAGCTGGTATTGGTAAAGACATTGACAGTATCCAAGGGACTATTCCATTTCCATCAAGAAGAAGAAACGAAGCAGCATCGACATTTAGGTAATAAAATGCCAAAACTAACTATTGAAAATAACAGTGGATCACTGCCAACTGCTAAACTGCTTAATCCAGCCCTGAGAAACAAAGCAAGGGAGAGAGATGTCCCCACCCTTTCCTGAGAGGATGGAAAAAATGCTGCATTAATGCTCCAGTCCACTAGGGGCACTGTGAAAATAGATGCAGTACTCTCTGACCATAGAGCTCTCAGCCCTAGAGCCTGTGGCTATTCCCTGTCAGAGTGGCACTTCGTTTTAATGTTGCTCTACTAAAGGACCTTCTGCTGCAGCCAGCTTTAGGAACGGGGACCTGCTTCCCTCTCCAGTACTCAGGGCATGGAGAAAAAAGCCACCAAGGCACTCTTTACCATCTAAATGATCCTATCACAAAATAAATCCTTTCCCAACTGTCTCAGTAGCTCTGGCATGCTGAGGAAGCTAAAGGACCACCACCAGAGAGTCCTAACATAGTGCTTCTGTCCTGCCTGTGGTACCTGGTAACTTGGAGATTCCTTATTGAAGTGCCAGCCAATCCTGACCGTGAATCCCATAACACAAAGCAGCCAACTGTGAATTGCAGCCCCTCCGTGTGCAGAGACCGATTCTCCAAGGTTTGTGCTGACAATAAATTGTCTCACCTGCCAACCCCAGCCCAACGCACGAGGCCAGCACAGGACTCTCAAGACCTATTACCACCAATTAAAGAGACGAGTTAAGAGAGTATGTAAATCAAGATGGGTTATGTAATCAGCTCTAATAAGACCTGCTGATTAGAGAATGAATCTAGGTTGGTTTTTCTTTTCATTTCTGTTAGCGCATTCGGAGGCACTGAGAAGTGGACTTAGTGGCTGTCTCTGTCACCTCCCTCACCTCAAATCACCTCTGGATCCTAGGTAGCCAGGAGAGGGACTCCTGAGCAGTGGATTTTAGATATATGGTGGGTTCAGGGGCTGGTGGGTAGGTGAGTTTTGAGGTGACTCATAGACTCAAGTACTCAGTTTGGAATTCACAAGTCCTGCTTTCAGCTGGCTACTTCCTACCTGTGTGAGGGGTCTGGAAGGAATTTAGGATTAGAAGGCCAGTTGCTAAATAAGGAGTTTGTTGTGCATACTGGAGAGAGGTTGACGGAAGATAGTAAAAAGGCCTTGTGCTTTGGGCTGGGAGCAGCAGAGTTAGTTCCCAAGGCATTTCTTCTGACACAGAGGCAAATTCAATGTCATGACTCAGCCAGGCCATCTAAACCTGGGGTAGAAACCCCAGCCCTGCCCTTCCACAATTTCTACCACCCTTCTCAAGCCAGTAACAAGGATGAGATATCAAAATAGAGGCCTAAATAGAGGCCCGGGGCCATCACTATGTCAACCCAAGCATTAGAAGTCATTTGGCGAAGTTCAGGGCATAAAATGCAACTTAATCCTGTTACCATCAGAGCTCAGGGAATGCTGAAAAAAAAAAAATCTCACGGCAAAATTTATTTAATCTACTTTCTTCTTAAGTTAAATATGTTCCACAGAAGGGAACAAATCCCCTTCTCCCCTGGGGGTTCCCAATTCAGATCTGCAGGAATTCACTTCTCCACTGTGCAGGCTAGCTACTGATTACTGAGAGGTTTTTATGCAGGGAGAGGTGTGCGTGTGAAAGGTAATAAGATCATATTTTGATTTCAGCCATGTGGAGAAGACAATTCTGGGAATGTACAGAACCCAGAGGGACTCCAGGAAAAAAAAAAATCATCATTTTTGGTAGGTGTCTGACCTACTAATTACCTACAAAATCCAGGGCAGATGCTCACTCCACCAATTAATCATGTAGAAAGCCAGCACAGTAGGGAATTAAAGCCATGGGTGGAGGGAGAATCATGGCACTTTCTGTACCCATTTCCTCCCAGCCTGGTCCCTTAGGACATGTACCACTGTACAAACGAAAGAGCCTTTACTGTCTCCGGCTTCAACACCCCTACTTCCGTTACAGCCTGGATCCCCCTGTGCAAACCTAGAAGGAACAAGTCAAGGCTGGCTCAAGCAGAGATATCATTGTGGGTGAGGCCAGATGGGCCTCTCAGAATCCCAGGCTGAGATCATGACTCAAGATAAAGGAGAAGCCCAAGGATCCACAAGGACCTAAAATGGGAGTAAGAACTTTGCTTCTAGAACATTCTAAGAGGTTGTGCTGCTCCAGGCTCCTATCGTAGGAATCAGCTTTTGGGGGATTCTTCTGTTACAACACTCCTAAGCATCAAAGCAGTGCCTAGCCCATAAGAGTGGCCAACTCTGTTAGACCTTGCATGCACAACCCCTCCATGCACAGCCTCTGCAGCACGTAGCCACTGATGTATCTACCAAAGACAGATACCCCAGCCCTTCTGTCAGTTGCTTTTCTTGCCACTGTGACAAAATACCAGGCAAAAGCAACTGAAGAGGGTTTGTTTGGGCTCCTGGTTAGAGGGTATAGTCCACAAAGGCACAGACGTCTCGGCAGCAGGAGCTGAGGCAGCTGGTCATGTTGCAGCTACCGTCAGGAAACAGAGAAAGATGGAGGCTGGTGCTCAGCTCACTTTCTCCTTTTTATTCAGCCCAGGGCCTTGGCCCACAGAATGGTGCCACCCACGTTTACAGTGGGTTTTCCCCTTCAGTGAACCTGACCTAGACCTGACCTAAAGACTCCCTCAGAGATATGTCTAGAAGCTTGTACCTCAGCAACCCTGGATCCTGTCTGGATGACAATGTCGACCATCACAGCCTCTTTACTGCCAACACAAAACCAACTGCCCCTAAAGGACCCTGCTACACTTTCAGCACGGAAAATATCCAGTTGTCTTCATTATCTCTGTTCTCAAAACTACCAACCTTCCCCACATGCTGGGCACCCTACCTCTACATGAAACTTTACCCAGTGGCCCAGCTGCTCCCCACCCTGCCACTCAGAGCCCTCCTCTCCTGGGAGTTTCTCCCTGTCGATGATGGTTGTCCCAGTGGTCCTTACCCTTAGCTCTCAGACCCCAGAGAGGACCCCAGGAAGTTGGGCACAGTCCTCAATCGCTCCTCACTAACACTCCTGCAGGCTCTTCAGGCTATAAGCAAGATGCTCTGGAAGAACTTCATCTCCCAGAAGGCAGTGCCCATTCATCGCAGTGGGAGCCTCAGCATATTTCAGGAGCATTTGTCATTCTCATGGCCTAGTTATCAGCTTCATATCCTGTAGGTATGCTCCCACAGGGAGTAAGAAGTGTTTCTTATCATTATCCGAGGAAATTGTAAAATACTAGTATTCAATGGAACAGTTGTCAACTCTGGCTTTGGAGTACCCCATCGAGCGGGTATTAAATGCTGGATTCATCTAGCCATATTGAGCAGCCGAGACTGCAACAGCCAGTCATCAGAGAGACAGATGCTCCGTCATTCGCTGGGGCGGCTATGGCGAGAAGCACAAACTCCGGGCAGATGGAGGGGGAGGGAGCAAGGATAATCGTAAACAAACTGGAATTATTGACTCTCCAAGAGGCATCGGACAAAATAGACTCTCTCCAGGATAAATAGTCCTTTCACAAAAATGCTTTCAGGAGACGTGACAGCCATTTCTCCGTCCTCTGCCCAAAGCTATCTTTGAGACGTCCATCCACCAACCACCTGTTCCTGCTGAAAACCATTTAGGGTGGAGTGTGGACTTGGGGATCTTCACCTCACAGAGGATGGTGGGGTCACTTGCTAATGGAATCAAACAAAAGAAGGCTGGTGAGCAGGTCAATGGCAGCAGACTTTCTCCCTCGTCTCTGCTGCTAATGGAGGCTGGAGTTTCCGGAGGTGGCAAAGGGCTGCCAAGGGCTGGCGGTCACTGGGCAAGGCACATCCTCTCAGACACACTCCTGAGATGTTGTCACCTGAGATGTGAGGGCCAAAGAAGGGTTGCAGAGAAAAGTACAGCACAGACTGATGAAGAGAATTCTGCCTTATTCTGATGACACCTGTCAAACCAAAGAATTATCTCTCTGGCTCCAAAGAGCATACCTACCACATAAGCCCAGTACCTCTAAGACTCAGCCAGACCATGGGCACCAGCAGGAGGCTGGCACTGTGGCTTTCCCATGACTGCTACCCATGACCCCTCCACTCACAATATATTTTCTTCTCTTGAGTGAGTGGGGAGTAATTGAGAAGGAGAGTTTGGAAGCTTCCTCCAGTGCCTACGTGACAGTCATGATCCGTCAGTGTGCAGGAGCTCGGGGGAATGGTAGGGGTCTGGGAGTCTTCACAGACTCCACAGATGCCCCCAGAACGGAACATAGAGAAGAGCCACCATAGCCTGGGACCCAGCAGCAATTTCTGACCTTTCTGATTAGGCCACATATTTGGTGATGGTGTCCTGGTCTAAGTCTGTGCTCCCTGGCTTTGTGAAGATGTGAGTTCTCCTTCAATGAAGAGAAAAAGAAAAAGCTCTGTCTGGCTCTTCGAGAATTATGACTCTAACAAGGCTGGCTTTCATGAACAAAAACTGCACCAGAAAAAAAAAAAAAAAAAAAAAAAAAACATGTATATTCTTTTGTTGCTGTTATTTTCTGGGTTTTTGTTTTTTGTTTCTTTTGGATTTTGAAGACAAGGTTTCTCTGTGTACCTCTGGCTGTCCTGGAACTTGCTCTTTAGACCAGGCTGGCCTCAAACTCACAGAGCTACACCTGCCTCTATCTCTCTGTGCTGGGATCACAGGTGTGCACCACATTGCCTGGCAGTCATGTGTGTTTGAACAGCACATAGAAGAGGCTTTCCTCTTAGTCATTTCAGAACCAGAACTGTCCACACCAAAAACACAGCTCTCATCTCAAAGGGAGCAGGACATAGCTTATTCCGGAGCACAGATTTAGATTTGCCCCGAATAATCTGTTCCAGCGTGGTAACAACTTCATGAGGTTTCTATAGTAACAAGCAAAAAAAATCATAAATCAAGATACTTCTTGAATATAATGATGGAAATGGGGCTGGAGAGATGGCTCAGTGGCTAAGGGTAGATACTACTCTTGTAGAAGACCAAATTTCAATTGCCAGCACCCATTCTCGGTGGCTCACCCACTTTGGGAGTCTCACCACTGCATGTAACTCTAGCTTCGGAGGAACATGATGCCCTCTTCTGGCCTCTACAACTACTGTACGTGTGTGTGTGTGTGTGTGTGTGTGTGTGTGTGTGTGTGTACACTTGCATAATTTTAAAATAAAATCTTTAAATACATCTATACTGGTGAAAACATTAAACAGTGGGATACAGCAAAGCAGGGAAGTCTCTGTTGAGGGCCTTGAAAGCTATCGGATGGCACTCTTGGCTTTTAGGTTTGTGCTGGTCTGTTTGTACATTCTGAGAGAATTTACCTGATGGTCACAAAGTCAAATACAGAGGTGGGTGATAAACAAGTATTTACAGAGCTAAAGATATTTTGGCTCTGGACTTGTTACTTCCCAACTCTCCACAGTAATAGAATCTCTAATCAATCAGACTGCCGGGTGGAACATTTAATGCAGGTGAGGCTTTTCAGGGACCTTGTGTGGGAAACAGAGGGAGTCCTGCATGAATGTGTACTGTTGACACAAGTACAGCCATGTCAGGGATCCCAGAGCCTCAGACCCATGAAAATGACAACAAAGCCCTGGTGAGGCTCAGAGGAAGGGCACAGCCTTCTTCAGCCCAGATGACTGCAGGCTGGGACTGCTCCACTATAGAGACCCCTTACTGTGATAAGCTACTGTGTCTGCTTGTTCAGCTGTATACAATAACCTGCCTCCTTCCCTTGGGGGTAAGTGCAACACCATCAGAAAAAAAGAAAACTGTCCAATTCTAGCTTGTTTGTGCCTGCTGCTTCTTCATTTCCTCATCAACCTGGTCAGGCTTCCAAAACCCAGCAGTATGGTTCCCAGGAGTGTGGTAACCTGCAAACTCTGGGTAACAGAAGTTCACAATTCAGAGCAAAGACTGTGGGAAGCCAGGAGACCTGGACCATAGGCCAATGGAGCAGCCTTCTCGCTTGCTCTCTGCTTAGTATCCCAGCACAGACCTCAAGCTGCCGGGAGCACCCACTCAGTGCCATCTTAGTCAGAAATGAGACCCTGCCCAGGTCCACAAGAACTGGGTGGGCCAGTGGCAACTGCCTGATGCAATTGCTTCTGACCAATGGTGTGCCTCCATCCTTGTTACCTACACACTCTTCCAACTTCTCTTAAATAAAGGAGGTCGGAATCCCAGGGTGTTCTGTCTCAGGAGACTCACAGAACTTGGCGTCTGTATCTAACTGGCTGCCCTAAGGGATGGACAATTGTACAGGCCATGAAGTTAAGCCAGGAGGCCATCTCCTCAGTGATGGTATGAGGTGACAAGTGGGTCCAACTAGCTGTGCCAAATAACTCTTTGATCCTGGGTTAAGCTATGGATTCGGAAAAACCTGGGCTCAAATCCTAGTTCTGTTCCCTTAATTTCTCTAAGTTGTGGCTTCCATCTCTATTAAAAGGGGACATGACAGTTAATCTTCATTACCAATTTGGTTGGATTTAGAATCAACGTAGAAACATTTTCCTGGGTGTGACTATGAAAGTGTTCTGAGAAAGGTCCAGCTTGGAAGGGAGATTCGTCCTGAATGTGGGAGGCACAACGCCATTGGCTGGGAAATCTTGCTGAGCACCTGCATTCATCTCTCTCTGCTTTCTCAATCTGATACAGTGTAACCACTGCAGCAGGCCACCGATTCCATGCCTTCCCCCCATCTTGATGAGGTGCATTCAAACTGTGAACACACAAAATGAACACTTCTTTACTACTTTGCTGTTGTTAAGTTGTTTTTGTTGTTGTTGTTGTTTTGTTTTGTTTTGTTTTGTTTTGTTTTTTACAGCAATGAGGAAAGTGACTAATACAGGGATAAGAGAAGATCAGTAACTGAGTCTTAAGTTAGAGGCTCAGCTATTGGGTAGGCTGCAGAGCCAGACAAGGGCCCCTGCCCCATGCTGACCCTGAGGGAATCCCCACCTACTGTGTTCTGCCAACAGAGGAGGCAATTTGTACAAGACACGTAGAAGACTTGGAAACAGACAAGAAGACAAGGTTTACAATTCAATTAGCCAGCCCTGGACAGCAGAGCCAAGTGGAACCTTGTGATTTTGTGAGGAATTAGTGAAGAAATAAATATGTTATCATATGTTATCCTAGTCATAATGAATTTTATTAGAAGAAATAATATCCTCAAAATACAGCTGATAATAGTTAAAAGTTTCATACTGACCAATCTGAGATATATATATATCTCAGATATATATATATATATAAATATATATATATTTATATATATAAAAATCTGGCAAGAATAAGAGTGGTGCAGAGAGATCAAACTGTCTTGATAAAATTTCAATCTGCAAATATTTGTCCAGGAAAATTGGATTTGACAGAAACAATGGCCACAGAAGAAAGCTAACAATGGCAGAAGTTATAACGGATACAATTTGATTGACATATTAAATCCTCTCTGTACAATTTACAGAATGTGGAATTAAATTCTTTGGAATCGTTTTAGTAAAATAAGAAAAGTACCAGAAATAAATGTACTAGATGGAATGAGAAACTGATCAGGGAGTTACGTGGATTAATGAGTTCACTTCTTTCACCCTAACCTTCACTGGCATCAAGTGTCCGAGACACTAAGGTCCAAGCATCTTTGTGAAAGGTCTTACCCAGACCGGTGCATGATGCCCAGTGCCCACTAGGGGTCAGTATCCCCGACCTGGTGGACCTCAGGCACTCACAACCAGGACCTGCTTGATTCTGCTTTAACTTAGAGCCTACCCACTCAAGATGGCCCTTTCTGAGCACCATCTGTGTTTCCAGCATCCCACCTGCCACCCATGGATACCAACCACTCTGCCAGCTTTCCCCCACCCTTTCTTCACCCTCAGTCAACGCGGAAGACTTGAACCAGAAGCTCCTGGTCCTTCACACAGCACCATTCTTGGCCTGCCTCCCAACCTCCTCCTCAAGGCTTTCTAGCTTCACCTCCTTTCCATCCAATCTTTGCCCTCCCATAAGCCCCCACAATGACCTTTGTGTTGCCAAACCAACAGAAACTCCACTACTACTGTCTGTGCCCATCACCCTCTCCTTCCGACAGGATAAGAAACTGAACGCCAGCAGGGGGACCAAGTCCTGACTGCTGAAGAAGAGTTCAAGGCAGTATCTACCACACAGCTCAGACTCAGCAAGAGTCCTAACCACTCTACTTTAGAAATTTTTCTGGTTATCATAGTCCCCTCCTACCCAGGTGAACATGCCAGCCTCCATCTTGATTGGCTTGGTCCCCTCCAGTTCACCTGTCACAGTTACCATCTGCCTGGATTTAAAATACAAAACAAAAATCATATGACTGTCATCCCATCTAAGGAGGAAGGGAGGAAAGAAGGGTGAGAACGTCCCTAGTGTCTTGGATGAATTCCAGTTTCCTTATCACACATGGCTGCTCAGTTGGATCTGGAGGCTGGCTCTGAAGTCCTCCCACACAGCCCCAATAGTCCTCCTTGACCTGGCCAGACCGAAGAGAAGAGCTGGTATATTCAGTATAACCCCTAGCTGTGGATATAATGTGCAAAGTAGCAGTACTGTAGAATCATAAGCTAGTCAGTTGAGGAGAGTTACAGTCTTGTTTTGAGTGCAGTGTTGGGGACTGAACCTCATACATAATAGGCAAGCTCTCTACACTAAGCTACACCCCCGGGCTTCTTTCACTAGTTAAGATCGGATTTTACTAAGTTGCCAAGACTGGCCTTGAACTTAGGATGCTCCTGCTTCAGCCTTCCCAGTAGATGGGGTCACAAACTTTTGACTCTAGACAAGGCTGCTAATAAGATATTTATTTATTTATTTATTTATTTATTTATTTATTTATTTATTTATTTTTTGAGATAGGTTTTCCCTACGTAGCCCTGGCTGTCCTGAAACTTGCTCTGGCCTCAAGAGCACAGAGATCTGCCTGCCTCTGGCTCCCAAGTGCTAGAACTAAAGGTGTGTGCCACCACACCCGGCTAAGATTTATTTTATTTTTAATTGTGTGTGTGTGTGTGTGTGTGTGTGTGTGTGTGTGTGTGTGTTTGTCTAAACAAGGTATGTACCCATGTGTGTAGGTAACAGTGGAGGCCAGAAGAGGGGGCTGGATCCCCCAGTGCTGGAGTTACAGGTAGTTGTGAGCCACCTGACATGGGTGCTAGGAACCAAGAGCACATGCTTACCCACCAAGCCACCGCTCCAGCCCCATGATAAGGGTTAAAGCTCATGCCACTAACATGTGGCCAGTCATCCAACAGGAACAGAAAAGCTGCTGCCAGCATTCCCGAAAGACTGCATTTACAGCAGAGGAAATGAGACACAAAGAGCAGGTGAGCGCCCCCTTGTGACCTGACAGGAAAAATGCACATACCCCCAAATCGGCCACCAAATTGTTGAGTACCTCAGTAGCCCATCTTTAAGGTCTAGATACACTTTGCCACACGTTTCTGTTAGGTTTTTATCCAATTACCTTACACTTAGTGGTTTAGGTAACACTGATTTCTTATCAACAGTCTCAGAGAACAGATACGGAGTAAGCCTTCTAGGTCATGGGGAAAGGGCCAGCAGGGGAAGACTATGTAGCTCCCGGCCCCGCCCCTCAGCTTCAAAGCCAACAGTATATCCATCCATCTGTCCACCTCTGGTCTCCAAGTCCTCCCTCATCACAGTGCCTTCTTCCCTCTGACCAGAGCCCCTCTCAGAAGGGCCCTTGTGACTAGATGAGCCTTCCCAAGTCAGTTTGTGAGAGGTGACTGCCACATCTCAAGATCATTAGCTCAGTCACGGAAGGTGGCATAATCACAGATTTCTGGAGATCGGAACAGGGACATCTTCAAGGCAGTCTCTGTTATTTGGCCCTCCAATTTACTGAGAAAGAATTTTACAAATGCCAAGTTTATACTCTGTAGATTTATGCTTATCGCTACAGTGCGAGTGGTAGTCATTAAAATATATGTATAATTATTCACTTTACATCCTGATCGTAGCCCCATCCCTCATCTCCTCCCAGTTCCACCCTCCTTCCCTCCATCCTCTACCCTCGCCCATTTCTAAGAGAAGGGGAGATCCCTTTCCCATCTACTCTAGCTCATCAAGTTGCATCAGGACTAAGCATGTCCTCTACCCCTGTGGCCTGGTAAGGCAGCCCCGCCAGGGGGAATTGATCAAAAGGCTGGCAAGTGAGTCCTTGTCCAATGCAGTCCCCACTTCCCTTACTAGAGGACCCACTTGAAGCCTAAGCTGCCCATCTGCTACATTTTTATAGCAGGTGGGCTATAAAAATAGTGGGCTAGGTCCAGTTCATGCATGGTCCTTGGTTGATGCTTCAGTCTCAGGAAGCCACCCTGGGCCTGGTTGGTTGACCCTGTTGTCACCTCCAGGCCCTTTTCTCTTTTCTCCCACTTTTCCGCAACACTCTCTAAGCACTGCCCAGTGAGTCTCAGTATCTGTTTTTGAGGCACTGCTGGGTAGAGCCTCTCAGAGGACAAGTCTTTTAGGCTCCTTGTCTGCAAGGTTAGGAGAATAACGTTCATAGTGTCAGGGGTTGGCATTCTCCCATAGGGTAGGTCTTTGGTTGGGCATTCCCTCAATCTCTGCTCTATCTGCTCTATCTTTATCCCTGCACATCGTGTATGCAGGGTAAATCTGGGATTGAAGTTTTCGTGGGTGGGTTAAGTTCCCTCCCTCTTCCAGGAGGCTAGTCTAGTTAGACGGTGTTCTCTTCAGTCTCTACGGCCTCTGCTACTAGGAGTCACTGCTTGAATCGCTCTCATATCCTCCCAAGGCCTACCCTGACTTGGGTCTCCAGCTTGTCACAGAGATAGCCCCACCCTGTTTCTCTTTCCTCTACAGGCCTCTGTCCTCTTGTCCCCGCTCTGCCCAGGTCTGTTCTCCAGCCTCCTAACTCTCTGCACCCCCTTTCCTACCTTGTTCCCTCTGTTTATTCTATCTTCCCTCCCATCACTTGTATGCTCACTTGGATCCTCCTTGTTATGTATCTTCTTGTGGTCTGTGTCTCATAGTATGCTTATCCTGTACTAGATAGCTAAAAATCTCCTTATAAGTGAGTACATAATGTGTACATAATTTCTGGGTTTGGGATACCTCACTCAGGGTGATCTTTTCTAGTTCCATCCATTTGCCTGCAAATTTCATCATTTCTTTGTTTTTAATAGCTGAGTAGTAGTCCATTGTATAAATGTGCCACCGTTTCTTTATCCATTCTTTGGTTGAGGGACATCTAGGTTGTTTCCAGGTTCTGGCTATTATGAATAAAGCTGCCATGAACATAGTTGAGCAAGTGTCCTTGTTGTATGGTGGAGCATCTTTTGGGTATATACCCAGGAGTGGTATAGCTGGCTCTTGAGGCAAAACTATTCCCGATTTTCTGGGAAAGCACCTGATTGATTTCCAAGGTAATTGTACAAGTTTACACTCCCACCAGCAATGGAGGAGGGTTCCCCTTTCTCCACACCCTCACCAGCATGTGCTGTCACTTGAGATACTGATCTTAACCATTCTAACTAGTATGAAATGGAAAACATTTTGATTTGCATTTCCCTGGTGACTAAGAAAGTTGAGCATTTCTTGAAGTGCTTCTCGGCCATTTGAGATTTCTTTTGTTGAAAATTCTCTGTTTAATTCTGTGCCCCATTTTTTTCCTTTTTTATTACAGTTTATTCACTCTGTATCCCACCTGTAGCTCCCTCCCTCCTCCCCCCTCCCAACCCCACTCTTCCTCCTTCTTCTTCACCCATGCCCCTCCCCCATTCCACCGATAGGGGAGGTCTTCCTCCCCTTCCTTCTGATCCTAGTCTATCAGGCTCATCAGGAGTGGCTGCATTGTCTTCCTTTGTGACCTGGTAAGGCTGCACACACACACACACACACACACACACCCGAGGGGGAGGTGACCAAAAAGCATTCATTCATGTCAGAGACAGTCCCAGTTCCCATTACTATGAAACCTACTTGTACACTGAATTGCCATGGGCTACATCTGTGCAGGGCTGTGTCCTATTTTTTAATTGGGTTATTTTGTTTACTGATGTTTTATTTCTTGAGTTCATTATGTATTTTAGATACTAGCCCTTTGTCAGATGGAAGATTGGTGAAGGTCTTTTCCCAGTCTGTAGACTGTCATTTTATTCTATTGATAATGTTCTTTGCCTTACAGAGGCTTTTCAGTTTCATGAGGTCCCATTTAATAATTGTTGATATTAGAGCCTGAGCTGTTGGTGTTCTATTCAGGAAGTTGTCTCCTGTGCCAATGAGTTTGAGGCTCTTCCCCACTTGCTCTTCTAATTTAGTGTATTTGGTGTTATATTGAGGTCTTTGATCTACATGGATTATGAGTTTTGTGCAGGGAGATAAATATGAATCTATTTACATTTTTCTACATGTAGACATCCAGTTAGACCAGCACCATTTGCTGAAGACACTGACTTCCCATTGTATGGTTTATGCTCCTTTGTCAAAATCAAGTGGGTTTATTTCTGGGTCTTCTATTCAATTCCATTGATCAACCAGTCTATTCCTATGTAATATTTCTAAGTATTTCTGTGTAATAAAACCATGCAGTTTTTATTACTATTGCTCGGTAGCATAGCTTGAGGTCAGGATGGAGATACCTCCTGAAGTTCTTTTATTGTATAGGATTGTTTTAGCTATTCTGTTTGTTTGTTTGTTTGTTTTTCCATATGAAGTTGAGAATTGTTCTTTCAAGGTCTGTTAAGAACTTTGTTGGTATTTTGATGGGGACTGTATTGAATCTGTGGATTGCTTTTAGTAAGAAGGCCATTTGCACTATGTTAATCATACCAATCCATGAGCATGGAACATCTTTCCATCTTCTGATATCTTCCTCAGTTTCTTTCTTTGGAGACTTGAAGTTCTTGTCATACAGATCTTTTGCTTGCTTGGTAAGAGTTACCCCAAGATACTTTATATTATTTACGACTATTGTGAAGGATATAGTTTCCCTAATTTTTTTCTCAGCCCATTTGTCACTTGTGTACAGGAGGGCTACTGATTTTTTTAAATTAATCTTGTATCCGGACACTTTATCAGCTGTAGGAGTTCTCTAGTGTAATTCTGGGGTTGCTTACCTATACTATCATATCATCTGCAAATAGTGATATTTTTACTTCTTTCTTCCCAAATTGTATTTCTTTGATCTCCTTTAGCTCTAGCTAGAACTTCAAGTACAGTGTTGAAGAGGTAGGGAGAAAGTGGGCAGCCTTGTACAGTTCCTGATTTTAGTGAGTTTCTCTGAGTTTCTCTCCATTTAATTTGATGTTGGCTATCATCTTGCTGTATATAACCTTTATTATGTTTAGGTATTTGCCTTGTATCCCTGATGTCTCTAAGATTTTCATTGTTAAAGGGTGTTATATTTTGTCAAAGGCTTTTTCTGCATCTAATAAGATAATCATGTGATTTTTTTTTCCTTTGAGTTTGTTTACATGGTAGATTAAGTTGATGGATTTTCATATGTTGAACCAACCTTGCATCCTTGGTGAACTCTACTTGATCATGGTGGATGATGTATTTGATATTCTCTTGGGCTGGTTTTGTGAGTATTTTATTATTTTTGTACTGATGTTCATGAGTGAAATTGGTCTGCAATTCTCTTTATTGAGTCTTTGTGTGGTTTAGGTATCAGGATTACTGTGGCTTCATAGAATCAGTTTGGTAATGTTCCTTCAGTTTCTATTTTGTGAAATAGTTTGAGGAGTATTGGTATTAGGTCTTCTTTGAATGTCTGGTGGAATCCTGCTCTAAAACCTTCTGGTCTTGTGCTTCTTTGGCTGAGAGACTTTTGAGGACTGATCCTATTTCCTTAGGGTTATAGGCCTGTTTAAACTGTTTACCTGATCCTTGATTTAACTGTGGTAGATGAAATCTATCAAGAAAATAATCCATTTCCTTTAGATTTTCCAATTTTGTGGAATACAGGCTTTTAGAGTAAGACCTAATGATTTTTTTGGATTCCCTCATTGTATACTGTTATGTTTCTGATTCTGTTAATTTGCATACTCTCCCTCTGCCTTTTAGTTAGTTTGGCGAAGGGTTTGTCTATATTGTTGATTTTTCTCAAAGAACCAGCTCTTGGTTTCATTAATTTCCTATATTGCTCTCTTTGTTTCCCATTTCCTGATTTCAGCCCTGAGTTTGATCATGTCCTGTTATCCACTCCTCTTTGGAGTGTTTACTTCCTTCTGTTCAAGAGCTTTCAGGTGTTCTGCTAGGTTAATAGAATGGGATCTCTCATTTCTTTAGAAGGCACTTAGTGCTATGAACTTTCCTCTTAGCACTGCTGTCATTGAGTTCCATAAGTTTGGGTATATTGTGCCTTCATTTTTAGTGAATACTAGAAAGTCTTTGATTTTTTTTTAAATTTCTTCCCTGACCCAGTAGTCATTAAGTAGAGAGTTGTTCAATTTCCATGAGTTTGTTGACTTTGTTTCTGTTGTTGTTGAGGCCCAACCTTAATGCACTGTGGTCTGATAAGATGCAGGGAGTTATTTCAATCTTCTTATATCTATTGAGGTTTGTTTTGTGACCAAGTATATGGTCAGTTTTGGAGAAGGTTCCATGAGATACTGAGAAGAAGGTATATTCTCTTGTGTTTAGGTGAAAGGTTCAAATTAGATCAGTTTGATTCATTGACACCCACTAGTTTTATTATTTCCCCATTAGCTTCTGTCTTGATGATCTGCCCATTAGAGTGAGTGGGATGTTGAATTATCCCTCTATCAATGTGTAGGGCTCAATGTGTGCTTTAAGCTTTGGTCATGTTTCTTTTATGAATATGGGTGCCCTTGCATTTGGGGCACAGATGTTCAGAATAGAGATGTCATCTTGGTGGATTTTTCCTTTGATGAGTATGAAGTGTCCTTCCCCATCTCTTTTGATTAATTTTGGTTGAAAGTCTACTTTATTAGATACTAGAACGGCTACTCCAGCTTGCTTCTTGAATCCAATTGCTTGGGTTTTTTTTTTCTTCTATCTCCCTACTCTAAGGTAATGTCTATCTTTATTGCTGAGTTATGTTTCTTGTATGCAGCAGAAAACAGGTCCTGTTTTCACATGCACTCTGTTGACCTGTGTCTTTTTATTGGAGAGTTGAGACCATTGATGTTGAGAGATATTAGTGACCAGTGGTTGTTACTCTCTGTTTTGATGATGGAGACGGTAGAGTGAGTGAGTGTGTGTGTGTGTGTGTGTGTGTGTGTGTGTGTGTGTGTGTGGTGTATGTGTGATTCCCTTCTTTTGGTTTTGCTGATGTGGGGTTATTTATTACCTGTGTTTTTCTGAGTGTAGTTGGCCTCCTTGGGTTGGCTGGATTTCTGGGTAGGTATTGTTTTTGTCATGGAATATCTTGTTTTCTCCCTCTATGGTAGTTAAAAGTTTTGCTAGGTATAGCAGTCAGGGCTGACATCTGTGTTCTCTTACGGTCTGCATGAATCTGTCCAGGCCCTTTTGGCTTTTAGAGTTTGTAATGAGAAATCTGGTCTAATTCTCATAGGTTTACTTTTTATGTGACTTGGCCTTTTCCCTTGTAGCATTTAATATTCTTTGTTCTGTACATTTAGCATTTTGATTATCATGTGGCGGGATGATTTTCTGTTCTGCTCCAACCCATTTGGTGTTCTGTAAGCTTCTTGTATGTTTACAGGCATCTCTTTCTTTAGGTTGGGGAAGTTTTTTTTCTATGATTTTGTTGAAAATACTGTCTAGGCCTTGGAGCTGGGAGTCTTCTCCTTCTATTCCTACTATTCTTAGGCTTGGTCTGTTCATAGTGTCCCAGATTTCTTGGATGGTCTGTGTCAGGAGCTTTTTAGATTTAACATTTTCTTTGACTGACATATCAATTTCATCAGTAGTATTTCTACCCCTGGTATTCTCTCTTCCATCTCTTGTTTTCTTTGGGTGATGCTTGTGTCTGTAGTTCCTCTCCTCTTCCCTAGGTTTTCCATCTCCAGGATTACCTCAGATAATATTTTCTTTATTCCTTCTAGTTCCATTTTTAGGTCTTGAACAGTTGTATTCATTTCCTTCTCCTGTTTGATTGTAGTTTCCTGTATTTGTTTAACTTCTTTAAGGGATTTGTTTAATTATTTCAGCTGTTTTACTGTATTTTTCTGTTCTAGTCTGAGGGATTTATTTTCCTCCTTTAAGACCTCTATCATTTTCATAATTTCAGATTTAAAATCTTTTTCTTGCACTTTGGTTGTGATGGTATCTCGAGGGCTTACTATGGTAGGACTGTTAGTTTCTTGTGATGCCAAATGGCCCTGGGATTTGTTGCTTGTGTTCTTACACTGACTTCTACCCCTTTTGATGTCTCTGGTGTTAGCAGGTCTGGTTGTCTCTGATGGTCAGAGAGTTTGGGAGTAGGTAGAGAGGGCCATGAGTTGAATGTTGCTCACTCTGGCCTCCATGGGATGACAGACAATGTGGGTTAGGGTTAGCCTGAGTAGAGCTCTCTCTGCTGGCATTGTCCCATTGGGTCAGGTAGACCAGGAGTCAGCAGGGAGTGGGCTCTAAGCTCTGCCTGACTTGGGTCTCCACAGACTGAAGGACCACGGGCTTTACCAGTCAGAGAGTTTATGAGCGCGCGCATGGGGGGGGGGGGGGGCTGAGAATGTCTTTTCTGGCTGTAGCCCAGGTGGGTCAGGCAGATTACAAGTGGGCATTGTAGTTATGGGGTCAGCTACAACAAAAGGGCAAATGGGTGCTGGCATTTGGATTCAGATTTAGCCACACAGCCGCTTGCTGGCCCAGCAGGGGCTAAGCTCTTGGCACTCAGATTTGGTGTGGCTTCACATCTTGGACCTAGGACCCTGAAAGTTTGTCTTGTCCAGCTGGCCTCTACATGGGGACCAGAAAAACCCTGGATTGGGGCTGGGGTGCTGCCTCCAGCCCAGACACTGCACTTGGGGAAGCAGGAGTGATCTGAGATCTGGTTGCTGAAGCACTCCTGGACTGTAACCCTGGTCTCTGATCTTCTGCCACTCAGACACAGCACGCCCCAGCTGCCACCATCTTGGAAATCTGAGCAGTAATCATTTAGCAGTCATTCCCTCCCCTTCCCACGGTGAGCAGAGGACCCTGCCTTGCTCAGTGGTGCTCGGCTTGTTCTGGGACTCGCTCCTCTTAGTGGAAACTCAGCAGAAGATACACAAGCCTTAAGCATCCTTAGCTGGTTTCGAATCTGCTCTGCCGCCTGCAGCCCCCGGGAGGAAGCCGGGGAAGCACACACAGGACCCCTGGGAAACCAACAGAACTCCCGTTGACCCCTAATGGCCCAGCCAAGGGAAACAGCTGCGCATGCTGGGCCTGATGGATTACTTTATTTAATGCTGAATGTGAAGATATCATCATTCTAATATACTCAGCATAAGTATGCATTATGACTCATTTTATATCCGTTTCTCCTGTATTAAGTCTTCAAAATCCAGCGTGTGTTTTATATTCAAACAGCCCATCTCAGTAAGAACTAGTGACATTTCAGGAAGAGACAATGCAGGTTTAGCCCCTGCTAAAACTTTCTTCTATGTTCCCTGTACTTAGCTACACTCTGAGACAACAGAAAAGCTCTGAGATTATATTATGAGGGCTTGTTGAGTTGATGAAGCACAGGGGGAGCACCCAGCCTGTAGGGAGGATGGTGAATTAGGGGCTTTTCTGTTACTGTGATTAAATCCTGAAGCAACTGGAGAATTCAGTACTTTGGGGCTTATGGTTTCCATACTGGAAGGAGGGCACTGGTCCCTTCAACTCAAGTAAAAGCCTTCCCTGCCCTTGTAAACCCTCAAGGCATGCAAGTGGACAGGCCCCTCCATACAAGAAAAAAAAAAAAAAAAAAGCCCAACAATCCCTGAGCATGCCCCAAGATCAGGCTACATAACTGCTCCAATTCTAGGCCACCCCGGAAAGCTCCCCCACCCAAGAAACCCTGTATAAACCTGTGTTCTGCCCAGTTCTCGGCTGCTCCTACCCAAGCAGAGGCAGCCACCTTCCTGGTTTTTCCCCTCCCAAGAAAGTTCTTGCGTGAGGTCTGATGTGCAGTGTGACCTTGTGGTATTCCTTGGCTCCCGACTGCCAGGAGACCTTTCCGTCCAAGCTGTCATGCCTACAAGTTGTAGCAGGCAACCAAAGCAGGATGTAGAGAGACGACCTGTTCAACCACACACACAGGAAGCAGAGACTGAACTGGAAGTGGGGTGAGGCAATAGGCCCTCAGAGTTCATACCCAGTGGGGTACTTCTCCAGCAAGGCTCCACCTCTTAGAAGTTCTATCACCGTCACCCTAAAAAGAACCTCAGACTGGGGGCCACGTGTCAACTACATGAGCCTTTGGGAGACACTTCCCATTCAGACCAACAGCAATGGCTAGGGATGGCCAGAGCTGACCCTCAGCAGCTGCACGGAAATGCTAAAAAAGACAGGCTGGAGGCACAAGGGTAGATGCCTGAGCTGGGGAGGCTAGTTGACCATGGAGGCATTAACGACACAACTTCCGCACAAACCCCAGGGTTGAAGTCAAGAAGCGGTAACATCACAGATGCAGCTGATGGTGTGTACCCCCGGCAGGGATTTCAGGTCTAAGGGCGTGATTCACCTGAAGGCTCAGCTGCTCTCCCAGGGTGGCACAAAGGCCACGCTGGAGACCCCTGAGGGATGAACAAGCCAGGCATTGTGTATCTGTGTGCACTCTCTCCTAAGGTACAGTTTGGTTCTTCTGTGTCTTTGGTTTCTCTGAGTGAGTTTTAGTCGGTGTCGTATTTGGCTTTATATCGTTTGAATAGGAATAAAAATAATATCAGTAAATACGTAGGACATGCCTACCATAGACCAAGCCTGGACTGTATCGTGTACACATGATTTCATCCTGAAAAGCCACCCACTATGAATGCACCGTTACTGTCCTCATCCTTCGGGCTTAGCAACTCGAGTGTCAGTGCATTTGACCCAGGCAGGTTAAAAAAATCAGTGTGTCATTCAGTTTGTGTGTGTGTGTGTGTGTGTGTGTGTGTGTATATATATGTGTGTGTGTGTATATATATATATATAAATATATTATATATACATATTTATATATAAATATATACATTATATATACATATCTATATTTATATTTATATATACATATATGTGTTTGTTATATTACATAAGTATATATTTCTGTTAATGTGTATATACACATATATGTATGTATGTATATATATATTACTTTTAAGGTACTTTTATGATCAATAATCAGGAAAATATTTCTTAAATAAATCTCACACTCAAAATATTAACAAAAAATACATAAATGTCTCTAGGGTAACAAATTCTAAGGAAGATGAAATGCCTAAGGATTTAAACAAAGTAACCATACTCAACAGAGTGTGGGAAAAGATTTAAATCCATGTTTCTGAACAATGAGAAACAATACATTCCTCCTCCAATAAAAGTAAAGATGCCACTTCTGCCCTGAATGATAATAAATTCAATGCGGATCCATTAAAAATTCCAAGGGATATTCACAACATGTGTCTACACACAGTTGACATTCTTAGCAAATACAAAGCCCTGACAGTCATTAGAAAAGAAATGTGCCGTGTGTCATCTGTGGCTGTATAACAGCTCACCCCAAGTTCAGCAGCCGGAAACACTGATCGGGTCACTTCACACAGTTCTGACTCCCCAAACTTTGGGAGGAGCTTACCTGGGAATCTAGCTCGGGTCACCTGGAGATGGAAGGGGGAGGAGAGAGAGTGTGTTAATAATCTTAAATCCTGACAACAGGGTCCCATAATGCGATATAGGCAAATACCATACCATGAAATATAGATGATGTTTTCTTTAAATATCCAATGTGATCTGTTCCCATCATTCTCAAACTGTGCACCAAGGGACCCAGTGTGCTGAACAAAGCCCAATGGTTCAGCGGGATATGTTAAGCTTGGGGTTGCAAGGGACTCAGTACCAGTTCATAGTGCTGGACACCGTGGAAACAACTGAGCTAGCCATTTCTTTGATAGATGCTGCTGCATTCTTTTGCTGATAAGATGAATTGGAATTTTATTTGTTTCCCACCATAGCTCTCTTGCTTTAGAGGGTGGTAGGAGGGGCTGGAGAGATGGCTCGATGGTTACGGCAATTTCTGCTCTTGCAGAGATCTGGGTTCCCAGCACCCACACAGTTGGCTCACATCTACCTGTAACGTCAGCTCCAGGGGATGAGATATTCCTCTTGTCTCCACAGACATGCACACACTCAGACATATACGCACACATTTTTTCAAAGGGATGACAGAAAACAGTATCAGGTGTCTAGCTACAGAAAGCACAAGGTAGGCTAAGCCACAGCTGCCCTGAATCATATAGAAAGTTGGAGAGCAGCTGTCCAGGAGAATGCTGGGGGCTGGCAAAGACAGGCTACAAAGAACAGCAGCCCCATTGGAGATGAGTCCGTAGAAGGAAGCAAGGGTCCAGATAAGACTGTGGACACCAAGATGACTTGGAATAGAAGCCGCCGAATCCCCAGTGTCAAGGGGTTCTAGGCCATTCCTGCAGGGGTTTGGGTGTCCAGACATTGTGGTGACAGGAAGCGGTGGGCAGTGAATGAATTCGTGTGTTGGAGCAGACTAGGACAAACAGTTTCTTACGTACCCTGAAAGAGAGAAAAAGCTGGGAAGTCACCCAAGTAGCACCTAGAGCAGAGGTTCTCAACCTGTGGGTCAAGAGACCCTTCTGCCTCAGAAGGGACAGCAGCACATATCAGATATCCTGCATGTCAGACATTTACAATTCCCAGCAGGTAGCAGAATTACAATTACGAAGTAGCAAGGAAAATCATTTTCTGCTTGGGGGTTACCACCACTTGAAGAACTGTACTAAAGGGTCGAAGCTTTAGGAAGGTTGAGAACTACCACGATCTAGACACGGGGGCAATGTACATGGTAAATTGCCATGTGCTGTTTGAGCTCACAGGCATTTGAGCTTTGGACGTGGGGTTGTCCCCATACTTCAGGCCCAAGCATGTTTATGTCAAGGGTCTTCCAAGGCCCCTTGTCTGAATGGGATAGCAGTCCCTTCCCAATTCTGTAGCAGGGAGGAGAAAAGCCAACCAAACAGCCCAAGAGTAAAAAAGAATCATGTCCCTGAGAACAGCTGGGTCAGCCATCTTCAACAGAGGTCACTACTGTTTGTCCCATGAAAGAAAAGTGTCTACAGTGAGAGAGAGCACCCATGGGAGCTCAGCCGTGGGGAGAAAGCTAAGCTGGGAACCCAGATGCCTCACCTTCCCCAGTCAGCTTCTGCTAGATATTTGCAAGCCTCTGGTTTGATGGTGTCACTTTTCTGCTGTCATTTGTTCTTTTACTTGAAAGCCTCACTAAAGGGAACATTCTGCCTGGGACTCTTCCTACCAGGGACTCTAAATGAGTTCCTAAAAGGGCTTTCCAGTCAACTTCTAAATGAGTATCTCATTTAATGATGCATTGCCTTCTATCTACCCACACCTAACTTGCTATTCACTCTTTTGCTTTGGCTTAATAAACTTAATAAACTCCATCTTTCAAAACAGCAAACATGGCTACTGTAGGTCATTCTCTGGACCGTGTAGAAGGGTAGGGCATGGGCCATAGGGCTCTCTATCTGTGAGAAGTATTTGCTCAGTTTGGGTGAGTTTCTTTGTGTGCCCTTTCCTGACATAGAATTCATACCCTTCAAGGGAGGGCAGTCCAAGTTGGCAAACCTACAATTCTGGGGGGTCTGTATGAGCCACTGTACATGTGATTTCCAGTTTAGCAATCTCAGGGTCAGGCAAATAAGGGACATGCTATTAAGGGCCATGCAAAGCAGAGTCACTTTAATACAGATGTAGAAGAGTCCAGACCTGGTCAAAGGGTCATCATCAGGTGCTACAGCAAGCAGTTTGGGATTCCTGACTCATGACTTGCAGGAATTCTCCTATGAAGACAAGTTCCGTTTTCTGATTTCTTGCTCATTGGCTTTCTGCCACAATTCTGTGGCCCCAAGTCTTAACAGAACAGTATGAAATAGACAGAATATCTATTTTGTGGGAACCTCTCATAGTCAGTGATATCCCTGTGGCCCCTCTGCCTACTACCTCTACACCTTTACCCAGAGACATGAGACCCTGAGGCTATATCCTCATTTCTGCTGATAACACCATGTCTGGGCTTTGGCACCTCCCAGTTGTCCAGACAGTGGTATCTCTGTTTAAGGGTAATGCAAGGAGCTCTGAGCCTCTTGCCTGTGCATTCCATTCTATAGGACAGGTTTGGCCTTTCCAAAAACAAAAGCTCTGAGCCTCTTGCCTCTGCATTCCATTCTATAGGAAGGTTTGGCCTTTCCAAAAACAAAAGCCAGTAACTTAGGCACTGGCTGACTGCAGCCTGGCCATGCTACCCACTGAGGCAACAAAACCCTGAGTCTGTTGACTGCTAGATTGGGAAGAAGACAGAGAGAGAAAAACCTAGAGAGAGTTAAAAAAAAGAAAGAGAGAGAGAGAGAGAGAGAGAGAGAGAGAGAGAGAGAAAGAAAGAAAGAAAGAAAGAAAGAAAGAAAGAAAGAAAGAAAGAAAGAAAAAGAAAAGCAAGAAAAATGGGTGTCTCAATATATGACTCGGCCCAGGGGCAATATTTGTTCAGCCATGAGGGTTTGATGAGTTAGCAAGCCAGAGGTAGGTGGTATTTCACCCACTGACCTTCAGAGGAAAGTCACAGCATAAAACAGAACAGCGTGGCTAGCTCCAGGCAGGGGATGTGGGGAAGTGACCTTCAGGCCCAGCATGGAAGAAGCCGGTCCCACACCATCCTATTAGCACCAAGCCACGATTGATCACCACAGCAAATCAATGCGAGCAAGGTCCCTTCCAAAGCGCTCTACAAACCGGCTGCGTTGTGAAATACAAGCTTGTGAAGTTTTTCATTTTGTACAATTCTGACATTTCTTGCGATGTGATTAAAATATAATAAGATCAAATAGAAAATACTATTTGCTCAATCACCTGCAAACCTAACACAGTCAATAGTGCAATTCCACCCAGGAAGAAGTCATTTCCCAGACTCTATAAAGAAGCCCACATTTAAATTTCATGTTTTCCGCTGTTACTGTGAAAAATTACATGTTTTAAATATAGGACAAATACAGGCCAGGCCAATTCTTGTTATAATAAATTTTATTTCAACATGCTCAGTAAATAAAATCTCCAGGCCCCGGCCAATGAACGGCTGCTTCAAGGCTCATTCAATAATACATAATTCCATTCCAAATAATGATTTGTTCATTTACTTTGAAGTCTAATTCAAGTCCTTCCCTCCCCCACCCCCCAAGAAAGCCCACGTTCCCAACTGTCGTTTCCTCCTTCCACACTTCTTAGAACACAGAACACCTTCGAGTGTGTGTTTCTTTTCTTCCTTCCTCGAGTGGGCAGCTCCTCAAGGTCAAAGAACTTCTCCGTACCATTTGCCACCGTCTGCTTTCCTGGGTACCTCGCCGGCATTCCGCACGAAGCACATTCTCCGCAGATATTTCCTGATTGAGAGATCCCATAATGATGGCGTTTAACCCATGGCGGGCTTTCCACACAGCCATCTCCGTGGCTGCTGGAATCCCCATCACACCAGTCATTTCTAGCGAAGACATGATATTATCCTCAGAGACCTCCACACAGTCGTTTTACACACTGTCAGCTTCGTCTATTAATTTTCTTACTGTCAGAGACAGTTAAAGGAGCCTTCGTGGAAATGTCTAAGGATTTGTAAAACAGAAGCATATTTGTTTGGCTTCCCCTGGTACATGGGGCTTAGGAACTGTGCAATCGTAAGTATCAGACTGAGCTCTGTGGCTTTCCCATAATTGACTCTGGGAAGCAAGAATACAATTTAGAAACAGAGCCCTTTTGGGGGAGGCGGGGCCCAGTGCTTTCTAGTCTCCAGAACATTTTAAAGCAAAAAAACCAAAGCTAAATCTTCAAGCCAGAGGCTTCTAGATTGAGACTACCTTTAAGCCTTAACTACAGGTAAGATTAGCCAGCAGTCCTAAGTGTCTGGCAATGCAAAGAGACCCCCTCCATGCTTTTGAAGGACTGTCAGAACCAGACCATGCAGGTGCCCGGCCAGGATATCAGCCTCTAGAGACAGCCTGGGTCT
Organism: Psammomys obesus; assembly: GCF_907164565.1. Lineage (NCBI taxonomy): Eukaryota > Metazoa > Chordata > Mammalia > Rodentia > Muridae > Psammomys > Psammomys obesus. Next base: position 1,149,241 of record NW_026587032.1, on the reverse strand, counting down.
CTAAGTAGAGGAGTCCCTGAGACCAGGGAACAAGATCTGGTGGGCCCTGCTAGCTATATGCAAGAGCTGTGAGCAACAGTTCCTAGAATTTGGTAGAGGAGTCCCCCCCCAAAAAAACAAAAACAAAAACAAAAACAAAACAAAACAACAGAAGTGCCCTTGTCACACAAAGGGAAGGAGATGGCACATACTGCTTTTTTTGAGTGACCACAGGCTCATACGTTCAAACACTTGTTCCCCCCATGATGGCACTATGTGGAAAGGTTAATCTTATGGAGGAAGCAGGCCACTGCAGGGATGCCATGAGACCATGCCCTGTCCCCTGCCATGCCATCCTTCCCTGTGTTGGACTATAAGGCCTCCTTGCACCATAAACCAGAAAAAAAGAAAAAAGAAAAAAAAAACCCTTTAATTCTTTTAAGTTGCCTCTTGCTGGGTGTTTTGTCATAGCAGGGTGACCAATATGGCATCTGTGATCAGAGACCTACCACAGGCAGCCCCTTGGCTGCTTTGGTCCCAGGTTAGATAGACCATCAGGTTGAATAGAGACTTCTAAGATGAAGATGATCCTTAGAAACTAACTTGTCTTGGCCTTGTGGATCAGAGAGTGCTCAGTCCAAGAGTCCAGAAAGCCTACTCAAATTGGCTTGAACACAGGAGACTACAGTCCCATCCATTCAGAACACCTGGCTCCATCTCCTGTGATTTCCTCTGCTTTGCTGTCTTCTACATGCTGTTTTCGCAGCAGCTTCCCTCATGACCACAAAATGGCTGCCAACTGCCACCAGGACCCCACTCATCATTTTTCACCTCCAAAAGGAGAGAGGATGCTTTCTCTCAGACCACTGAACTAAATTCCTGTGCTCTGTTCTCATCCGACCATCTCTCTGTCTCTCCAGTAAGCAGGGAGTAGGAGTCTGTGTCCTATTTGGTCAAGGCCACCGTAGCATGACGTAGGGGAGTGTGGGCTGGGATCCGTCGTTCCAATGCCCATTTCTTCTGCTTCTGAGCAGGAAGGTTCTAGACTCTCGAACACGCATGAGATTCCTTTTGTGTTCTCCCCAGAGTAAGACCTCAGAGCCCAGGAGCCCTGTGTAAAGCAGGCGGCCTTTTATTTGCACTAGAGCTCAGAAGACCCAGAAACATGGAGAAGGGTTCATTTCCCACCTGGGACTGTGGATCATGCCATCAGCAGCCACTCTGGGCACTGAGTTCTTTATCAACTAGCCCATGGCCAGTAGCACCCAAAAGTGTAGCTCTGGGAGAGGCCACTGGGTCAGAAAGGTTCAGTCAGCAATCTGCCCCAGTGAGCACCAAGCCAGTTCAGTCCTGCTCTCCTTCCATTTTCTTGAAACCAAGTGGCTCTAAGGAACTGGCCCCTTTTTTCAGAAGGGCAGCAAATGGAGCCCTGCTTCTTCCTTCCTCTTCCTCCTTCTGTCTCCTCTCCTCATGTGCTTGCCTGAATCACAGGTGAGGACCCATGACAGCACCCCTGGCTCCATGCCTCCCCATGTCCCTGCCACCCTAACTGCCCATGCTTCTCCATGAGCCCCGGCTTTTTCATGGCCTCCACTGGACCAGCTAGCCATAGTGTGTGTCACACAAGAGGCCCGTCCAGTACATTTCTCTTGCTCTCTGCCTTCGGCATTTTATAGATTGCAAAAGTCAGTCCTGACTCCTCAGCTGAGAGCCCCAGAAGGACTTTAAAAGGTACTCATCAGCTTCCACGAAGGAGGGAGGCTGGAATCCACCAGGGGCAGGCAGGTGGTCCATGTGTGTCAAGAACCAGACCCTGACTCGAAGCCCAATGACAAGTCCACATACTGCGCCGTCACTCAGAACCATAGTCATCCCTGACAGCACATCTGGGGCAGAAGCACCAGGCTGTCAAAGCACCTGCTCTCTGCTCTGGGGTGCCCAGGACCTCACCTTGAGCCACCTGAGGCAGCACACTCTCTGAGAAGTGTTTGTGCTAAGGTCCCTGTCCGCCAACAGCCAGCCAGCTGGCCAGAGCACAGGCCCTCCCTGGGCTCCAGGTACCGCTCAGGCAGACAGCCTTGGAAAATCCAATTTACCTCTCCCTTGCTTCAGTTATTGCTTTGAGATTTCTTTTGCGGTGATCTGGGTCTTTGATGCGCAGTTTCAATCTTTGGTGAGTACAGATATTTCCTAGGAAACCAAAGTAGCCCTTCCCTTCAGGAATATGCTGGACACAGAGGCCCCCTTCTTTTTTTTTCAGAATAGTGTTGGACACAGTAGTCCCTCCCTTTAAGAAGGTACTGAACGAGGACTCTGGGAGCAGAGCCACATCATGCTAAGGCCACTGAGCTAAGGCAATCATGCTCTTGCATTTCCTGAAACAATTCAAAATACAAGAATACAGTGAATGCCTGCATTGCTGGGGTCCAGGAGCTGGGAGCCAGCAGAGAACACCCAACAGTACCTTTCCTACTCTCTAGAGCTCCCCAAAGACAAGCAACCAACCAACCACAGTTCCTTTGCAAACCTTTGCATAGGTGCAAGCACATACAAAAACAACCATCTTCTCGGGCGCTAGTATGTCCCTTGTCCCTGAAGCTCACAGAATAGAACCCCAGGGACCAAGTCACCACGTTAAAGACCTCTGAGCAAAGAGAATGACCCAAGGTCCTCTTCAGTTGGCAGAGCACCGTCAGGGTCCTGTTGAAATCCCGATCTTTCCAACTCGCTGAAAGAGATCCTAACCACATTCGACCCCAGGCCTCAGATCTTGACTCTCTCGCATTCCAAAGGCAAATTCTTCCCCGGCAGGATCTTAATATAAAAACGGAAAGGAAATCTACATTCTAGCCTGGGAACTGACTGACCCTGGGGAGGTGAGGGTAGCAGATCGCATCTGACTTGCAAATGAGCTTTCCCTCACACGAGGATGGGGGGGAGCTAACAATTTTCTCCAGGTGAACATGAGGCTGTGCACGCACGCCTTCCTGAAAAGTTCTTCCTGAATCAAAACCCTGCAAAGGAAACCACTTAACATGCACCAGGGGAGCTGGCTGCTTTTGTGGAAGCTGCCAGCGAATTCTCTTGCAAGGCAGGGGACACTTCGGGATGTGCAAATTATTTCTCCTTTGTCAAAGCAAATTTCTGTAGAATGAGAGAAGACAGCCAGTGGGGAGGGGGCTGCGTGCATGAGATTCCTAACTGCTGTGTGTCTGCTCGCAAGAAGACTGTGGAACTGATATTAAACTGTTATTGAGTGCGGCTTGTTTTTGTTTTCTTGAGGTCTGTTTTTATTGTTTTTAATTATGTGTATGGAGGGGGTGTTGCATGTGAGTTCAGGTGTATGCGGAGGCCCACAGGTGTTGGATCCCCCTGGAGCAGGAGTTAAAGGCATTTGTGATCCGCCCCACGTGGTGTGGGAGCCAGCAGCAAAACTCTGGGCCTGTACTAGCACAGCACACGCTCCTGACCACTGAGCCATCAAGAGGTAGCCCAGCCTAACTTGTGATCCTCCGGCCCCCACTCCTTTAGGACATGCTATTGAGGTGTGCCACCACAACCAACCGTTTCCATTTTTGAAATAGGGTGATACTGGGTCACTCTGGCTAGCCTGGAACTCTTTACAAAGACCAGGCTGGCTCAAACTTGCAAAAATCTTGCCCTTGCCCCTGCCCCTACCACTATGTCTGCCTGCTTACCACTACACCTGGCCAACAATGTTATTTTTACTATCTATTCTGCAAAGACCAAATGTAACTAAATCCTTAGACATGAAGAGGACACCGACTATCCGATTTATCATGAAGGCAACCACTTTGGCGGAGATGGCAGGGCTCTGACACTTACAAGCCTCTGGGTTGCAGCAAACGAGCAGAGTGGGCCACAGACTTAGGCAGGTGTCAGGGCCTGGGCCAAGGCTGAGCGTGGGAGCCAGCCTGGAGATGAGGAGCCCCGGCGGTCTGAACCTCCTTCAAAATTTCTGAGTTTGTGGACTTCCACATGGAAGTATTCACCGGACTGGGACTGCATGTGTCTCTTCGGAGGGCTCTTCAGGGGGTTCTAGGCCCATAAGCCACCCCCACCCAGTGAGCTCAGAGAAAAACAAGAGAGCCAGTGGGGCAGCTGCTCTGCAATCTATGTAGCTGTAGGCCAGGGTGGGGTAGAAAGAGAAAGAGACCAGAGGCCTCCCTGCATGGATAGGAGTAAAGTTCTCTCTATGCATGGAAGAAAGCCATCGGAGTAGAATTCTCCCTATGTATTAAAGAAAGCCATCGGATGAAATTTGCAGGTAAATGGTGGGAACTGGAAAAGATCATCCTGAGTGAGTTATCCTAGAAGCAGAAAGACACACAGGGTATATACTCACTCATAAGTGGATACTAGACATATAATATAGGATAAACATACTAAAATCTGTACACCTAAGGAAGCTAATCAGGAAGGAGGACTCTGGCTAAGATGCTCAATCCCCATTCAGAAAGGCAAAGAGGATGGACATCGGAGGAGGGAGAAAACAGGGAATAGGACAGGAGCCTACCACAGAGGGCCTCGGAAAGGCTCCCCCCTGCAGGGTATCAAGGCAGATGTTGAGACTCATAGTTAAACTTTGGGTAGAGTGCAGGGAATCTTATGAAAGAAGGGGGAGATAGAAAGACCTGGAGGGGGCAGGAGCTCCACAGGGACAGTGACAGATCCTAAAAGTCTGGGCACAGGGGTCTTTTCTGAAACTGATACTCCAGCCAAGGACCACTCATGGAGATGGCCTGGAATCCCTGCACAGAGGTAGCCTATGGCAGTTAAGTACCCAAGTGGCCTCCAAAGTAATGGGGCAGGGACTGTCTATGACATGAACTGATTGGCCTGTTCTTTGATCACCTCCCCCTGAGGGGGGAGCAGCCTTGCCAGGCCATAGAAGAAGACAATGCAGCCACTCCTGATGAGACCTGATAGACTAGGATCAGAGGAAAAGGGAGGAGGACCTCCCTTTTCAGTGGACTGGGAGAGGGACATGGGTGGGGAAGGGGGAGGGTAGGATTGGGAGGGGAGGAAGGAGGGAGGTACAGGGGGGATACAAAGTGAAAAAACTGTAATTAATAAAAAGAAAGAAAGAAAGTCATTGGAGCCATGCTACCCTGCCAGTGCTGCAGGCACGTGTCGAGAGAGGCTCATCTCTGAGCAGACCTGGCCCAACTCCTGCCCCAAGCCCACAGCCAACCTGGCTTATCTGCTATGCCAGACAGAACCACCCAGCAGCACCAAGATTGCCTCTGGATCTCCCCTCAAAGAACAGAGAGCTTTCTCTTATGGAAAAGGCAAGTGAGAATAAAGCTTCAATTTTAAAAGGCTTTGAAATGCGTTTCAAGGCAACTAAGTCAGCTCCACTGCCGGGGGTACCTTAGCCCTCAAGAAAGCCAGCCCCACTTCCCTGCATTTTACATCAGACATCCAAGCTTTCCCCAGTCTTTCCTGTGGCAACTCACATTGCCTCTCCAAATAAGATATGCATCCCACTGCTAAGACATCAGGTCCTCTGGACTTCTGCTTGCTGGCCTAACCTATAACTTCTGGCTTCAAAGAAGATCCAGTGGACAATGCTTCCTAAATCAGGAAGAAAAGCATGTGTGAACCGAGTCTAGGTGCACAGCAGAGGCCAGGCTTGGAATAGTGTTGACCTCTGAAGACAAATGCCTACCCTTGCTACTCACCCCACACCAGCTGACCACATGTGAACTTTCACAGGCCTTCTGCAGGGTCAGGAATGGCAGCATGCAGTCACGTCCAGAAGCAAGGATTCTCATTCCCACTCTTCAACAGAAACAAATACTGGAAATAATTCTTTAAAAGTTAAAAATCTTGACTTTGTTTGCTTTGAGGCAGGGTCTGTGTATCCCTTCCTGGTCTTGAATCTGCTATGTAGTTGAGGATGACCTTGCATTCCTGATCCTCCTGCCTCCACCTTCTGAGTGCCAACTCACCACGCTTGGCTAATGCAATGCTGGGGATCAAACCTAGAGCTTCGTGCATGCTGGGCAAACATGCTATCAGCTGAGCTGCAGCCCCGTTCCCCTGAAAGTAAAAGCTCTTCCTACGTCTCCAAAAAACAAAGAGGGCGGTTTGTAGGGCTCAGCCGAACCCGCTGACGAATGAGTTTTGAAATCGATTTGTAATTTAGCTGAACAAGTGTTAACTGCCATAGTGAGTTTGATCATTATACTCTTTTTAAACGTCCTTATTCGCAGTCATACATTATTTAATTTATACTTACAATGGACCATTGGTTGCAGTCGGGAAGCATATGAGACACTGATGTTAAAATACAGCAAATTAATGAGGATGGTAAAGAAATTATAATAATTGTGTAAAAATCTTCCCCGAAAGACTTTTGCCACACAGATTAGCCATGACCATCTGATATGAAATCACATATGGAACATCTATCGAGCAGTCTCTGGTGCTAAAAATTACAATGTTTGAAAAAGAAAATACAGTGGCAATTATACCCTATTGGGGTTTTCATTTGTTGGTAATAAAAACAGCCTACACAGGCAATATGTTATTCGTAGCGAAGTGCTTACAAAAACACAGCGTGAGGCCCTTTCTCTTATCTTGTCATTTAAAACATAAACGCAAACATTGTGGAAATAAGTCATTTGCGATTTCTCCTCCCCTCAGTGCAAAACGCAAGAGTGTAAAACACCAGGTCACAGAAGCAGCTGTTCCCTGCTTGATGCTGAACTACTCTGTTAAATTCCAATCTGCATCTTAATATGGATTCGGTCCCCAACAAACATGTCATAATTTATGTGTTGGCAAAGCATGCTTTTTCTTGCATAACTAATTAAAAAGAAATTAAATTAACCAGTGTCTACCAAGCACTTACTGTGGCAGCTAATATATAGAAAACAAAAAAATAAATGTTAGCTACCATTTCTATTATAAAAGTATCAGTTCTGAAATGAGAAAAAAAAATCCAGTTTATCCTAAAATGTAATTAGTATTATTAAATACTATTTGTGGAAACATTCTAATAGAAACTTTAACAATACTGATCTCACTTTTAGGTTTAAAAATGTCTCTTATTGCCTATAACTTAAAAAAAAAAAAAGAAAAAAAAGAAAAGCCGGAGTCGGTGCTCAGATGTAACTACACGAACCTGAGTTTGATTCCTAGAATCCATGTTTTTTTTAAAAAAAAAAAAGCCAAGCATAGCAGTATGTTTTTAATTCCAGTGCTGGAAAAGCAAAGATAGGCTGAGCAGGGGGACTCCCAGGCCATCCAAATCAGTGATTTCCAGGCTCAGCGAGTGATCTTGTCTCCAAAAAGAAAGTAGAGAGGGGAAAAAAAAAAAAGGAAAATACAAGATGTCTTTTATTCCGTTTCTGAGTGAGATTCAGGCATCCTCCTTTGGGTCCTCCTTGTAACTTAGCTTCTTTGGGTCTGTGGACTGTGGCATAGTTATCTGGCAAGTGATGGGTAATACCCATTTATAAGTGAGTACATGCCATGCATGTCTTTTTGGGTTTGGGTTACCTCATTCAGGATGATTTTTTTCTAGTTCCATCCATTTTCCTGCAAATAGGCATTGGAGATGGATGGAAGGAGGAAACTGAGTAGGAGAGGGAATGGGGAGAGAACCAGGGGTTAGAGATTGAGAGTAGGAAGAACAGGGGAGAAAGGGCTGGGTGAGAGAATAGAAATCAGAGGTGAGGGGCATCTCTGGGATTTGCCAGAGACCTGGGATAGGAGATGCCCCAGGAAGTCTGTGGGGTCATTCTAGCTGAGATTCCTAACAGCAGGGTTACAGAGCCTGAAGTGGCAGAACTTCCAGTGGAAGGAAAAGGACACCAACTCACCCACAAAACTTTTGACCCAAAATTTGTTCTGCCAAGATTTGCAGGGACAAAGATGGAGCAAGACTGGCCCTACTTGAGACCCATCCCATGGGAGAGAAACAATTCCTGACACTATTAATGTCACTCTGTTATGCTTATAGACAGGAGCCTAACATAACTCCTCTGAGAGGCTTCACCCAGAAGCTGATGGAAACAGCCAAACATTAAACAGAGCTTGGGGACACCTATGAAATAGTTAGGGGAATGATTGGGGGAGCCAGAGGGGTCAAGGATTCCACAAAAAGACCTACAGAGTCAACTAATCTGGGCCCATGGGGCTTACAGAGACTGAACCACCAACCAAAGAGCGTGCATGGACTGGTCCTAGGCCCCCTGAGTGTGCGTGGACTGGTCCTAGGCCCCCTACACATATGTAGCAGATGCACAGCTTGGTTTTCATACGGTCCTCCAACAACTAGAGTAAGACCCTCTCTGTCTCTAATGCCTCCTTTTGGATCTCATCCCCCTAACCGAGCTGCCTTGTCTGGCCTCAGTGGGAGAGAATGCCCCCAGTTCTGAAATGACTTAATGTGTCAGAGTGGGTTTGTACCCCTTCTCTGAGGACAAGGAGAGGGGAGGATGGAGAGAGGGGTGTGTGAGGGAAGACTGGGAGGAAAGGAGGCAGGGCTGCAATCAGGATGTAAAGTGACCAAATACATTTTTTAAAATACAAGGTCTAACTCCAGCCTACAAACACATACATGTGCAAATGCGTACATGGGAAAAGAAATGGGCAGGAGAAGGGAGGAAAGGTGGGAGGGAGGGAGAGAGAGGGAGGGAGAGAGATAAATATATATGCACATACAACGAAAAAATAAAAATGGTTGAGTGACAGCAATGAGCCCTGTGCACTACACGAGTGACCCACCGGTCAAGATGAGCCTCTCAGTGCTATCATGGCATGGCCATTAGTGGGGTAACCAAGTGCTTTCTGGGTGGATTGGAAGTTCCCCATACAGTCAAAATCCATGCCTGCTGCTGTAAACCTTATCTTATGAAGTCGAAAGCCCTAGTGTGGAAACTACTGCAGTTATTTTGCTAAATGGACACAATATGCCTATATAATGGCCTTCTAAATATTTATGTGTACTTTGTGGATTCATGCTGCTGTTGGCTGTTGGAGGGAGGGCACAGCGACTAAGAGCACTTACTGTTCTTGCAAAGGGCTACAGTTTGGTTCCCAGCATCCATCTCAGGTAGTTCATAACTGCCTGTAACTCCAGCTACAGGGTATTTGACAACCTCTTCTGGACTCTATGAGCACCTGCATTAACATGTGCACAGTCCTACAAAACACACACTTGCGCGCGCGCGCACACACACACACACACACACACACACAGAGTAAATCTTATAGTAAGATTGGGCCCATCAATATTCTGTCATGGCCCGGGAGATACCTCAAAGATCTGTTTTTCTTCCCTGACAATGTATAGATGCGCAATGGTTGCTAAAGAAACAGCATTCAAGGCCTCTCCCCTCCATGAGGATCTATAAGCAGTTAACGGTGGCTGGAGAGACATTCTTGTCAATGGGATAAGTCTGCTAAGTTTCCCATATCCCTCTAAAGAACCCCTCACCCCTGCTCCTATGAGTAACCCTAATTAAACTCAGTGGATCACAGGGGAGGTGGGAGATGGGGGGTGGGGGTGGAGGCATGAAAGCAGATGAAGGACCAGTTGGAAATGGAAAGAGGATCAGTGTGGGGTACCAGGGTAAATGTGATCACGATATAATACATGCACTGTATTAGTTTTCTGTTGCTGTGGTGAAACACCATGACCAAGACAAATTATAGAAGGAAGGGTTTATTTGGGCTTACGGCTCCAGAGGTGTCATTCCATCACGGGATGGAAGTGTGGCAGCAGGCAGGCATGGTAACTAGAGCAGCAAGCTGAGAACTCGCATCTTAATCTGTCTCTTTCTTTTGCCTTAGGGGTTGACCTACATGCTTTCCTCCCCTCTGGCTTCCAGTCCTGCCAGCAGAATGTGCCAGAAGCTTAGAGAGAGGATGGAAAGGAAGTTTGGCTTACTCCTTCCTCCTCTACTTGCAGGCATCAATTTAGCAGTAACTACCTCTCTCTACATAAAGCCACAGCATCTACAGGGATGTCTAGATCTGTCCTCCAGCTGCTGCTGGGTCCTAGAAACAGCTCCTCCTCAGTCCTGGATTCTGTGCCCCTTTTGTGATTCCCTTCAGCCTTCTCGCACCATGATGAACAGCCCTTTCATTACCTCCTGCTACTCACGTAGCCTTTTGCAGATGTTCGGGATGGAACCCTGGGCTCCCAGCGAGCTAAGCCAGTGCCCTGCCACATTAACCCATGCTAGCCCCAAACTCTCCAAAAAGTGACTCCAGAAAATGAGTTCATAAAGTGAGATTTAAGGAGTGAGTTACTCCCGGGGCGGTAGTGGCACACACCTTTAATCCCGGCTTCTCTGCAGAGACACTTGCCTGGCCTCAGTGGCTCAGTGGCTTCCCTGAGAAGGAAGATTCCACAACCCCTTTCTTGGAGCCTTGACTCTAAAATCAGAACCACGTGGCTGAAGCTGCCAAGTCCTGCTGCTTGCTGGGCTGGAACATGGCCCCAGAGTTCAATTACATTTGCGTTAGCTTTCTATTGTTGGTGTTTTCCTTCACTGCCTAAGCTTTTCTTTAATTCCTTTCACAAGCTGAAAGATTACCCGAGTGGGGTCTTGCCCTGACGTCACCATTCCCTTTATACTATTTGGGTTTTCTTTAAACTTTGTATCTCCTCGAACACTGGACTTGGCTCCATTACATCTCTTGGTGCTCCTTTTCCCTTCAAACTGTACATTTTATATTTTTCTTTGCTCAGTGTTTTCCTTTTCATTATATATCTGCATAAGACTGGCTACTAATAACCAATGGCACAGTCGATGCTAGACCGACTTGAAATCTCCTCTGACAATACTGTTAATCCAAAACTCTTCAATTTAGCCTCGGAGAGAGTTTTTGAACAAGGGCACATTTCTCACCAAAATATTATAATGGTCTCTAGACCACTTACTAATATTCTTCTCCTCTCAAATTTCTTGGACCAGGCCACATAATTTGTATTGCTCTCGGCGCCACTGCCTTCCATGCTCTTCCTAGGATGGCCCATTAGGCCTCACTTAAAGCAAACCAGTCACTTTTCCAGTCCAAAGTCCCAACATCTTCCATATTCTTCCAACAAACAGCATGACAAGGCCTGTCAGAACAACACCCCCACCTGGTACAAACTTCTGTCTTAGTCACTGTTGCGCTTATATTAAGAAACAGCTGGCTCCATTTTCTTTTTAGCTAAACAGTGTTAGACTTTGATGATGTCAAAGTCTAGAAATCAACTTGGTTCTTATTGTTTTGTTTTGTTTTGTTTATCTGTTTTGTTTTGTTCTTCCTCAGTAATCTTGTTAATGAACTGGAGAGATGGCTCAGAGGTTAAGAGCACTGGCTGTTCTTCCAAAGGTCCTAAATTGAATTCCCAGCAACCACATGGTGGCTCACAACCATCTATAGTGAGATCTGGTGCCCTCTTATGGCATGCATGCACACATGCAGGCAGAATACTGTATAAAAATGAAAAAAATAAATAAATCTTAAAAAATGAATCTTAATTACATATGTTAAATTGTTTCCACTCTTCTGAGAACTGACTGACCATAATGTTTCATGCTATGATAACTGTCTGATCATAAACCCACAGCATGTACCTTTCTCATGATCATAAAAATAACTATAATTTTTCATGTCTTTAATCACTTGCTTGTTTGTCATAAAAAGGACTTTCTCTTTCTGGTCTGGACACTTTCATTTTCCTATTCCCAAGAAGAGTGTAAGTCTGGCCCAGCCATAAAAATAACAGTTTTTAGCTTGCAACATCTCAGTGTTAGCTCCTGGATTTTGGCAGCATAACGAACAGCTTATAGTTTCCAATTTTTAGTTCACTATTGTTGTGGTAGGAAGCACGGTGGCATGCAGGCAGGCACTAGAGCACAAGCTGAAAGATATATCATAATCCATAGGGGGAGACAGACAGACAGACAGGGCCTGATAGGGGCTTTTGAAACCTCAAAGCCCTTCACCAGTGATACACTTTCTCCAACAAGGCCACACATCCTAATTTTTATAATTCTTTCAAACACTACCACTCTCTGGAGGCTACACACTCAAATATATGAGCCTATGAGTACCATTCTTATTCAAACCACCACAGGTGGATAATCTTGAATCCTTAAGTCTTCCAGAAGCTTCTTTGTTGGTGGACATTCTTCACTGAATTGGTTCTTTATCATCCCTTGCAGAAAAACCCACCATTCAATTCTTGACCCAACAGATTCAAGTCAGTCCAGATCATGGAAACCATTTGTTTTCATATGGCATGGGCATAACTTCACGGTCTTATCTGCCAGCCCTGATCAGCTTTCCTCTTCTCTGCCATAATAGTCTGTATTCTGTAATAATACCATATTAGCTGTCTTGCTAGCCTATAGAAAAATCGCAGCAGCCCGTTAGGTTTATCTCCTGCTAATTGGCTCTATTGAGCAGTAATGAGTAATAACAAAACATATTTTAGCAAGGCATGTGCATGTCAGAAAAGGATGAGTAAACCTCCAAAGGATCCAGAGGGCTTGTTGTGTAAGTGAAGTTCATAAGAGTTAAGTCATACAGAAAACCAGCAGAGACCCTGTAAAAGGACAAAATGTTTTCATGCGTGTTTCCTCCCAACCATGTGCTGCACAGCAAGTTCTAGGCCATCCAGTGCTATATGGCGAGATCCTGTCTTAAAAAAAACAAACAAACAATAAAAGAAAACCCTCGGGCGGGGGGGGGGGAATCACTTCCTATCCTATTACACTCTTCTTGATTATACATTTATTTTAAAATATTTTTAAATATTCAAACCGTAATATGAACCAAAAGTCTTTTTGTCAGCACCATTTCCAATCTTGGTCTTCTCCTAAGACAATCAGTTTTCTGTTTGCTTAATCTGGTTTCTAAGTACATAGAGAAATAAAGTTATATACATGGGATGCTATATGAGTTAGGATAGAACTTCAAAGGGTTTTGATGTGGGTGCATGTTATGTGTGTGGCATGAGGGTGCGGCTCTGTTTACACACGTGTAAACAGGTGCATGTGGAGGGCAGCGGTCAGTCTTGGGTGTTACTCCTCAGCAACTGTCCACCTTATCTGTTTCTTGACAGGGTCTCTCACCAGAACTTAGGCTTCAGGGGTTCAGCTAACCTGTCTGGCCAACAAGATCTAGGGATCTACGGTCTCTGCCTCCCTAGATTATGAACAGGTACTGCTATGCACAACTGGCTTTTTACGTGAGTGCTGGGGCTTGAACCCAGGTCTTTAAACTTGGTGGCAACTACTTCATTGATGGAACCATCTGCCCAGCCCTCCCCCCCCAACTTGAATATCTTTCTGCAACACTGTATACACATCCAGCATCAGGATCTCTCACCTGTAATGAGTGCGCCTAGTGTGTTTATTCCTCCACAGTGTTGTCCGCCTGCTAGGGATGTCTTGGAGCACAGCATACTGTCTTGCCTAGCTCTAAAAGGTACTGTCCCTCGGAACTGATAAGACACAAGCTGTATTAGCTGGACGTGGTGTGCCCCGGTGTGCAGAGCCCACTCCTCAGGCTGTTTACAGGTTAGTGTCTCTGTGTCGACAATTTACACGTTTTCTTTAAAAGAATGAGTATAAGTTCACAGGGGGGAAGATGAAGTACGGAATGTGATCAGAGGAGCCAAAATTGAGATGACGTCAAAGCAACAAGAAGCCTTGAAGCTGGGGGCCGCCTGGATGGCTGGAGAAGGCTCACACAAGATTGAGACCATCGGGCCTCTATAAACACCAGGAATCATGTAGATTTAGATTAGGTTGAGTTGGTGAAATTGCAGGTGCAGGAGGTATACCAGATCTCCCGGAAAACAGTCCCAAGTGCCCTAAGCACAAACAGGAGAGCTTCAGCGGATAAAGGAGGTGGTAGACCAGGATCACCGGAGGACCAACCAGGGGCAATCTGGGCGAAGGTTCAGAACTTTAGTCCACCTCCCCACCTACTCTCCTGGTGAGAAAAGAACGGGTCGATGTCATCCATCTAGTGTTGCTTTCGGCCTTCCCAGAAACAACAGGTCCTGACCCAGCTGGTAAGGCCAGAAGCCTCTCTGAGCTGTGATTGTCTGCTCCCTTCCTCTCTGTTCTCAGGCTTCACAGGACTTGGCAATTAGCTATTGGCCACGGTACCCTGCTTTACATTCTCCCTGCCTCGGCATAGCCACCCTCTCTTTTCTTCTCTTTATCTCACACTCGAAGCCTTTTGCCAACCTGGGACAAAGCACAGCCTTTTCTGTCAGGTCCTTAATTAAGTTCAGTGGCTGTTTAGCCCCAATGTTTAATCTTACTCTGATTTTCAAATATGCTTTGGGGGGGGGAGTCTATGCAGTTTGTGAGATTGTATTTTATTTATTATATGTGTGTATGAGTAGAGCATGTGTCGTGTCCATGCTGTGTGCATAGAGGTCAGAGCTAGCAATCTGAGTTGCTGGGCCAACGGGGCAACTGTCCTCACCTCCTAAGCCATCTCACTGACCCCTCAGTTTAAAAGATTGCTTTTAAGTGCCTTCTCTGATCTCGCCCCCACAGCCCTGAGAACAGCTCAGGTCATAGAGAATGATTCAGTGTTCATGTGGTGTTTCCCAGGACAGTGTAAAAACAAACAAACGAAAATGTTTCCATCTATGTGTGTATATATACATATGTGTGTGTATATGCAAAGCTCTTTCCAAGTAGACTAGAACACTAAATTTTATTTATATTATATGTAAGTATATACACATACATACATATATAGTGTTCTAGTCAACTTGGGCTCCTTGGGTAGTGTAATAGTTATGGTTTCTATTGCTAAGTTGAAACACCATGACCAACAAGCAACTTGGGGAGGAAAGGGTTTATTGGGCTTATACTTCCATACTGCTGTTCATCACTGAAGGAAGTCCAAATAGGAACTCAAATAGGGCAGAAACCTGGAGGCAAAAGCTAATGCAGAGGCCATGGAGCAGTACTGCTTCCTGGCTTGTTTACAATAACTTGCTCAGCCTGCTTTCTTATAGAAAATAGGATCACCAGCCCATGGATGGCAACACCCACAATGGCCTGGGCCCTCCCCATCAACCACTAATTAAGAAAATGCCCTGTTGCCACATCTTATGGAGGTTATTTTTTCAATTGAAAAAAAGCTTCTCAGAGGCCCACAGCCCACTGTAGCTCCCCATAAGCCTTCCACCCCATGTGGAAAACAGCAAGTTTTTCTGAAGAACCCGACCGCCCCCCACCCCCCCTGGGACTGAGAGTCACACGAAGCGTTTTAATATTTCAGATACTCACTTTGTAAAACAGACCTAACAGTACAGCTACCAGTGTTTCTGGGGAAACGCTGTCATTACCTACAGAAGCAAAATGGATCCCAGTTCAGCCCAGTCACAGGGAACTTGGACCTTATAGCCAAAAAAAAAAAGCATGCTTGGGAAGGATCTTTAGCCTGAGGAAGATTAGGTAGCATGTTGGTCCACTCCATTCACCTCACACAAGTCAAGCCCATGTTCTTGGCCTTCAGAATCCCAAGCAAAGCTCCTTCCAAAAACCCCTTCTGGAAGTCCCTAGAATTGGCCTTGAAAGGACCTTGGGAAAGAGAGGCTACTTCTGTGTCTGCAGTGTGAGAGGACCATCCAATCTCTCCATCAACCTGTGGTCTCCATCTTGAACTCTTGGATTTGCCATGTGTCAGGGCAACTACAAAAGTATCCCTGCCATCAGTCATCCACCTGTCCTCAGAAGCAATCCCAGATACGCCTCCTTGACTAGCCTCCTAGTTCATTTTTGTCACATGGGGCTGATAAGCACACACCTGGACTGCTCTCCTCTCTCCCCTACTGTTCCATGATAGGCTACTCTCCACACAGGGGCAGGAAGATGCTGCTTTACAAAACCAATTGCATCATGTTGCTCCCCTGCCTGAAAACCTGCTGCAGCTTCTTGTTGCTTTGGAAAAGGATCATATATAGTTTAGGGCTGTGATCCTGCTTGCTTCCCCCATGCCCCACCTCCACCTAACCTATCCAGATTCCATTCAACAGGCTGGTTTCTAGGCTCTGGCCCTATCTTTGAATCCTTTGGAAGCAGACGTGAGAGGAGGCTTCTATGGAAATGATCTCCCCAAAAGAACAGTAAGGCAACCAGCAGGAAGATGAGAGGAATAAGGCCAGGGTAGTGACCAACTCCTACCAGTCACAGAGGGTGGCTGAGGCTTGCATCATCAGGGGAGCCTTGTAAATGGTTTGTATCACATGCAAAGGTTGTCTATACCAAGTGTGAGGGGACTGGTAAGGGTCTTGTACCCATCGGCCGTCTCTTAAGGCTGCTCTCAAGGAAAATAAGTTTCCCAGGTATCTCCTGCTCTCTGCAGGAACAAATCTGAGCAGCCTGAGGTCAGACCACAGATGAGGAGCTATGGACCAGGAAAGGAGAGAAGGGATGTACCTGAGGAGAGATGTAGACCTAAGAACACACGCAGAGCAGCAACAGCACAGACGACTCCACACCTCCCCTGCCCTCTGCCTCATCCCACCTCACTAAGGTGCCCCACTCAAATGTCACTGACTCCATCCTCCCAGATGGACCACTCCCACAGGCGCACCCTTCGTCTCCTTGTCATGCTTCAAGGTTCTTCATGGTCCAAACTGCCACCCGAGATGATCTTGTCCTTTGCTGGGCCTCTGTACACTGGCAATGTCACCCACTACAGTGGCAGAGTGGGGACCTGACCTGGCTGCTCATTTTGTCCCCAAGAGGCCTCTTGAGCACTGTTTTTACATGGCTGATACCACAGCAAACTGGATTTGCTGACTGGCTCAAGGTCACGGGGCTGGTGTGAGGCATGCACAGGCCATGCACCCTGTAGCACGGTGCACAAGGATTGTGTTTAGAATAAGGCTGTGCTGTCTCTAGTGTCTACTGCATAGGAAGTCCCATTGTCCTCTGCTGGGGATGGACTAGGGCTTGGAGAGATACCAGAGCTTCCTGCTAGTCCCAGACAGGTGGTTAGTGGCAGCAGGACTCTGACCCTGACACCGTTTCTCTTACCATGCCTCTCTATGAGTGAATGGACATCCACAGGCGGCATGAGTGGACCCCAAAGTCCTATCCTCCAAGCCCCCCCTCTGCAAGCTCTTGGCTCCTCTTATTGGCCCCAGCGGTGATTTGAATGAGAAATCCCCCCCCCATAGGCTCCTGTGTTTGAATACTCAGTCCCCAGTGGGTAGTGCTGTTAGGAACCTTTAATGGGAGGAGTCTTGTAGTTTGCCCCACTTCCTGCCCTCTCTCCCTGCTCCTGCACCATACATCCCTGCCAGGATGGTGTCTCTATTTTTCTGGAACCCTAAGTCAAAATATCCTCTTCCTTCTTTAAGCTGCTTTTGAATGTGGCATTTTATGACAACATAAAAAAGTAATTAATACAGTCCGAGGTGGTCAGTTCTTGCCTGCTTCCCAGGATGGAGGGAGGGATGGAGACGAAGGGAGTCTCAGCCCTTCCACAAACCACACACTGCGGGCTCCACCTGGGCCATGGACGTGCTTCAGTCATTCTGAAGCCCTCAAGGTGGCAGGATGAGCTACCATCCACCTAAGGGGAGATCAAAATGCCAGACAGAAGCGTTCCACGGAAAACCGGCTTCCTAAAGCAGAGGGCAGAGTAGCGCCCACTGGGGTAGGAAGAGGACTTTTCTTGCGGTGACACAAAACCGGACAGGGACAGCTGAAGGGGGAAAGGCTTTATTCTGGCTCACAGCTCAGGGGACACAGTCCATCATGGAAGGCATGGTAGCAGGGGCCATGAGGAAGCTAGTCAGCAATATCAACAGCTGGGAAGCAGAGGGCTCAGGCTGGGACCCAGGGTGGCCTAGAACACCCCTTGACCTTATATCTGTCATCCAGGTCACGTGTCTAAAGTCTTCCACAACCTCCCAAAACACCAGCACAGGCCGGGGACCAAAAGTGCACACATATGAGCCTGTGGGGGAAATGTCACATTCAAACTGTAACAAACATAGAGGCAGGTGCGGGGGAGGGGGCTAGAAGGAGGGCGGAAGACAGGTACCAAAATACAGTTATCGTGAAAGGGATTCATTCAAGGCCCTTCATAATAATTTACTGTAGAGTTTATAAAATGCTAGCAGAGACGAGTCTGAGGCCATGATGCGAGAAGCCATCTCTATTTAAGGAGCCACCAGCTGCCCTCATGGATCTTCAGACACTACGGACACGTGCTAAATCATCCTACTACATCTCCTATGCACAGTTACCATGTATCAGGATTTTTTTTTTAAATAAAAGTTTGTGACGATATTATTGCCTTCATAACAGAGTCAGCTTAGAACTGGACCGCTTGGCCCTTTCTCTTGTCGTTGCCTCCCAGTTGAAAATGCTTGCGTCTCTCAACAGCCAGCATTCTCTCAGATCTGCAGCTGGGCTCAACACATCCAAAGTCTCAACACAATCTTCTTCGTAGTCTTAGCCTTTTCTCAGAGAACAGGCTTAGGCTGCCCACCATGGCCACTCTGTTTCCTGTCATGATGCAGCTTCCCCTGGGCATACAAAGAACCCTTGACCTTCTCGTACTGTGTTACTTTGCAGGGTTGGTGCTTGCCACAGTTCTTGCAGAATGTCCAGCGGGTCTTAGGAACAATGTTTGCTATGTCTGTGGGAGCGATATTGGCTCAGAAAGAAAGAGGCAAGGCCTCTATTTTTGTTTTAAGTGGAAAGGAAGTAATTCAACATTAAGTGTTAAGCAATAGTGTTTTAAACACAGCGGGTTGTGGGGGTCCTCCCTGATTGAATGGAGTCTGGGCAAACGATTCTGGAGGGCTTGGCGCTGGTGCACACACACACTGGACAACCTGCTGGCATCAGAGGCCAGCCCTGGATTCAGGACTTAGGGTTCTTACAGGTGAGACCTACTACAATGGGTGAGTTTGAAAGCAAAAGAACTTTACCGAGTAGCGGGAAAAGGAGGCCTCCTCCAGGTGGTACAAAGACGAAGTGGTCCCTGAAGTTTCTGCTCAGCAATAGGGGCTCTAAGGATGGGTCGCCATTTTCTGGTTCTTGCTTGGGAGTTTAAAGGAAGACCTTGGGGAGGAGGGGAGGTAGGGAGATGGTAGATGGGTTAACATGAGCTACCAGTCGGCCACTGTGGTTTTTCAAGGAGCTGGGATGCCTTTGGCTGCTATGGGGAAGTGGAAGTCTTCAGAGTCAGGCCCTTACCCCGATTGCTTGGTAGAGTACAGCTCCTCACTGTAGTCTGTGTGAGAGTCTGTGCATCTGTGTCCTGTGTGTAAACGTGTGTGTGTGTGTGTTCATGCGCTTGTGTGTTGGAAGGGGATTTGGAGCAGAGGAACAGGCACACCTCCATTTCTCCATTTAGAATGAAACCTCACTACCCCAGCTGCCACCTTCTTGGGAGATGGAAGGATGCAGTACAGCCCCCCCCCATGTCCACCAGGGGATTCAGGGAACCCCTGAGACAGCACTGTCATATTGAGTTTATCTTGCCTCAATTCAGCACCGACAGGGACACGAATACATGCATACATGCGAACGCACGCACAGACGTCGTTCACCCAGCCTACCCGCCTCCCAGCTCAGCAGGCCGCAATTACTTACATCAGTTCCGAGACTGCAGACAAGTCATCGGGGGTTACCTGCTACCTTCTAATTAGCATTACACACTGATTATCCAGGGCTATTGATATTAGCTTTAATCAGTAATTACAATGCGCGCATAAAATATTTAATAACTATTCATAACACAAGAAATTTGATTATGGACTGGACAGAACATTTTCCTTGAATTTTCACACTGGCCTCTGAAAAGCTCGGCTGGCTTTACCCCAAGCAGGGATAAACACAGTCAACAAAATGGCCCATAAAGGCAATGGGAAATAGCTGACTTGGGTTCACCCAGCCCTGCCCCTGCGAAAGGCCCAAAGGCAGCTAGGTGAAATGGGCTAAGGCCATCGGTGATTCCCCAAAGGAGAAATGTAAGTGCCAACAACTTTAAGGAGAAATTTTTAGTCTCTCTAGTAGTTGAGAAATACTCATTTAAATCAGATGCCAGTCCTTCCATCGCATTGGCAAGGACAGTTTGCACATTGGCAAGGTAAGTCTGCTGCTATTGGTTAAAATGAGTCCCTGGCCACTACAGTCTTCCCTCATGGAAAATGCAGACCTTAAAAGCACTTACTTCCCACCCAGCAACCACAGGGCAGGAAGCTGCCTTGATTCTTTTTCTTTTTAGTTCTGGTTTGATCTGGTTTGGTTTTGAGATAGTGTCCAGCTATGGAGTCCAGCCTGGCCTTGAACTCACCACCCTCCCACCTCAGTTGCCTGAGTGATAGGATTATAAGCACACACTACCACGTTCAGTCTGTTACCTCCAGCTATACCAAATGGCCAGGAGTAGCCCACAGATCCCAGATGAGCCCCCATGTATCTCCGCTTGAACATCGCTCTGTGACCCATCAGAGACAAGCATATGACCTAGTCCTGCGTTCCTGGATAGGAGGACACCTCAGTGAAGCAGTCTGCCAATGAGCTGTGACACAGACAGAGTCTACGTAACCCCAACCACGGAAGAGCAGAGAGCCACGGCTTTGTCAAACACAACAGCAGACAGGTAGCTGGGCCACATGCCTCAGGCCCTATTTCACTCCCGCAGTTTTCCTGAGCTCTCATCCTAGGCTCAATCATGGGGGTAATCGAAGAAGTCACAGTGAATGTGAAGTTGATGCTTGCTCAGTCTCTGCCTTTGCCACGGAACATCTCCCATATTGGCTCATTAAAGCACAGTATTCAAAGCACAGCTTTGGGATATGGCCACCACACCCCCGTCACAAGCCTCACCCCACTTACACACAAAACAGCAGGAGGTTTCAAGTGTGTCCAAACTCGTGACAATGCAGGGCGGTGTCCTCGGCTACAAAGTTTACATTCACCAACCGTGCAATGGCATTATAAGAAAAAAAAAAAAAAATCTCAGAAAGCTAAATGCATTTACAGTTTTGTGTTAGGCAGCATTTGCAGGTATCCTAGCCAACACATCGTCACATACAGCCCATGGACCACAGTTTGGACATGCCCAGGAGATTCCAAGAAATAATTTAGAAACTTCTAAAAATTGTCTTCTAGAAATATGATAGGTGGAACCTGTCTTGAAAGCCGGCTCCTACCCTATAGTGCTATTTGGAGAAGGTGGGACGTTCAAGCAATGGAAACTACTGGAAGGTTTTAGGCCAGGGGAGTAGGTCCCTCAGAGGGGTTGAGGGACCCAGTTCACCCTTCTTTCTTGTTATTTTATGTTCTGCAACCAGACTGCTCACATTCAAGCACTGACTCCTCCATGCACTAACTCAGTGACCTTATGAACACTTGTGTGGCCTGCCAGACAATGCTCAACTCTATTATCTTTGGAGATTAAATTCAGGGGGAGGGGTGATACACTCAGAGCCTGGGGCTTTGCACCATGGGTAGCTCTGCCTAAATGTCAGCTATTGCCATGAGTGTCAGGGACGTAACAGGGCAGGCTTCGGTGAGGAGGGCATGCCCTGGTAAGAACAGGCGTTAGCATCTGAAAAGTTAACCTGCTGGTATTTATGACTAACCTG
Organism: Psammomys obesus; assembly: GCF_907164565.1. NCBI lineage: Eukaryota > Metazoa > Chordata > Mammalia > Rodentia > Muridae > Psammomys > Psammomys obesus. The sequence continues at coordinate 1,127,631 of NW_026587032.1, read as the reverse complement.
ACCACCTACCAAGTTTATTTTAGGGATGCATGACTAGAGAGTGGGAGCAGGAACACAGAGTACTTGCTCCCAAACTCAGACCTCTGATAGGCCAAGTGGGGCGTAAGCTTCCAAGCCCACATCTCTACCCTGGTGAGAATCCGCGATGCTTTGAGGCATCATCCTTTTGCACATAGTATGAGATGGCTTTCCTGCACTGAGTACAGGAAACTTCTCCAAAGTCACACAACAGAACAGGGATTTCATTTTCCCAAGCCCCATGCCTGCAACTTTAATATGGCTGATCACTGTTTCCTCCACTCTGAGCAGAAGCTTTTGTTCTCTCCTGGCAGCCTGGCAGAATTAAACAAGACCCAACGAAGTGGTGACTCCGGGGGAGGAAAGACAGACGTTCCGGAGGAAGAGGGCTAGAGGGAACCATCACAACCCTGCCCACAAGAAACATATTCCCACTGCAGAAGGGACAGACCTGTCCCTCGCATGCACCACCTGCTCTGCCTCCCCCTGGAATGTTCTCAGCTCCTGTAGCAGGCACACTCAGCCTCAGAATCCATGCTGGGCTCTCCCACTGAGGGTATACTGCCAGGACTGTGTGTCTTACTGGTACTCCCTCTGTCCCTTCCTGTGGCTGTCTGTAGCTGTGCTCCCCCCCCCCCCAATGGAAATTAAGGCTTAAAGCTGAGAGAGCTGATCCAGATAAGCCAAGGGTGATTTGCCACAGGGAAAGAGAGCCTAGGAATGCTCATGAAGATACACACTCTTACCCACCCGCAAAGGGTTCAGAGGTATCGCAATGCGCCCAGCTCCATGCCCATAGGGAGAAGAGGAGGGAGAAGTGCCCCTCCCCCAGCTATCAGTAACAAGTTCACCATCGGGACAGAAATGGTACTGTAGTGATTAATGTTGATTGTCAACTTGACAGGGTCTAGAATCACCTAGGAGACCAGCCTCTCAGCACACCTGTGAGAAACTGTCTGATGAGGTTAGTCTCTGGGCATGCCCAGGAAGGATTGTCTTGATTAGGTTAATGGAGATGGGGAGACCTGGGCTTAGGTCTTGACTACATAAAAAGGAAAAACTGAGCAGACATAGCTTCCTGCTGCAAGGGACTGTACTGTGAACTACCAGCCCAAACAAACCCTTTCAGCCTTAAGTTGCCTTTTGTAAAAGTATTTGAGCACAATGAGAGAAAAAAAAATAATAACTAAGACAGAGACACAGAGGATGGTGGAATCATCGGGGGGTGGGGTAGGGGTGGCTCCCACAGGGAGCGGCTCAGGCCATGGCTGGGATCAGCTGTGGTTGTGGAAGCCTAGTGGAGAAAGGCAAAATGGACAGTTTCTTCGCAAGGTCACAGTCACCCGCCCCTTCTCCCACAGGCCACGGTCACTGGCAGTGTCCATCTAGGTCAGGTGGCTCTGCCAATGCGAGTGTACCCCACTGCCGGGGAGGAGGCAGGACAAGCATGGCACCTCGGGACAGTCCTTGAGAGCCCTTGGGTCATCCTCTTCTGACCCTCCTCCCACGATGTTCCCTCCTCCCACATCTTTCTACCCTGGGTCAGAGAAGCCACCATCACCTAGATCACCAGCAGGTTCCCTGGATGCCTAGAGCCTCCAGATCCTTCTCTACTCAAACTAGCCCAGTCCCAGTTTTCTGTACTACCCAGGAGAGCCTACCGTTTCCAAGTGTCACAGCCAAATCACGCCATCATGTACTTCCCAGGATCGCCAGGGCAAGGCTACTCCTCCTGACGTAGAGCAAGTAAGAGATGTTGTCTATTTTAATGCCCTCGGTTGAATGTTTCATGGGCAAAGACTGAGGCCAGACCATTTTATAACCATTCTTCTGGTTCCTGCATAATTGATGTCCCTTATGCACTTTTCATGATCTGATTTATCTACCTCCTAAAATATTATGTAAAGCTCGAATCCCATCGGTAATGATCTATGTCCGATTATAAAGTCCACCAAAGGATTTGCTACCCACGCTGTGTTTAGGGACATAAACTAAGCTGTGTCTTGTGGAAGCAAGATGGGTTCCAGGCCAGAATGAGAGTCTGTGGCAGGAGCCAAGAAAATCTAGCCTTCGGTTTAGAAAATGAACTATGGACAGACAACAAGGGGGACTGCCCAACTCAAGGGAGGAAGGGGGAGATGGAGGGAGCAGAGAAGACTTCCCAAGTTTAGCTACAGAGCACCATTTGGCCCCCTCAGGTGATGATGTTGACAATAAGAGGGATAAGGATGGCAGCTGCCACAGTATAGAGATGAAGGGCGAGACAGCCACTAGGTCAGCAGTTCCCAGGCATTCTCCCATAGTCTTTACTGGGATGCTAGAGACTACTGGGACACTCCCACTTCACAGGTAAGAAAACTGAGGCCTGGGAAGGTCCTTGCTCAAGTTCCCAGACTTAGGAAACAGAAGTAACAGAGTTACAAATACATGCAATAAGGTCCTGGGTGCTTGGCAAGTTCCAGTGCTCAACTGTGAAGAACTCTCTCCAGGGCCCCAGCCAGGCAGCACTGCTCATAGCTCTAACAGCTAGCTTCTCCAAACCCAGCTCCCTGTACATACACACACACACACACACACACACACACACACACCCTGCCCTGAAGCCAAGACCAAATCAAGATGGATGCTCTCTCCCTCAGCAAATACAACCCCCTTAGTCAATCTCTTGGCACTGGAAGCAGGCTCGCTGTTCTTGTGTGGAATTCCACAGATGCTTATAAACACTTCCATTACTTCTGAAGTTTTATTTATGGCTTTTGTTAAACCTTTACTCTGAAGTTTGCCATTTTAAACACTCCCTGACTGAGAGAGATTTATATGGGTCCCTCACACTGAAGCTACCTGAAATGGACAGGGCTGGAATCAATTTATAGGGCTTCAAGATCGGTTGACGACTCATTTTTTATTGAGAGAGGGTTTCTCTCTGGACAGGGAGAAATGCTTAGAAACATCCGCATTCCTTTAACAGTCTGACTGTTGCTGGGCACCATCTCTGCCTCTCTATCAATACAAGGGCTGGGAAGCAGCGTCAAAACATGTGTGCCGGTCTCCCGAGAAGACATCCTTGCTTCCCAGTTCACCCAGGAGAGACACACCCTACAGCTAAACCTGTTGATTTACAGGGAACCAAGAATGGGCGATAGCAAGGGTAGGGAGTGGGGGACGGACGCCTTAGAAATTCATTCAGTATCCTAAAGGCTCCATCCGAAGGGAGCACCAAGCCACATATTTCCAGGCCTTGTCAAATAAATTGGGAAATCTCTCCCTTTGAAGATCAATGGTCTAGAGATGACTTTGAACTCTTAATATCAGGCATTAGCGACATAATGTTGGGTTTTATTAAGAATGAAAGGAATTTACCAATTTTCTTCCAGAGAGCCTCTCTGGACTCTGCAAGGAAGCTAATCACTAGATAATTGTTCAATGGCTCTTCTGGTCCATTCAAATCCATTGAATTGTTTGGAGAGGGAAAAGCAGAAGTCCCCTTGAGGGACCAATTACCAAAATGCAGAGACCTGCAACTTGGCAGAAGACACGTTTTTAGGGAAAAAAAAAAAAAAAGCAGCTTTTAAGGAGGCTGGTACAGTAACTAGCCAGAGCTATCAGAACAATGCAGCACAGGCTGGGTGCCGTAAATTAAAGACATTTCTTTTCCCACAGTTCTGCAGTTCAGAAGTTCAAGACCAAGGTGCCGGTTGATCCTGCTTTTGTCAATGCCCCCTCTTTCCCATTCTTACTGTTTTAATACACCACAGGTGGGGGTGGATTTAGACATGCCTCTTCTCAGGTCATGGCTGCACATTTTCGACATCTGTACTGGTTACTTTTTTTTAGTTCTGAGAACATTTCAAACCTTGAAAGTGTTTTGTTTTGTTTTTTGGGGGGTTCATGGTGGGGAACGCAGAACTGAACAGACCTAATCTACATCACGGCAACTAGAAAGCAGGGAAAAAAGGGAATATGGAATGAAGTGAGGGCAAGGCAGTCCTAGAACCCACCCTCAGGTGCCTGCCTTCCCCCCATCAGATCCCGCTCCTTGCCTTTCACCACACCTCAGCAGTGTCGTCTTATTATCCACCAAGGGGTTAATCCGCACATTTGGCCAGAACGCCAATATCAAACGAGCTCTAAAAATGCCCTCACAGACCCACTCCAAGGACACAGGGTTTATATGGGCAGCCTTGGATGTCTTAGAAAAAAATTAATGCAGAGGGCATGCATGTGTGTATGTGTAGGGGTGTGTGTGTGTGTGTGTGTGTGTGTGTGTGTGTGTGTGTGTGTGTGATTCGTGGAGGTGTGGCAGCTGGGAGAATATTCCTTTGCATGCGTGGGCAGAAGAGTTCACCCATTCAGGAGAGGTCAATCTCAGGGGCCATCCTCTATCACCCTTTACCTTATATTTTGAGGCAGGGCCTCTCACTGAAGCTGGGGTTTGCTGTCCCCTAGGCTGGCTGCCCTGCAAGGCCCTGGTATCCCCTTCTATCCACACAGCAGCACTGTGGTGCCCATGCCAGGTTGTACATCGGTTTTAAGGGATTCAAACTCAGGGCCTCATATTCACACAGCAAGGACGGTACCCACCAAGCCGTGACTCCAGCCTCTCCTGAGTATTTACAACCAGTGCTCAGAATTAATCATTTCACTATTCCTTTAAAGGCCCCCTCCTCCAAACACAGCTACCTTGAGCATTAAGATTTCAACTTATGAATCTAGAGGACACATCTTGTCCATAAACTGAGTTGCCATTACTTGGTTTTTGTACACTGAGGAAAATCCTTCTCAGAGTTCCATATCTCACTCAGTCTGGGAGCCCAATCCAAGCCTTCTTCCTTTAGTCTCTTCCCCCTCCCCGTCAGCACACTCCACAGGAACCCCAGGTTCCAGAGCCCTCTTCCCAACCACATCCCTGAGTCCTTTCTCTACTTTACACCAGCAGCTCCTCCCGCCTCCTCCCTGCCATGTACACAACTCAGGATGAAAATCAAAGAGACAGCACATGCATGACTTTCTTTTCGTAAAATTGGAGTCAAGTAGACAGACACGCAGACAGACTCTGGCCCTTAGTACCTGTGTGATCTTGAGAAATTTTACTTATATTTTCTGATCCTGAAGTTCCTTATCCGAGGTAAAATGGAAAAATAATACCTCTCACTCTATTGCATTCTGGGAATGAAAAAGAGACGATGCTGGGAAGTGGGGATCCCTGGCCCTTGCAATAAAGCATTAGTTATCATTACTCTCACCACTGACTTCTTGGTATGGAGGTCTTATCCCACCTTCTGGTCCTAGCAGCACTTAGACGCAAACAGGCCCTGAATTTACATCCCTGAACCTTTCTCTAGAACTCCATCCAAGAAAAGCCACCTGCCCTAGAGTCTCCATATGTCCAAAAGGCAGCTAAGGCTCATTGTGCTGGCTAGTTTGTTGTTGTTTTCACTTTATTTTGTTTTGTTTTGTTTTGGTGGGGATGGCTGTTGTTGGGGTTTTTTGTTTTGTGTTTGTTTTTTTCAATTTAGCACAAGCCAGACTTACTTGGAAAGAGAAAAACCTCAAATAATAAAATGCCTCCATCAGATTGGCCTGTGGGCAAGTGTGTGGGGCATTTTTATACTTAATGATTGATGTGGGAGGGCTCAGCCCATCATGAACAGTGCCATCCTGGGCAGGTAGTTCTGGGTTCTATTAGAAAGCAGGCTAAGCAAGTTATGAGGAGCAAGCCAGTAAGCAGCACTCCTCCATGGTCTCCGCATTGGCTCCTGCCTCCATGTTCCTGCCTTGAGTGCTTGCCCTGACTTCCCTGGATGATGGGCTACAAGTGGGAAGCTGAAATGAATCCTTTCCTCCCCAAGATGCTTTTGGTAACACTGTTTATCTCAGCAATAGAAGGCTAAGTAGGACCCTTACCACGGTGAAAGAAGCCCTTAGCCACTCCCATCTAATTACAGGACCACAGCCTCCTGATCCTAACACCTGGGGCCAAACCCACAGAGTCACCTCACATTCCCCTCTCTCTCTTGGCCCATGTTGTCATTAAGGAACCTTCCTGGAGCTGGGGAGAGATGGCTTGGCCCATGAACTACTTGCCTTTGAAACAGGAGGACCGGGATTTGATCCCCAGAGCCCACACTAAAAACAAAACCAAACCAAAAGGCAGATGTGGTGACTCTTGCTTGTGATCTCTGAGCTGCAGAGGTGGGCCCTTTTGCCTCACTGGCCAACCAGATCAGCCTACTTGGCAAGTTCCAGACAAATGAAAACCCTCATCTCAAAAGAAAAATAAATAAATAAAGGTGAACATGACTGAGGACCAATATCAGTTTCAGCATGGCTGAAGAGAGGTACCCAGCTCTCACTTCCCCCACAGATAAGAGCCAAATCCCCAGGAAGATAGTGACATTCTGAGGTGAGCGAGGAAGCTACCCAGCCTGCAGCTTCATCAGGGACTGACGTGGACTCAACACGGTCACTTCACTTTGGGGAGAAAACCCACCCTGCCAACTTCCAGAGCCAGGCTCCTGTAGTCAGGTAGCAACTTGAGAAGGGAGCTCTGTCCAAGTATTCTTCTAGGGCTCAGAGAGCCCTGGAAAAAGTCACCTCTGGGACCCCTCAGCAGTCCCCCAACGGTCTCTCAGAGACCGCACCCTCATGAATCTAGCAGCATAGCAGACAACAGCAGCCTCAGCATTTGGAGCAGAACACAGCTGCTCCAACACAGAAGGGAACAGAGCGGGGTCTCTCTCAAGAACCGAGAGACTTCGTGTCTATTCTGTAGGAGGAAGGATGCAGCCAACTTCGCATGGATTCGCGGCAACGTGAGGCGGAAACGAGTGCCCACGTGGTGCCCACCGTCATACTTCCTTCCCTAATTCTGTCTGTACGCACTGCTGTCAGGACTGGAAGCATACTGCACAGAGGGGATATCATAGCCCCCGATGCCACCTCGCCCCGTGCGGTCTGCTCTGACAGCAGATGCATCGGGTCCTCTACCATCACTGAGGCTGCCAGTGCCCAGAGGCCCTTGCCATCAGCAGCGCTTCAGCAGGGTCTGAGGAAATAGCCATCGCCTGACAATGACAACATTCCCAGTGTCAGAGTGGCATCACATTGCGTATCCCGTACACCTTGCTCTCTTCCACACCTGTAAAAGTTGACAGAGTGTCCCCCCCACACTTGGATCCCAACTGTAGCATGCACTGCGCCCAGAATCATCCTTTATAGCCTAAGAACTGTAGAGTACTCATCTGGAACCGAAGCAATATAGCATATCAAAGTGCCCAAGACTCCTCTCCAGGAAAATACTACTTATTAGAAGAGCACCCATGGTTGGTAGAGACAGCTGGTCCACTAGACATACAACTCTCCATGTGGGTACACAAGCATGCCTTTAAAACAAGGTAATATGGTAGCTCCTAAAGAAGATGGTGACTCTCTGGCCACAGATTCCCAAAAAAAAAAAAAAAAAAAACTAATGAAGTGCCTGGTAAAGAATAAAAGCATCACCATAAACAAGTTTGGGAGGCTAGGGAGACGGCTCAGCGGGTAAGAGCACTTCCTCTCTGAAGGCAAGCGGAGCAAATCCAGAGCACCCACATAAAAGTCCAAGCACAGCCATGAGACCCATAACTCCAGTAATATGAGACATGGTACCAGCCACACACAGATCCCTAAGGCTTATATCTTTGAAGCAATGAGCTATGCTGATCTATTTACTGTTCCCCCAAACAGAAATGAGGTGTTATCACTCATGTCTACCAGCCCTGTCCTTTAGGAAAACAAGCGACACCCAACCTGTGACACCCCAGGGTTCATGTGTCACCAAAGGCTATCTCATCCATGTATGTCCCTGCCAAGTCTGGACACAGCAAGCACCTTCTGTCCTTCCAGTAGCTCTAGATCTCACCGGCTCTAATCCCTACTGAGAGCCAGGGTCAGACTGACATGGAGTCCTGAGGAAGGCCAAGTTTCCGTTGCTCTCACATCTTTGCTGTATTTTGCCATCTTCCTAGAGAGCACAGTACAAGTCATGGGAAGTGGAAGGAGCAGGAGTCTGTTCAAGGAACAGGTCAACTAGACATCCCTCCCCCAGTCAGCAGTGGCCCCACAGCCCAAAGCAGCAATCCAAGTTTTATTTGCTCATAAACATTAATGGGACCAAACCTCAGGGAAAGAAACAGGAAAAGCTAAATGCCATGGTGCACACACGGCACCATAAAACATGGACTCTGAGAAGGAGGGGGAAGGTCGGAGCATTGGAGAGGGAGCACCATCTTGCACAGATGGAACTGTCCTTGGTGACTTCCGGGCATGGATCTAGGTAGGTTTTCCGATTCCTTGGGATTCTAGAAGTACTCTTCCTGGGGTGGAAGAGAAAACTTTAAAGCAAAAAGTAAATCCTTTCCGTGCTCAGAAAAAAAAGCGAGCTGTGACCACTGAGGCCGACTCAGAACAGTCTTGGACATGCTCAGAGATCTCCTGGTGTGGAGGCAGAAGTCCTAATAGAACTCAGAGGCCCCAGTCCCAAGTTCTACTCATCAGTGGTGACCCTGAAGACGTTTGGAAAACACATACTACCTCTGTTACCCTCCACTTTGCCATGACTACAGTGGGGCAAGTCACAGATGCCTGTTGAGGACAGGGACAGGGAACTGGCGCGGTGCTGTATCGTGTGCTCGGGAGCCTGCAGTCTGCCTCAAGCACTGTCCAGGAGTCTGCAATGCCCTGTTCATTCGATCCTTTCACCAACCAGCTCAGGACACCTGACGCTCTGGGAGTAGAAGGCTACAGTGCAGGCTAGCATGGGTTAGCATGGAAGACCAGGGCTGGAGCCCAGCAACTCCAAGACGCCATGCTTTCCAGAGGGGTGAGAGGCACATACATGTGCATGCTACCATATCCACACATGGTCAGATGTGAAGGCCAAAGGTCAAGATCAGGTGCTGTTTACCTTGCTTATCTGAGACAGGGTATATCACTGGTCTGGAACTGGCCAAGTAGGCTAGGTTGTCAGGCCAGTGAGGGATCCACCCTTCTCTGCCTTCTCAGGCCTGAGATGGCTTGGAATTGAACTTGGGTCCTCATGATTATGTGTCAATCATTTTCTCAACTGAGCTGTCTGCCTAGCCCTGGGGGGAGATATATATATATATATATATATATATATATATATATATATATATATATATATATATATATATATATATACATTGAACCACAAAAGGTCTGACCCAATTGCATACAGTGTCAGCCCAGGACTTGGGCATCTAGGTGCTTAAGCAAAGCCATGGTGTTGAATTGAAGCCCTCTCCCTCAGGCTCACATCTCTTCACTCCGAAACCCCTCGGGGTCACCCAGTCATGTTAGACAGAGCCCCATGTGTGTTCTCCCTCTTTGTTTTCTGTTTAGATGTGATCTTCTAATGTCATCCAAGCTGCCCTTGGGCTGGCGATCTTCCTGCTTCAGCCTCCCGAGTTCCAAGGTCCCAGGCTTCAGCCACCACACCCAGCTCTTGTCCCTCCCTCTGGGAGGAAACCATGCGATTTCGGAGGTCCTCCTCTGACCAGCTTCCTATCTAGGTTTGAACATGGAAGGCGGAACACAACCCACTTCCTTTCCTAATTTCCTCTCTCGTTTGCGTTTAGGAGTTGCACGTGGTGCTGGAGTTTAGAAGCCCGGTTCCCTGGAGGAATTCCTAAGAAGCCATCTGTTCGTGTGCTTCTGAGCCGCCTTGGCAAACTGAAACATGGATGCTCATCAATCATCCAAAGGGAGATGCTCATTCATTCTCAGGGAGACTGGTGTGTATATGCCCTTGAACATGGTGGCTGCTTCACCGGGGAGGCTCACATTAAGATCTTGCAGATGCTCTGACCATTCAGAGAGAAAGAAAAGTGTGTGAAGAGAAGGCTTCTAAGCAGAATTCTATTCTGCAGCCAAGACACACCTCACAGAACAGGCACCTGTCTGCCTCAGTCAGAAAAACCCAAGCCCTGAAAGGAACAAGTCTGCTCAAGGGTAACTTAGTATAAGGCTCCCGATCCATGCTCCTTCCGAGCGCTAACCAGAATGTTGACCCCTGAGACTCAGGATCAGCAGCACCTGTCTTCCTCAGTCAGCAGGGAGTGAATGGGTAAGATGGCAGCCTCTAAGCCATCCCTGGCCCCGCTGCTTCCTCTTCTACCTCTGCTCCTCTCTCTGGTTTCAGAGATTTATGTCCCATGTTCAGGTAGGTACTCGTACCTCCATAGTAAGATTTTTAAAACTGGTAGAATGCCCTTCAATATTTTATTAGTATATACAAAGCAAGGCAGTCAACAGCCCCGGGGCCCTGAGCTGCTACAGGGGAGCAGGGACTCGACAGATGGAATGCTTTGCTCACATCCTCTCTTCCATGGGGCTTCCTGGCCCTGGGCGAGCTCATTTGGCCATGAAGGTGAATGTACAGATTACCTGCCCAGCCCAGTGCTCCCACTGAACCAGGAAGCAATCTGCCTGCAATTGCAGGTCCCTGATAAGGCCCTTGAAGGGGCCCTGAAGCAGTGCTGTGTGAGCAGATGTGTAACGTGGCTCTAGTAGGCTTGCCCAATGCTCAGAGGAAGCCACGGCAGGGCAGATGGTACCGTCTTGCTTAAGCACGACCATAGGAGCTGGTGGGTGCTGTGGTAGCACGAAAACAGGACACAAAGCATGAACGATCCCAGAGGATTTTCCTAGACTTTCTGGGACAAAAAACAGTCTGTGGTCAGAGCCAGGGTGGTGGCGCTTATCTTTTATCACTCAGGAGGCAGAGACAGATGAAGCTCTATGAGTTCGAGGCCAGTCTGGTCTACATAGCGGGTGCCAGGACAGCCATGGCCACATAGAGAGACCCTGTATGGCCCCCTCCCCCAAAAGAATCTGTGGTCAAACAAGTATAGGAAACACAGGATTAAGAAAAGTTTAACAAGTTCCTTTTCCTTTGAAACATTTGTGCTCCTCAGAATCTCCCAGGGAAGAAAGGACAGAATGGGTTGTTCCCAGCATCACTTGGTTATCATGAGTAACTCTTCCAAAGCACCTTATAGGGCCAAAAGGACCTTAGGGAATGTGGACTCAGAAGGTTCCAACAAGAGACACAAGCACTCACAGGAATCAAGCCTTTATGGGAGGCTGGAAAACTGCCTCCTCTCCAGTGAGGCTCAGACTCACCACCCAGAAATGGCCGGTTCTCCTCACCCCACACTGGTTGAGCAGAAAGGAATCTCTGGTCACCATAGGCCCTTCTCCCCCATTGCCTCAATGGGAATTCAGAGGGACTCCATACAAGAGATTGTTCAGCCAGAACCATGTGCCCAGCGTGCACGCCTCCCAGCTCCTGGCAGGAACGCAGCTGCACCACCATGTCTGCCACCCCACATGACCCTAAGAGCAAAGGCAAACCTGAAGGTGCTCTGTGCTCACTGCTGGCAAGTGTGTAACCCTCCCCCTGCCCACCCCTACCTGAAGGTTGTGTGCCCACAGCCCTCCACGATCTCATCCATCTCCCAAGCTGAGGATGCTTCCAGCGGCCCAGCTATCCTGGTTGACTCTGCCTCAACCAGGATAAGAGAGAGGTCAAAACACACACACACACAAGCACATAGGCAAACACACACACACACACACACACACACACACACACACATCATGCTACTCGTTCTTCTTACTTGTATTGCTAGACTACATAACAAAGCCCTAGGCACCAAGGGCTGGCTCTACCGCAGCACTCTGGCCACGTGGCAAGAAGAAAATCAGCTTTGTGGCAGCTGAGCATGAATCCCATGCCGGCACCCTGAGATTCCTTTCTCTCGCCTCTCTCTTTTGACTCCCCCCCCCATATATCTCACTTCACTGGGAGTAAACTGAACTTGTATGACATCACATGAAACATCATGAGCCTTGAAGTTGTCATGGGCCACAGAGGTTCGGGGAACAGTGTCCCGGCACAGCGTCATCATGAATCCTGGGAGTCCTACTGCAGAGCAGGAAGCCAGAGTGAAGGGCATCCATTTACAAAATGAATTGGTTTCTGGAAGTAGTGTGCTGTGCAAGGCAATTGTTTCCAGACCAGGCGGCTGTGAGGATGGGGACAGAAAGGGACTCCCCAAGGCAGAGACAGGCAAGAACTGCTTCCCTGGCCTAGGCAAGAGATGAACAGCCCTATCCCAAGACTCAGGTGGATAGGGGCCAACCATTTCCTCCTGTGCCCCTGAAGACCCCAAAGCTGGCATTATCACCTCCCCCAAAAGGTTTCTCCCTTTCTCAACGACATTGCAGCCCTTTCTTAGGGGCTTTTAATGGCTTTTGAAGTACAAACCTCGCGCTGCAAATGCCGCCTGGCCAATTTACTGGAACACTTCGCCTCCCCAGAAATTTCTCCTCAAATGGCTTTACTTCTTCTGCCACAAACAGAGCCTTTGGGGCAATGGGCCTTTTAATCAACAATTATAAGAAGTTTGAAAAGTCACTTTTAAAAGGCTGTCACGGTGGCGAGCCTGCTCAGCTCTTTGCTGTGCTCCCGAGGGACTGCCTCTGTGGCGGCAGAAAGCAGGCGCAGGCGGAAGGTGGGTAGGTGGGGAACAGCGTCATCCATCACCCTGCGACAGGTCCAGGGTGCCCAGGGGTCCTCTGTGCACACATCTGCAGCCTGTGTAGTGCTGGCGCGATTTATCACAGGCAGGTTGGCACCTCCCGCAGTTGGGCTTATCAGTTTGGTAGCTGCTTCTCCTCTCACTGACCTCCAAAGGTGTTTGAGCCTGGGGACCCAGGCCTGGCCTCCCCTGACCCCACCACATGGGTATCCAAGCCACGACCTTCCTGCTGCAGTCCCAGTCCACTCTGGGTGTCCAACAGCTCCCTTGGGGTCTCCTGAATCCAGAATTTCCGAGAAAACCACACAGAAGGCGACTGTTTCCCTCCAGTCACCTCCCCTGAGCTCTGCATCTCAGCAAGTGGCATGTCACCGCCAGATCACACCCTGCAACCCCCTAGGACCACAGACTTTGCCACTGACCTATCCTCCATGCCAGCCAACTCCAGCCAGGCTTTTCGGGAAGACCTCCTCCCATACCCACACCACTAAACCGCAGAGCCCTGCTGTGTCTGACTGCCGGGCAGCCCTGCCTCCTCTTCCTTCTCCTCACCCAGCAAAGCCAGGGAGGACTTGCTGCAGCTTGACCACATCAGCGTGGTCATCCCATCTCTCTTCATTCCTTTCCCAGTCCTGTTGCCTCAACATTTCCTGTCTACTCCATCCTTCCGCTCTCTTTAACATACCCTGGGCAAGTCAGCCCCGAATCATCCCAATATTCCCTGCTTCCCCCTCAGGAGGCTGATGATTGCTCTTCACTGTCTGATGGGCTGTACCTTCAAATTATGAGCCAGAACAAAATCTTCCTCCCTCTGTAGACCAGGCTGGCCTTGAACAAAGAGGTCTGCTTGCCTCCGCTTCCCAAGGCTGGGCTTAAAGCCACGCACCACCACCGCCCAGTGTAGACCTTCCTTCCTTAAATTGCTTTTGTAGTGTGTTTCATCACATATAATGCGAAAAGCAAGTAAGTGACACAGGAGCCTAATCCCGCTGGTGCTGAGTGGTGTCTGAGCCCCGCACCTGACTCTGCTGCTGCTCTTTTACTCGGCTAGAGAACTTCGTCTATTTAGTTTGAGGCCACTCCCGGAGAGTTCAGTGTATTCTCAGCAAATGTTGACTGAAGAAGTGTATAACCCTACAGTGTCCAAGTGGGAAATTGCTGAGCTTGTAGGATATGGGAAGAAAGAACGGAGCAGCTGTATCCATCGCGGCAGGGAGGCGTGGCAGCTGGTCATACTGGGTTCCCAGTCAGGAGTGAGAAAGAGAAGTGTGCTGGCACTCAGCTGGCTTTCTCCTTCAGCCGCAAACCGCGAATCACCCAAGGATCTTGTAGAGCTGTCAATCATAGGTCCCCTCCTCCCCTCAGACACAGAGATTGGTGGGAGTACCAAGCCGAAACGATTATAGAACTGCGTCTCCCACAGTAATAGATCTAGTTGGATAAAATAGAGCAAAGTCAATCATTTCCAGGTTTCACAGTTCATATATGTAAAGGAAGACTGTGTTCTGCTGGCTTGTAAAGCAGGAAGTGGGTAGCCGTTTCCAGTGCAGTAAGACAAAAACCCACCTGAATGAGGGGAGATCAAGCACTCAGAGAAAAGGGGGAAAGAGAGAGGGGAAAATCATTATCTGTGTTGTTGGATCCAGCCTGGCCTGGTGAAAGCCTCTGAATTTGCCTGCTCTTTAAAAGTAAGAATCAGGGAATATAGTTTTTAGAAGTTTAGTTTTAGAAGTTCTAAAGTTTTATAGAAGTTAGCCAAACCGACCAAGGTATCTACAAATGAACTTGCCTCTTCAATCCCTTAACCAATTATCTTATAGCCTATGATTTTTAGTGTTGATGCCAACTTGACAGGATCTGGGCTCACCTAGGAGACAAACTTTCAGGCACATGTGTGAGGAATGGTTGTTGAGGTAGGAAAACATGCCCACTCTGAGTGGCACCATTCCCTCTGTTGGGATTCTGGACTGTATACAAAGAATAAAGTGATCGGAGTACTAGAAAGCATCCATTCCTGCTTCCTGACTTTAGATGCCTCAAAATTCCTGCTCTTTTGGCTTCTACACCATGATACAAAAGAGGCTTTTGTCAGGGTGTTTTATCACAGCAAGTGGAAAAGAAACTAAGAAATAGCCCATACATAAGACCTGGCAGTGGCACAGGAAGGGAGAAGAAAAGCAATCACCATTATGACCAGTCTCTACACCTCAACCTACCCTCCAAGGAGACACTTCTATCTCTTCTATTCTGGGATCAGGAACTTTCCCACACAAAAGACCGAGTTTCCATTTTTCCCAGGCCTGGGGGGAGGTGCGATCTCCTTCTACATGGGAATGAATTCTCCACAGGCCTACCCACACACACTCCTGTGTGAGAACAGAAAGACAGACTTTCGGGGTGCATATAAATGGGGGTGCCCCTCCCAGGGGTGCTCCTTCCCATATTTTATATTTTCAGTCAACATGTTCCATCATCTCACGCCAAGTACTCAACAAGGGGATTCCAGAGAGGTTCTTCCAATGAAGAGCCCTCGTGTGAAATCTGGAAGACGGAAAATAAGCCATACTTTTCAAGCAGACGTTCTGAGTGGGTGATTAGGGACTTTGCCAAGAGCTTTCTGGTTTTCGCTGAGCACCTCCCACTGGGATGTCTTAGGTCATTGGCATCATGAGCTGCAGCTGCCTCGGATGTTCCTACCCTTCTGGGTTTCCTAAATATGGCTTTCTCATCTCTGTTTCATCTTGCCCCACCTCGATCACTTGGGTAAGCTTCTACATTGTTTTACTCTATCACATTCTGCTTAAAATGCTTCAAGTGCTTCTTGGTTCCATTCTTCTAGAGGACCTGGCCAGGAGCCTAAGTGAGCAGGGTCAGCAAAGCCAGTTCTCCTCCAAAGCTGCCTAGATGAAAAGCTGGCTCCATCCTAGAACTCTAGAGAAAAGCCTTGTGGTGTATTAGTGTCTTGTCTCCTTGCTTTGACAAAAATGTCTGACAAAAGCAACTTCAGAAAGGAGGAATTTATTCTGACTCACAGCTTAAGGGTATTTAGTCCATCATGACGGAAAAGTCACGGCAGCCAGAGCCTGAAAGAGTAGGTTACATCCATCGTGTCTGTATTTAAGAAGTAGAGGAAGATGAATGCTGGTTTCATCTGCTTTCTCCTCTTTGTGCAGTCCAGAATCTCATCCCATAGAATGGTGTTGCCAGCATTTGGGGTGGTTCTTCAAGCCACCTCGGTTAACCAAATTTATAAAATCTCTCACAGATTCGTGTGGCTATTTGTCTTAAGGTGATTCTAGATTGGGTCAAGTAGACCATAGACACTATCCCAAGCCCAACCCCTGTCAACTTGACACCTAAACACATCAACTTTAAGCCATAACCTGCCATCCACTGTGCCTGTAGGCCTATGGCCCTCTCATAATACAAAAATGCCTTCAGTCCAACTTCAAAAGTCCTCACATTCCTAACAGTTCCGAGAGTGTCCTATAGTACGTGTTAAGTCTATCCTAAGTCCCAACTGTGAGCCCCTGTACAATTAAAAAAAATAATGGTAAGTTGCATCCTGACAACAACCAGTAGCCCAGAGTAAGCGTCACCATCCCAAAAGGGAAGGCTGAAGATGTGACGAGGAGTGGTCAGACCAAAGCAAAGACCAAAACCATCAGGACAAACACCAAGTCCTACAGCACGTGAGGCTTCTGATGGAATTATACGGGCCCTAACGCCATTTGTAGCACACATATCACTTCTCCTGGGCTAGCTCTACTCTATGCCTTTACCTTTCCTTCGCAGAAACCCTGTGGTGTTGACACCTTTCATAACCTAAGGGCTCTGTTGCAACTTGGGGTTTATCTCTCAACTTCATTCAATACCTTCTAAAGACCTCCTTGCAGGGACTCTGATCCTGCCACACACTAGCTTCAGTGGTTCTCTGGAAATGCGGTTCAATATCCCAGGACCTGCTTGACATGTTATCTTTTTAAAAAGATTTACTGTATGTTTTACTTATATGTGTGGGTGTTTGTATGGATATATGCTATGTGTGTGCAGGTGTCCACAGAGGCCAGAAAAGGCCATCTCGTCCAAATAATCCCGAGTAACAGGTGGTTGTGAGCCAGGTAATGTGGGTGCTGGCAATGGTGTGATGCTTTGGAAGAGCAAGAAATGTTCTCAATCACTGAGGCATCTCTCCAACTCCTCATCCCTCCATCTTTAAGGCCCACAAAACAAGGTTAGTACCAAATGGCCAATATTGCCATGTTGGGCTGTCAGCTTGGAAGGGAACAACATGGTTGATCTCCTTGGACCACAGTCTTACCAGGCCTTTGTATGCTGACCCTGGGGAAACAATTTTCTAAAAGGAGGTTCCTGAGTATGGACCTCCCCCCAACATCTCATGTAGGCTGCCTTCTTTCTAATCAACTTGCATTTTCATAAGACTGAGCCTTCGATAGGTGGGGTCTTTCCCTTAGGACACCTTTTCTGTTGTCCCTGTCCAAAGTGCCACATAGAAACCTTAATAACATTGATCCCTTTAACAGTCAGAAATAATTGGTCATCTTTGTTCCTCTTGTGGAGAACTTTAAACTTGCATATACCTCTTCTCACCAAATTTCACATTTTTCTTAACTTTGTGCTCCACTTTTTTTGATCTCTCTCACTTCGGATCTGGACGCAAGCTGTCAGTAGTAACTGTGGCACAGCCTGAATGCTATTCTGTCTGGGAACTTCCTCAGCCAAGAGACTTAGTCCATTGCCTTTAAGTTCAGTTTCATTCAAGCTCTTGGGACACAGGCAGAATCTAGAAGAGTCTTTCTGAGTGTCACAGCAGTGTCCCCATCATCTTATTGACAGAACCTTTGTTCCCCAGTGAAACTTCATGAATGGGGTCTCTACTGTTTCTATTTCTCGCTATTTTTGTCTTCTAAGCTCTTAGAACATCTAGTTAAGTTCTACTTACAGCATTCAAGAGCCCAAAGTTCCAAAGTCTTCCACATCCCTCCTGAAAATCAATCCTAAAAGGGCAAGAACCACAAGGTCGGCTTGACCACAGTAATAACCTCACTTCTTGGTGCCTATTTTCTGTATTAGTTGCTCCGTTACTACAAAATACCTTAGGAACAAAGGGCTTATTTGACAGTACAGTTTCAAGGGACCCAGTGCAGCATGGCAGGGAAGGTAGAGCAGCAGGAACAGGAGGTGGGCTGGTCACACTGTACCTGTGCTGGCTACTTATGTAAACTTGACACAAGCTAGAGTCATTGGAGAAGAGGGAGCCTCAACTCAGAAAATGCCTTCGTAGCATTTGGCCGTAAGACATTTTCTCAGTGATTGACAGGAGAGGGCCCAGCCCATTCTGGGTGGTGCCATCCCTGGGCTGGTGGTCCTGGGTTCTAAAAGAAAACAGGTCAAACAAGCTAGAGAGAGCAATCCTGTAAGCAACAGCCCTCCATGGCCTCTGCATCAGCTCCTGTCCTGTTTGAGTTTCTGTCTTGACTTCCTTCAATAATGGACTCCAATACGGAAGTATTGTAAACCCTCTCTTCCTCAAGCTGCTTTTGGTCATGGTGTTTCATCACAGCAACAGAAACATTAACTAAAGCAGCATCCATGATCAGGAAGCAGAGAGCATTTGAGGAAGGTACCCGGCCACTCTCCTCCTTTAGCGCAGTTCAGGACCCTAGCGCACAGAATGCTGGGTCTTCTCACTTCCATTGACCTAATCTAGAAAATATCTCACAGATTGTCCCAGAGATTTGTCTTCAGGTTATTTCTAGATTTTAAAGTTGATAACCAACATAAACCATCACACATGGTCCACAGGAGCTATAGAAATCGCAACACTGATGTAGTATGCACCTACTATAGCAATCAAAGCAGCATGGACTATATGGCCATTGGAAACATAAACTATCGTAGGATCACACCAGACAAAGGTAAGTGAACTCAAGTTTATAGGTATACTATGACTAAGAACATATGGGGGAGGGGGAAAGAGAGAGAGAAAGAATGCTGTATCCTGGCTTCTAAACATTGAAAGGACAAGCTAGACAAACTCATAAGACAGACCAAGTATTAAGTAATAGTCATCCACATCTATATGGAAAGGAGCAGAGCTTATGTCGCTCAGTGTCATCTAGAGAGAACTTCTAGATGGCTTCTCAACTTTCTTTGTGACTCTCAGACATACTTATGTTAGGCTCCTCAGAAGTGTCTTTCTCCAAATACCACCTCTCCTAGCCTCAGGTCCATTGCCCACCTGGTTCAGGCCCATAGCCTGTATCTCCCAAAATCACAGTTGTACCCTTCAGTCTTCAGGATTAATACACTTTCATCCAGCTTGTCTGCTTCTCTTCCCTGCCCAACCCATTCCCCACCAAGCCTAAAGCTAGGCACCCAGGAGAGTGAAGGAGAGCTGGGTCTCACTGTCATACATGCAATGGGCAATCAGACCCCTCTTCTGCCAGAAATCCCCACAACAAGGGTAATGCCATGTGTGTTGCCCAGCAAAAGGCCACAGCCTTACACAAGAGCCACTTCACATATATGTACATGGTATATGCCCCATAAGGGAGGCCTGTGCTGTGCTCCAGCTGGGACAGGAGGAGAGAGAGGAAGAGAGGAAGAGAGGAAGGAAGGAAGGAAGGAAGGAAGGAAGGAAGGAAGGAAGGAAGGAAGGAGGGAGGGAGGGAGGGAAGGAAGGAGAGAAAGAAGGAAATAGAGAAAGAAAGAGAGAAAAAGAGAGAGAGAAAGAAAGAAAGAAAGAAAGAAAGAAAGAAAGAAAGAAAGAAAGAAAGAAAGAAAGAAAGAGAAAAAGGGAGGGAGGGAGGAGAAGAAAGAGAAAACACATGCATTATATATATGAAAAGATGTGTGCAGAGTGGGTGCTGTTCTATCAGAAAGGTGTGGTTGCAGCAGCATTTTTAAAAGCTCTTTCTGTCATCGTGCCTGTGTTTTTAAAAAAGAAAAGGGAAATAAGCAAACTGGGAAAAGCTTCTCTTTCCCTCTGGTTTCTCAGGTTTGGGATTCTGAAATTGCCCATACTGTAAGAAGAATGTTCCCCAGCCTCTTCTCTCAGAGTGAGCTGCCCAACTGCCCAGGCCTTGGTTTCCTCCTAAATGTATCTTCTCCTAAAAGTCACTGCCTTGATTCCTCTCTCTGTGGCCGAATGCGCAAGCTGAGCCAACATCATAGCCAGGCTGAGGCTGGAGCCCCTGATACCGCACTTGAAAGGTCCGTTCTGATTGGCTAAAGGGCCTACCCTCCCCACATACAGCGTGTCCTCTGGTGGAATTTTCTGGAATCACCCCCAGACAACACAGTTAACTTTTTCTTTTATCGTCTGTTCTGAAAACCTGTCAAACTCATCATCTCTGGCCCACAAAAACAAATTTATTTTTTTGAGTCATGGAGAAAAAAAAAATTGAAGTTGAAATGCTGCAAGGGGAGAGGCTTTTTGTATTGGTGTCAGGCATCTGTGAAACCTAATGGAACTGTTCTTTGACAACATTATCTGTGTTTGGCTAATTTGGTAAGAGTAGACAACATCCTCTATTGAATGGGGAGAATAGAACACACAGTCCTAGGAAAGCAGAGAGTTGGCCCATTGTGGGTAATTTGTTTCCACTATTCATATTGCAGAGAGGCATACAATTATAGAGGCGCTCCTAGGTAAATTTCTATTCATTCTTTTACCACCTTGCAAATGAAATAGTCATTTTTTAAAATAGCTCAAAGCAGAGATGCGTGTCAGTAAACAAAAGGGCAGGCTTCCTTATCACAGTATATTTTTGCCCTCATTATGAGTTCTCCCACCCCTCGAAAGCTGTGCAACTAATTCAGAGAATCCACTCCCCAGTTGGGGACATTTGTCTTCAGAAAGCAGCCCAGATAGGGACAGTGACAAGAAACAACAGGAGAAAACTATTCCTGAACTCAACCTTCAGTGCTGAGAACAGAAGGAGGACAGGCAGTGCTCTTACCCCTGAGGGGCCCTTGGGTGCTGCCGAGGGAAGGCAGTGGGAATCTGAGCTTCTGGCATCAGGGTTGCCAGCTACCTCATGGCTAAGGAGTCAAGAAGGACTTGGAGCCACCTGCTGAGCACAGATGGGATGACAAATACTTCAGGTAAACCTATGGGCAGGTGTCGCCAGAACAAGCCCACCAGGGTGGGTCTTTGCTGCCCACCAGATGGGGGCAGTTGCCCAGGTCCCCTGGCAGCATCTCAGGAATGGCCGCCTCAATCGCACCCACATCGTACAGAGGAAAGCTAGGTTTCATGAATATTCATGAGCATCCCATCAACCCGGAAGTTTCCCCTTACAAGAGCAGGAGTGTGCTTCTCTGTTCTGTCTCCCAACAGCAAGCCCAGACTAACATTTAGTGCTTCTAGCTAACATGCGCTGGGAGGCGGGGGCCCGGGCAGGTGCTTTCGAAATCTAAGCCAGAGGGCTGGTGAGATGGCTCAGAGGGTGAAGGCAACTATTGCACAAACTTAACGACCTGAGTTCAATTCCCAGAACCCATGTGAAGGTGGAAGTAGAGAGCAGACCCTATGGAATTGTTCTCTGACCTCCACACATGAGCCATAGTGCTTGCTGCTCTTGCAGCAGACCCGGGTTCAGCCTCCAGCGCCCACGTTAGGTGGCTCACAACCACCACACTCTAGCTCCAGCGGTTCCAACATCTTCTTCTGGACCTTAGGGCCACATACATCCTTGTGCACATACCCACACAGGGACGCATACGCATACAAATAATTGAAAATGTAAATAAATATTTTCAAGTAATAATAGGTAAAAAAGTAATGTGTTTTTTTTTTAAGTCCTTAAAAATATAAGCATGACCCCAAGAGTTCCACCCAGCTTACCCAGCTCTGCACACGATCCTGGCATCAACCTGCATTTCTGTAAACAGCATTCTTCTTCAGAGTTTTCTTCTCCTCTCCTCCTCCTCCTTCTTCTTCCTCTTCTACTCTCCTTTTGTGGCAAGCCCATGCGCAGTCAGGAGGTTCCTCCTCTCTGGATGGTAGGGTGATAAAGGAAGTATTCACCCAACAGGAGAATGCTCACCATCTAAGGAATCTCGGCAGGCCCCTCTCCCCCTAAAACTTGTTCTGACTGTCACCCCTAGCTGGATTTTACTCCTGGAAGTCAATAATAATGATCTATAACCAATAAAGAGTGAGGTCTTGGAGGCTACATGCAAAATCCCAAGACCTTTGGTAAACAAGTCAAGGGAACAGGATCCAGAACTTCAAGAAACTTCAACCCTCTTGAAGTTTCAGTTCAATGAGGGTCAGGCCTCAAAGCCACACCCAAACATTCCTGAGGGAGACTCAAGCCACAAACTGAGGCAGCAGCTCCTCACAACTAAGAGAACATCTCCTAACTCAGATTCTGATTTCTTCTTGTGCTCAGCGTGTCACTTTTAGGAGAACCGACTCCATCCCCACCCTGAAGGCCCCCGACCCTACCCTCAGTTCTCAGCACCCACCTTCCCTGCCCAGCCAAATATTAACTGTCAACTTGACGTCTAGAAAGCAAGCCTCCAGGTACCTTGTGAGGGCTTTTCTAGATTAAGATTAGACTCTGCGAATGCCTGGCAGGGACTCTCCTGACTGACTTCATCGATACTGAGAAGACTCATCTTAATTATGGGTGGGACCATTCCCTGAGCAGGGCATCCTGAGCAGTCTAAAATGGAGACGCGAGCTGAGCACGAGCCCACATACATTAACCCGTGCTCTCCGCCTCAGGATCCTGCTGCTTTGCCTTCCCCACAATGACAGACTGTAACCTAGAACTCTGAGCCAAGTAAGTGCTTTCTCCCCTTGGTTGTTTTTGTTAGAGTATTTATTCATCGCAACTAGGACATCAAATGTTCCGTCTTTGCCTCCACTCACCAGACACTACAAATTCCTTGGCCAAAAGTGATCCTTGCTAGGTTATACACTGATGTCTTTGCATGTATGTGTGTGTGCGTGCGTACGTGGATGCTTACGTCATAAGGCCAGGGTTCAGTGTTGGCTATCTTCTCTCACTCTCCGCCATATTTTTTGAGACAGACTCGTGAGGCTCTTTGATTCAGCTAGGCTGGCTGGCCCCAGAAATCCTCCAATCTCTGCCTCCCAAGCATTGGGAACCACAGGCAAGCACCATGGTACCTGGCTTTTTACACAAGTACTAAGTATCTGAACTCAGATTTAGTGTTTATGTAGTAGGCACTTTACTAACTGACCATCCCTACTCCATGAACGTCTGATTTTTACAGCGTAAATATGAAGCCTTCACTGAGGTTCAATTTCTTAATTTAGTCAAATATTTCTCTCTCACCACCTTGGGAATCCAGCTTCTGTAAATGTTGTAATTGCAGACCCAAACCATCTCCAACAGCACAGGACCTGTGGCTTCTCCAAAGAGTCAGGGTAAAATCTCCCGGGCAAGGTACAGGGAGAATGGGCAGGGGCAGGGCACAACCCTAGGCAAGATCGGCTCAGACAGAACACATCTCTCAATCAGGAGTACATCTGGCAGAGCTCAGTGTCGGGTCCTGATGGTCCAAGCCAATTAACTGCTACCAGACATGACTCTCGTCATCCTGTCCTAAAACCCATCCAGGCTTGAGGGCCAGTGCGGGGTGGGAGCCAGCGAGAACACCTGCAGCTGGAAGCCCAGATGTTAAGGGACTTCTGCGTGAACTTCGCAGTATTAAAAACAAAATCGAAAATATTAAAGAGAAAAGTTAAGCACGCTGTCTTGGCTTGTATCCTTCAGGATGACTTTGAAAGCCTGGTGGTAAAACTGGGTCTTCTGGATTTTTTTTCCCCTGGTGCCTCCCTCAAAGTGATTGACAGAGACATACAGGAAAAAACCGAGAGGATTTCCCTTAGCTGTCCCCTCCATGCTGGAAGAAAATCTGGGGAGTCCCAGGAAATCCTGTGATAACCCAAACACCACAAGGGACAAATACACCCCAAACAGAACTTGGTCAGACATGGAAGAAGAGCAGGAAAATGATGGAGGCAGTGAAGCCCCGGGATGGAGTGGTCCCCAGCATGCACAGTCATCAGTAGATTGCTTGTCATTGTTTTGAATGACTCCTATGAACCTGAGCCTCCTCGGCAGCCACTAATATGACCTCAGATGGTGACAGAGATGCTGCAAAGGGTGGCAAAGGGGTGCAAATGTATTTTGCCACCCCCAAGAAGTTTGTCATGTCCCTCCTGGGCCTGCACTCCACCCTTGATAGAATTGGCCTCAATGCATGCCCTAGATTCATTCTATTGATGTGATTTAAACACACACACACACACACACACACACAAACCAAAAAAACACTGTGACCAAGAAGGACTTGAGGGAGAAAGGGTTTATTTAGGTTACACATCCAGGCAACAGTCCATCACTGAGGGAAGTCAAAGTGCAGGACTCGGAAGCATTGCTTCAAGGGAAGCGTTGCTACTTCCCTCACACACAGACACATGCTTAGCAAGCATTCTGATCAGCCTAGGGAACGGCATCACCCACACTGAGCTATGCCCATTTATATCAATTGACAAGACAACCACACACACACACACACACACATATACACACAACTACAGGCCAGTCTGAGCTGGGTAAAGCCCCAGTTGAGACTCCCTTCTTAGATGACCCTAAGCTACGTCAACATGACTATCAAAGCTAACTAATGCAACACATAAAACCTAGAGTTTCAGGAACTCAGGGAGATAGTGTCCATCCCACACCAAGGTAGTACCCAAAAAAAAAAAAAGAGGAAAAGAACACTGTTGGGAAACAAACCCCAGGTAACCTTGTGTTCAGATGAAACCAGTCGCAAGAGAGAGTCAGGGGGAACTCTATCTGCCATGTGACTCAGGGCTTACAGCCACCCCAAAGTTACAGTGAGACGTTGTTTTGTGAGAACTGCTGAATAACTCATCCCCATCCCTTTCTCCACCCCTGGCCAAGTTTTCCACTATCCAGACATCCCTGTGCTCAGGATGAAGACACAGCTGGAATGCAGATGTTTCGTGACTTTACACCTTTCAGCCACCGTAGACAACCACCTAGATTTCGGAGGAAATCTAGACTTCGGTCCACTCTCTCCCCTCCATGGTGTAGGTGCTGGTCTGCACCCACCTCCTTGCATCTATACTTATCTCTCTGAGGTCCACAGAGATCATGGAAACTGGAAGGGGTTCCCAGACTAAAATCAGAATATATCAGCACTGCTGCCAGGCCCTGCTGATAGATACCCTCTTAACACATGTCCTGTCATGCACCTTCCTACGGCTCTTGCTTCCGGTCCTAACACACCAAGGTGGGGGCCCTTGCCCAAGCTTATACCTCTGCTTACCTAAAGCATTTGGCCTTTGCATTTCCATGTGTTGGACTATGTATATCTTAACCCAAGTGTCCCCTCATCACAAGAGGGCACAAGAGTTCTTACCAGGTCTTTCCCTAGCCCTTAATTGCAATGCCATTTCAAAGAGACAGTATGCATCATTGAAACCCCAAAACAGTGCTCAAATCGTACAACTTCACATTAGCAAATTCTGTCCCTGGCTCCTACAAAGAGCCCCACCATTTTCAATGCCCCCCTTCTTTTATATCCATGTGACTCTCCCTGGCCAAAGGTAACTTGTTCATTTACGAATGCCTTTCTCTATAGCCTGTCTCCATCCCTGGAATGTAAGCTCCAGGCTGTACAAATCTATCTGCAATAAGAAGCTGCTGCTCCTCAGAGCCCAGGAGAGCACCTGACACTTCATAGATGATTAGTAAATGTTCAGTGATGTTTCCTAGATGTGTGGCCAGCCCAGGTCATCGTCTGAACAAAGAGTAAGGACTGGGATTTAACTCCCAGAACCCACTATAAGAAAAAGAAAACAGGCAGTGGTGGTACATGCCTTTAATCCCAGCACTTGGGTGAATCTCTGTGAGTTCCAGGACAGCTAGAACTACACATACACACACACACAAAACAAAAAAACCTGTCTCAAAAAAAAAAAAAGTCAATTGTAGATATATGTGTTGTAGTCAATGGAGCACATCTTTAATCCCAGCACCCAAGAGGCAGGGGCAGGAGAGTTTCTGTGAATTCATAGCAAGTTTTAAGCCAACTAGTGTAATGGAACTTTTGGTTTCTTTAAAAATCTATTATGTTATATAAATAGTAATCCCAAGTGTGGGATATGGAGTTGCTTTTAATTCGTCGACAGCTGATAATTAACTCATGCAACTTACAGAGGGGCATGGTCTTTGCCAGCTAGAGATAGTTTACCTCTAAGGACTCTGAGAGGATATAAATGCCAGAGCCAAGAGAGAGAAAGGGAGCTCTGAGGGAGGGCAGGGAGGGACAGTCAGAGGAGAAATAAGGCTGATGGTTCACTGGACTGCGGGATCCCGTGATTGTGACTGGTATTGCCCCAAAGAACCGGTGACCCTAATCAGACGGAACTAACTCTAAAGTAGGCCTATGGCCCCTACCCCTTCTAACCTTCTTTCTCTCCTACCTAGGGTCAGGGGGTGGGGGTTGGAAGGGAGGTAGAGGCAGTAAGAAACCCCAAATAAAATAGAATAATAAAAAAAAAAAATAGCACCAAAAAGCCAAGGCTACACAGTGAGACTCTGCCTCAAGAACACTGTAAATGTCACTGGCTGGTGGCCCCTCTGGGCTACAGCACTGGCTTTCCATTGCTTTGTTTCCCAGCACTGGCTAGCTCTGGACACAGCACGGCTTGTCCATCTCTAGGTGAAGTCAGCAGCCTCCTGCCCAGCAGTGGACAGCCCACCCTCCACGCTGTCCTGCACAAGTGGAGCATAATCTGCCAGGGCAAGCCGCAATGTAAGATTTTATTTTTAAGGAAAAAAAAATGTGAAAGTAACTTCAGAAGCATGCTTTACTTACTCCAGTGTCTCTAAAGCAGTGTTCCAAGCAATATAAAACACTCGTATAGGCAATATAAAACATTGTACTTGTTTTTGGTTGGTTGGTTGGTTGGTTGGTTGCTTGGTTGGTTGGTTGCTTGCTTGGTTGGTTGCTTGGTTGGGTTGGGTTGGGTTTTCTGTGCCAAGTACTTGAATGCAGTGTGTTTTATACTTGGAGAACATTTTGATGTGAATGAGCCACCTTTCAAGGGCTTAATAACCACACGTGGCTGAAGGGTGTTACACGGACCGTGGAGGCCATGAATGAGCAAGCATCGCACGTGGCAGCTCTGAGAGGAGCATAACGTCAGAGCTGGAATGCACTTGTTTCTCATGTCTAACCTTTCTGTGGAGTGCCCTAAGATTAAAACCACAGAGCTCTGTTGAACACGCACCCACCCACACACCATTTCTCCGCATCACCACAAACTCCTGCCTGGTGCCTTGAACTTGCTGCATGTGCAGGCTATAGGAGCCAGCTTCCCCTCAGCAAGAGACAGAAGCAGTGGGTTACCAGGCTCCAGACTATCCTATCATCAGGTCCACACAGAGACTGTCACGCTTTATTAACTGGCTTTAATACAGGTGTGTTTGTGACAGAATTGATGAATCCTATACACCAGTTGCATGAGGTGAAAGCAATTCCACCTCGAAGAGACAGGATATGTATTTGGAAATGCAACGGTGAGCTCCATTCACACACTTTATATTAACAAAACCCATCCTTCAGCAAACTTATTGTCCTGGGGCAAACACCTGACAGCAGGGCCTGCAAAACCATGGCATGTCACCAACAAGGACAGCAACAGCCTGCTGAAGTGAGAACCCACAGCCTGGCACTAATATTCATCATACTTGCTTCCTAGAGAGGGTTCCATCTGGGAGAGGGAGAGCTTCAGCTGCACTTAATACAGGAGCGTTTCCTGAGGGCCAGCTGGGTCTCAGCACAAGGCTGGGGGGCGGGGGGGGGAAGGAGGAGGGAGAGGAGGAAGATGTGCTGTCTCTAGAGATTCTAAAGCAGCCAGGACAGAACTACTCTTGCTTATTTTGATGTAAAGAACACAGTCTTTTTGGAAGTCAAGTCAGGCAGGCAGGCCTGGGTAAAGGAGGGGTATGCTAATGAGAGACCTTTGCTCCAACCAAGTGTCCTTCACACACCTTGGAGGAAGAGTAGTACCACCCAGCCCCAAAGATACAGGAGATGGAAGAGGATCGTGAGAAAAACCACAAAAGGAACCAGCCAAGATGAACCTTCTTAAGTTGTTTCATGTCCTGTATTTGTCAATGCAATGAGAAAAGGGGCCACTACAGCAAGCCTCGCCGTAACTGCTGGAGAGACTTTGGGCCAGATGCAAAAACATCTGTCATACCATTCAGAGAGGCGGGCATGGGGGGAATGAGGTATGGACAGCAGCAGGGGTTTCCTTAGAATCTGGAAAAGCAAATTGGATCTGTGTTCCCAGAGACGTGGGCATTCCCGCCCAAGTCAGAAAGGAGGTCTGGAGGGAGAAGCATGGACCCTGGACTCTAACCTTCCTCACAGAGAGACAGTCGTGGGGCAGGTGGGCTCCCAGCAGAGGCAGAGGACCCAGTGGACTGCTGCATCAACTCAGAGCCCTGGCCTAGGCTCCCCAGGAGCCTGGGGGACAGTCAAAGTCTCACAGATTGTAGCCAGGTAGACAGGTTTCTTCTGCACGGGTATCTGTTTAGGATGCGGATTGTGTCTGCTGACTCAGACCATCCCAAGGCTTACCAGCCTGAGTCTGTTCAGCACAACTCTCCCCTCTAGAGATAAAATGCCCAGGAAGAGCCATTTGGAGCAAGGATGCTGACCTGGTGCTGCTAGTCCTGAAGGATGGTCCATCGATTGGTTCTCCGGCCCTGCAACTGTCAGATAACCTACCAGGTAGAGCCAGGTCCACCAGTCTCCGCTGGGGGCTTCTGAGTGAGCAAGTGCTAGAAGTTTGGCTGTCAAGTGGCAGAAAAAAAAAAAAAGAAAAAACAAACAAACAAACAAATATATATATATTCTAGCTCTCTAAGTCCCATGAGTATCATTCCAAGCAGAAAATGACATTATAGGTTGTGTTAGGTCACTGGGTGATTAGGTAAAATGAATAAGTAGCTTCTAAACGCCGTATTACCAGTGCCTCCTCACACTCAGGCGCTGACCTGTCCTTATCTGTTTGAGCTCTGGGGGAGAAAAGGCCAACAGCACTCACAATGTTCTCCTACCTGGTTACCCCAGGGAGGGCCCAGTCCCTGGTGCTTAGTTGGAGCTCTGAGCTAAACTGGGAGGAAGTAGGGAAGGAGAAGCTCAAAGATGGTTCTAGGTTGTTTCTGCCCAGGGGTACCAGCTCTCTGCTGTCCACAGATACCCCAGCCCAAGCTTCGCACCTCACCTGTCCTGTCCAGTGGCATTTTTGCTTAACCTGAAAAAAGAGCAGACCCCTCTAAAAGAATGTTTTCATGCTGTGTAGCTGCTCAATAGAACACTGGGCTAGCTCTTTTTGGTTTTGCCCATGCCTCCATCCATCGCAGCCAAACCTTTACAAAGTTGAGACTGTTACTGTCCCAACTGTCAGATGCTCCGGTAACACAGAAAGCAAGGGGCAGAGTTAGGTTATGTAGACCCTGCCTGGTGTGATTCCATGGCTCTCGTTGTGACTGATGGGCTGGACTCAGCAGAGGCCAGGCAGGGAACAAACCTGCGCTACGCCCTTCAAATGGATAGTTAGCACAGCCAGCTGCTTACAAGAGCAGAAAAAGAAAAGGTCCGGGGAATAGAAGGCACAAGAAGCTTTCCCCAAACTGTGGGTGTCACCAAGAGAGGAGATAGGGTCACCGGAGTGTAGGCAGGGGCCAGGAACTTAAAGTATAAAGAGCAGCCCATCCTCCACAATAGCCCTGCTTTTCAACCATTCCGGTCTCCTAAGAACAGACCCTAACAGGAAGTAGCTGGGAAATGGATGATGGGAAATGTAGTTTGGGTACTCCCATCCAGAACCAGGGAATGTAGACAGGAGCAACACAAGCTGAGGGGGAACCAAAGAGGTACCAGCACCCAAGTTCCACAGTGTCAAGTCTTCCCAGTGGCCCCCGTCCATATGGTGTGGCCCTTCCAAAGGATGTATGCCCTCCCATCTACACTGAGTCCTCAGCCTTCCCGAGGGCGCTAGCCAGAGCCAAGAGCAAGTTATAGAACCCACAGCCCCTCTCTCCAGACACCGTCAGGATCTGGCGCACACAGCATCTCCATGCAGGCAGCCTAACCACAGAGCCCGGCCACAAGCAGGATCACAAGGCCTGTGGCCTGCTGCTCTGGGTCCCTCCCACTTCACCCACATGCCAAATTGTCCCCTCCCTCGGCCCTGTCTCCTTGCCGGATGTGATTGCTAGTGAAAGGAGCCCGCTGTGTCACTGGGGAACTTAACAAGGCTAATTCCACTGAAACGTCCATTAACTTTACTACTTTTCCGTAAGTGCTTCATTGTAAATAACGATTCCGCAGCACCGGAACACTGCTGGGATCTCCCAGCGGACGGAAAATTAAAGCCCGCTCCCGCCGCCTGCTCGTAGAAGGCGTCGCGGTGGCTGCATAAGCTTCCAAACCACAGAAGGGCTGCAGGACATCTCCCACTGGTTCCAGGGGAGCCTCCTGCCTAAGCAACAGATCCGCGTGGCGCTACACTCTCCCCGGCGGCACCACACCAGATCGCAGACCCTCGGGCTCCTCTCAGGAGAAAGCATTGCCACGATTGTGTACACAGTGAGAACTCACTCCTCTCAGAAAGCCGCACGGCTTGGTTCCCCACACTCAGCCCTTCTCGCTAACAAATCTCATGGAGAGACAGGTCTGAAGACAAAGGACATGTTCATGCTATTTCCAAGACGTATACATACATGTGTGTGCACACGCGTGTGTGTCTATTCACATGTGCACATACTCACATGGAAGCCAAAAGTCATATTGTTCTTATTGTGCTAAAGATTTGTTTTCTTTTTATTTACTTGTACATGCCTGTGTAAGTGTGTGCATGTGTCTGTGGGTGCCCACAGAGGCCAGCTGGAGTTACAGGCAGTTGTGAACTGCCGGGCATGGATGCTGGGAACTGAACTTGAAACCTTAGGAAGAGCAGCAGGTGCTCTAACCTGCTGAGCCATCTCTCTAGTCCCCCATCTTGTTATTTGAGACACACTTTCCCTCTGGCTGGAAATTCTCCTGTGTGGTTATGCTGGCTGGCCAGCAAATCCCACCAGTCACTCCATTCCAGCACGCCCAGCACTGGGACTGCAAGCATGCGCCACCACACCTGGCTTTTCTCGTGGGTACAGAGGCTTAAACTCAGGTTTGCACTTCTGCAGTGTCTTGAACGAGAAGGAGGATGCGTGTACTTGGTATAACAAACGGCATACTTAATTATGCACACAAAGATCACACTTTAAATTCCTAACTGTGGTCCTAAGCCTACCCCCACCAAGGCTGCTCAGGTCCAGTCACACAGCAGTCTCCAGTTCTAGGGTCAGGATCCCGGGTTTGGGGAGGCTCTCTAGTTGCAAGGCAGATCAAGGTAGTGTCTCCCCAGCAGTCCTGAAGATGTTCAGAGCAGAGCCTTGTACTTGGGCTCTGCTTATACACCGCCAGAGGGCATCATGGACTTGTAGTCACGTGTCTGGGTATCCTGAGTGAGTGACGTCACTGGGTTCTGGCTATCAGGTACACTCTTGGGTGTGTGAGGTTCCTCACTAAGCTACGTCTACCTGTCTCAAAAGGCTTTTTTTTTTTTTACTATATCCATCCTATGCAGCAAAATCTTTACCGACTGGGCCATCTCCCTGTCTCTCAGCAGGAACTTAGAACTTTGCAGACCTGCCCCAGCTCTCCACTCATACACCCACCCCCTCAGACAGAGCTGTTCCCATCCTGCCTCGGTGCTTCAGTCCCAAGTGCTGTGCCCCTGTGTCCGAGTCTCAAACATACAGCACACACTTTCCCCCGGCCCAGGAAAGAGTCGGCACAGGGAAGTCGGTAAAATAAGAACAACCTAGAACAGGAGTAAAAGTCAACCTCATCTCGAAAATAACCTCCCAGAAGCAGAAAGACACACGTGGTATATACTCACTTATAAGTGGATATTAGACATGTAATATAAGATAATCATGCTAAAATCTGTGCTAAGCTAAGCAAGAAGCTAAGCAAGAAGGAGGACCCTGGGTAAGATGCTCAATCTTCATTCAGAAAGGCAAACGAGGTAGACATCTGAAGGAAGTAAAAATAAGGAACAAGACAGGAGCCTACCACAGAGGGCCTCTGAAAGACTCTACCCTGCAGGATATCAAAGCAGATGGTGAGACTCATAGCCAAACTTTGGGCAGAGTGCAGGGAGTCTTATGAAAGAAGGGGGAGATAGAAAGACCTGGAGGAGACAGGAGCTCCACAAGGAGAACAACAGAACCAAAAAATCTGGACTCAGGGGTCTCTTCTGAGACTGATACTACAAACAGGACCATTCATGGAGATAACCTAGAACCCCTGCACAGCTCATGGTAGCTCATGGCCCAAATGGACTCCCTAGGAAGGGGAGCAAGAGCTGTCTCTGACACGAACTCAGTGGCTGGCTCTTTGATCACCTCCCTCTGAAGGTGGAGCAGCCTGACCAGGCCACAGAGGAAGACAATGCAGCCAGTCCTGATGAGACCTAATAAGCTAGGGTCAGATGGAAGGAAAGGAAGTCCTCCCTTATCAGTGGACTGGGAAAGGGGCAGGATTGGGAGGGGATAAGGGTGGGGGCTACAGCTTCGATACAAAGTGAATAAATTGTAATAAATGAAAATTTATATTTGGGAAAAAAAAAAAAAAGAAAATAACCAGACACTCTGTCTGGCCCCAGCTGCATAGGGACAGGGAAAGCATGTGGTATAGAACCCTTGAGAGAAAAATTCTGACAGATGTTTAGATAACATCAGATGTCATGAAGTGCGGGCCTCACCTCCCTACCCGGTGGCTGGAAAGTACAGCTATGTCTCAGGTGAGCTCCAAGCAACCCTGGGCTTAGTTCTGGCATCAGCACAGCACCAGGCCCCAGGCTGCAGAGTGACTCGGAGCCTGAGGGCCTCCTCGACTCACAGTCTCTAATTTAAATGTCTCTCCATGTTCCACACTTGTTCGCCTCGTGCCTTGTTGGAGCCTTGTTGGAGCAGCAGGCGGTTTAGGTGACCCGAGAAATTCACAACGCGTGCACAGATCAAGAGGGAACTCAACACTGCCCACGCACATTGTTTCTGGAAGCTAGGAGGCACCTGAGCAAGCTCGCGACTTCAGTTTCCCAGCTCTGATTTCACACGGGAAAAACTGTCTTCCCCCAAAACTAGACGGTCTTAACCATGAAGGTATTTTTAGGGTAGGTAATCTAATATAAACAGTCCCCCAGCCAGGCCTTCTTTGGTAATCAGATGGCAGTGTGACAGCCCCTCCCCCGCTGCCCTCAGACAGATGCCCATCTTCAATGCCCCCAGCAGCCTGAGCAGGAATTATTCGTCCCAGCTCCATTTGTCATGTGGTTGGCGACCCATGGGCACAGATCACTCAGCTATAGGAAACAGCAGACGGGAGACTCAAACCTGGCTCTTTGGGCTCTGGATCCTTTTTCCACTTTGCAGCATTACATGGCTCCTGCACCAGAGCCCCTGAGATTAGCAGTCCTAGGGGTCAGTGCAGGGTCACTCCAGGCAGCTATTTCCAGAGTTCCTTTGGACAGCCCTGCAGGCGGGGGCAGCTGTCACTCTGAATTTTTCTGCACTGATGTCAGCCTCCCTCCTGGTCTCAGTCTCATCACAGCTTGCCTTTAAATTTGATCCCAGAAGGAACTTCAAGGCAAATTTTCCCCTTCGTGATGTTTATGAAACCTGTCGTTGTTTATGCTATTACAGGGCCATCCAACACAGAGGAGCAGTGTCCCTAGTCACAGCACGACTTTGCTTCCCACGGGGCCTGGAGAATATCCCACACAGAAGACTCTAGAGCCTGGGGACGACGCCGGAGGCCATCCTCTTGCTGCCATGTGAATAGACATGAAATACACACACACACACACACACACACACACACACACACACACAGTCAGGGGAAGGTATTCCTCAGGTGTTAGGAGCTCTGGCTGTTCCTCCAGGGGACACAAGTTTAGTTCCCAGGACCCACATCAAGTGGCTCATAAGAGTCTCCAATTCCAGCTCCAGGGGATCCAACACCCTCTTCTGGCCTATGCCGGAACTGCACTCATGTGGCATATATGCACACAGGCACACACACACGTAAATAAAAATAAATGTTCCTTAAAAAAAAGAGACTTGCAATAACTGTACCAAGAGGGGTTCTTTTTTTTTAATCTTTAAATCCTGCCCCAAATCAAAATTTTACATAACATTCACACTGGTAGACTGAAAGAGAAAATCAGCCTATGAAGAGGTACTGATACGGCCAGGCACAGTGGCACTACCTGTAACCCCAGCTCTTAGAAGGTTGAAGCAGTGGGATTACTATGCGCTCAGGATCAGCCCAAGGAACAAGGAATGGCGGCGTATTCAAAAGCAACCTGGGCTACAGTGTGAGACCCTAACTCATAACCCATCCCCCTCCCTGAGAAAAGGAGCGTGAACTGGAGGACCAGGGAGTAATAAATTCAGGGAAAATTTAAAATGGGGGGAGTGTCGGCAGGTACTCATTAGTTACTTGCTGTTGTAAGAGGAAACTCTAGTTTTTCAATGGAAGATTCAGGCTGTAACAAAATGAACCCGCTAACGAAGCTTCATAGCCTTACCCGTTGGGACATAGACATAATGAGACTCCAGACACTACACAGACGAAGACCATGGCATCACCACGAAACGGCCTTTCTCAGGCAGTTAAGCTTGAACCTAATCAAGCCTTTCCGGGGTCACCAGGAAGCCAGGGAAAAGGCCTAACACCACATCACCAAGGACAGCCCTCCACAAACATTCCAGAACTGGTCCCAGGAAGCCACCAGCTATGGCATGGCAATGAGGGCCAACTTAGAAGCACAAGTGTCACTTTAAAAGAAAGCTTCCGAGGGGTAGAAGCTATGCTATGGATGCCAAGCTTTTCAGCCTGGAGAAGGAGAACAAGGGTGGGGCATGGCTGAGACGCCCAAGCTCTCTGAGAACACACTGTCCTGTAATGAGCCAAAACTATTACATTAATATCATAAGGACCTCTCCTGGACTCGCTCAGATTATCTGCAGGCGCCAGTCAATGCTGCATAGAAATTGAGGTCTCGAAAGGCTAACTTAACAATTAATCAGAGGCAATGCCAAACCCCTCAAAATGGAAATCGCCCCGCAATTACAAGAGAAAAATCTACCTTGGGGAACCTCTTGATATTGAAGCTGTTCCTCTTAGACCCATCTAGTGACCCTAGGGTGAACTCTGTTTATAAGAGTCCAAAAGGGCGGGGAGCGTTCATACATCAAAGACATAATTCTTAGCATTTTGTCATTATCATCTCTTCCCTTTCTTCCTGCGCCTCGTCTTGAAGCAAAATCATTGCTGTCAATCAGAAGTCCAGCACACTTGACTTTGAAACGTGCCCAAGTCTAGCCTTGTGGTCACTTGTCTTCAATCTTCCCTCACAACCGAACCCTCTCTACTCTCCAATATGACACTTGGTATCTGGTTCTCCTAACTTCCACAGCCTTTCTTCCTGTACCCCACCCCCAGGCTCCTAGAACTCCTGCACGCTCTCCTCACCGTTAGCACCTCACTTCCTGATCTCTCTGAGCGTCTTTCCGTTTTTGATGACTGTCCTAAGTTTTCAGCGACTCCCTGCTGCCCACAAGATGTGGTGGGGCTTCCTGGCCTCCAGGCCCTGTGTAACCCAGCCTGGCCCTCTAGAACATACTCCGTTGCCCACGTGGAAGGCACACATAGTAGTGCACACTTGTAATCCTGGCATTTGGGAGGTAGAGGCAGGAGGATCAGGAGTTCAAGGCCAGCCTCAGCTACACAGCCTGGTCTCACAGGAAACCCTGTCTCAAGATGAAGAGGGGAGGCAGTACGCTGTTGTTTCTCCTGTCAACGTGAGCATGTGCAAGTGTGCACAAGTACATTATTATTGTTGTTATTGTTATTATTATTAATTATAATGAGGAAGAAGAAGACAGCCTATGGGGACTGGAGAACTAGCTCAGCAGCTAAGAGCACTGGGGGGCTCTTCAAGGTAACTCTAGTCCCAAGGGTTCCAATACCCTCTTCTGGCCTCTTTGGGCACCTCATACATACATGGTACATGAATACACATACAGATAAAACACCCACATGTATAAAATAAAAATGGAAAAAAATGTATTTTTTAAAAGCCATCTCCAAGAGGCTGACGCATAGGGACCTCTCGCATAATCCCAGCACTCAAGTGGCTAAGACAAGAGAATCATGAGTTTCGGGGTAGTCTGGGTTATATAGCAAGACCCTGCTTCAAAGAGATAAAATTAAAAATTCTCCAAACTGAGAGAAATGTCTCTCATGTGGCAGCAAACTCCGGACTTGCCTCACAAAGTCCTCTTGATATTCTTTTCAGTGATAACGGTGCTCAAATAACTTACACCTTCCTCAAACCAGCTCTTCATTCCCATTCCTCTACCTCTGCAGCCATTTGCCTCTGTGCTGACCTTTGCTTCTAGGTTAATTATGAATAGTTTTGTCTATCAGAGAAATTGAGCTGAATTAGCTTACTTTTAATCTCTCATCAATAATTCAAATGACCATTTCCCACACATGGAAAAATAAAATCATTCGGGATGGGTGGATGGTACAACACCCCCCCCCATGAGGTTTCGCTGGGCCAGGCAGGGCAGATGCCCTCCTCAAGTAGGTGCCAATGCCATCCTTCCAGCATCCCCATGCTTGAGCACCCTCTCTCTGCCCTGGACCTGCACCAGGGAGCAGGCAGGATGTTCCAGGCTGGCCCAGCCCTGCCTGACAGTCCATTAGCCCCGGCTGTTGGAGACATCTGCCTGTTCCGATTACCATCAGAGCGAAGAAGAGGCAGCGGGCCCCAGCATCGCGCCGTCTCCCCCATGCTCAGCCGTCACCGGATGACTGTGCTTTCACTTCCAGGCACTCAGAACCCATCCCTGGTTGCTATTTATAATCCTCCTGTGGGGTCAGCTGCCAGTAAGGCAACCCAAACAGCACTAAGTTTCTGCCAATCCCCCCCAGGTAAGAGAAAGGACAGCCTCCATGCTGAGCCAGATCCATTCATAAAAAATACATGCAACATCAGGTCAGCTTTCACTGTGCCGCCCAGCTGGGGACCCCGGGGCGCTCAAGAAGGACACAGACACTATGGTGCCCACAGTGTCATCAGAGGCTGGGGGAGGTAGAGTCAGAGAGTGTTCCATGGCTCCCCATCCAGGCCAGCACCAACAGGACCGCCTCTAATACTCAAAGTGATAATGCCTTGCTGGAAAGGGAGCCAACCTCCCCCTACCCCAGTTCCCAAGGCATGCTGATCCACTAGCGATTGTTTCCTGGGGCTGTGGTAATAAATAACTTCAAGCTAAATAGTTTATAACAGCAGGACACAGTTCCAGAACTCTGGGAGTCTTGAATCCTGTGGGCCATGGGCCAGGCAGAGTCTCTCAGGAACAACCACTATCTGCCGCTTCCAGCCTCTAGGAAAGGTTCTCGGAGCCTTTCTAACGCAGCGAGATTTTCATATAGTTCCTCATGTTGTGGGGACCCCCTCCCAACCATAAAATCATTTCACTGCCACCTCCTAACTGTAACTGTAACTTTGCTACTGTTATGAGCCATAATGTAAATGTCCAATAGGCATCCCCAAAGGGGTCATGACCCTCAGGTTGAGAACCTCTGCTCTAGAGACATTCAGTCTCCCTTGCTCGTGGCTGCATCTCTCGTTATGGTCATATCAATGCCCCTTCAGTCCATGTCTTTTCCTGAAATCCTCCTTGACCATGAGAGAGAGAGAGAGAGAGAGAGAGAGAGAGAGAGTGTTGGCCAGTAAGCCCCAGGATCTTCCTGTCTCAATCTTCCAGCTCTAGGCTTACAAGCTCACACTGCCGGGCCTGGCTTCCACATGCGTGCTGAGGATCGGAACCCAGTTTCTCATGCTCGCACAGCCCAGCTTGATTAGAAGGGTCATTCAATATCAAGATCTTTAACCTCTTCTTCAAAGACCTTTTTTCTGAATAAGCTGATCCTCACAGGAGATACGTATCCAGACAAGTCTTCTGGGAGTGTGGGATGGTACCTGCTTTTTATTATTTTGACCAAAATCCCTGACAGAAACAGCAACGGTAGGATTTGTTTTGGCTCACAACTTCAGAAGGTTCAGCCCGTATTTTTGATCCATGCGCCCAGGCGGACCATCAGGGCAACAGGTATTGTAGCTACAGCAAATGAAGCAACAATAACAAATCCAGGACACTATGTGGCCTTCAAAGGTACACCCTCATGGATCAAGGCTCTGCCTCTCAAAGTTTCCACAATCTCCCAAAATTGTTGTTGAATATTAATATTCACTATTGATTTATCTTTTGTTAAACAGCAGTTATTCCTAAATCAATTGTATACCCAAATCACCACACAGAGACTAGCATGTATTTAGTTAACCTAGAGCACAATGCTGGGCAATAGTTACTCCGACCTAAACCTCCAAGCCCGCTTAGCTTCCTCCCAGTCAGACTTGTTTTTTAGTCATATCTTAGGTCTAGCTCATCTCTCCTCATAGTTCCAAGTAAGTCCTATCCTGCCAACTCTGCTCTCCCACTCCTCCCAGTAGCTTATCTCTTCTCCCGTCCAGACCAGGATGTACCTGGTCTCCATTGCATAGCATTGGCTGGTTGTATTATTTAAAATGCAAAATCAAATGGTGGCATGTTTACACAAACTTGAGACAGGTGACCCTGAGAGTAAACATCACAAGGCAATATCTGGATTGAAACCAGATAGTGGGGTAGAGAAATCAGCATTTGAACGAACAAGGGTAAATTGTATACAATCCATAAGAACATTATACCAACACAAAACATTGCCAACGCCTGGGAAAGAAACATGCAGAACACGAGTCTATGGGTGACGTCTCAGATCTGAACCATAGCAGAGGGCTGCACAGTCACGCCGTGGTATGCCTAGACTATGGAAGGAAGGGTAAAGGTGTGAAAAGTTTCAGGTGTCAGGCTCTTACCTTGAGTCTCAGCTCTGTTGTTTCCTTAATCACCAAGATTTAATCTGTCCTTTTGGTTTATCTGTTTGTCTTTCATTGTTGTTGCTTTGTTCTTTGAGACAGGGTTTCTCTGTGTAGCCTTGGCTGTCCTAGAACTCCCTCTGCAGACCAGGCTGGCCTCCAACTAACAGAGACTGCCTGCTTCTGCCTCCCAAGTGCTGAGATTAAAGGCGTGTGCCATCACTTCCTGTCTTTAGTTTGTTCTCATGATGCCTCTAACATGCAGTTTCATCCCAATAGGAGAATCACCGGGGCGGAGATTGAAGAACAGACCATTCTTTCCACCTCTCTCACTCCAGAAGGCCAAACTGGCTCGGAGACAGGCTCACACCAGACCCAAAGCAAAGCAGGAACGTTGTAGGTCTAAAGAGATGGTCTATGGCTTGGGCTGGGGCTAGTGCCCAGCAGTTGGTAAACTGCTTGCCTAGCTGTGCAAACCCATCAGCTGTGGGTGGTGGTAGATGGCTGTCATCCTAGCATTCATAAAGTAGAGTTCAAGGCCGTCCTCCACTACACACCGAGTTTGAAACCATTCTGGGTTATATGAGAGGACATCTAAAAAAAATTTTATTTTATTTTTAATCCCCACTCCAGGGGATCACCCCTCTCTCTGTCTCCTCTCCAGAGGCCAAGACTTTCTTGGTTCTGCCACCCGGCTTGTCTTCCCTCTTCAGTCTGTCTCAGCACTCCCAACACCACCAATTCATCCTCCAATAGTCATTGTTTGCTTTTAATTACTGGGATAACTAAGTGAGCCCCCAGTGTGGCCGTGTGCAGACATGCCTGGCCGCCTCCGACAGGTAATGAATCGCTCAGCCATGTTCAAAGACAGGCCTTCAGGCTACCGGCTCGGAGATCAGGGAGTATTGACCGGGGATTCGTGCCCCAGTCCCAGCTCACCCCACCTCCCCCCTTGTTACCCTGTGTTTGACTGATTTCTACGCAGATACAGTCTCAGGACAACCCCTCTCTGATAGGAGGAGTGCTCCCCGGGAAAATGGACAGTAGGTACTGCATCAACATCAAAATGGAGGCCCTGGCTTCCCTTGTAAGTGAGCTTGTCCTAAGGCCAAAGAGAAAACACAAATGGTTGAAGGGCCCTCTCGAATTGTTTTCTACCTCAAGGCCTTCACAGCATGAGCTCCCCAACTCTGTTGCACCCAAATACTACATTTTGCACACAAGGCTGATCGAACACCTCCCCAAAGCCCAAATACACGCAGGAGAAGACCATGTTCACTGACGGAGGTGGTGACCAAGGACAGAGCAAGAGCCTGGAGAACAAAGAGATCAAGCATTACAATCTGCCTAAACCTGAGAGGCAAACAGGGCCAACTGTTTTATATCCAGTGCTATCTCTGCCCTGGGAGCAGGGACTCGGAACAGCCCGGTATTTCCAGATTGACTGACCCGTAGAAGGAAATTGGAGGTTGGAATATCCCCATTGCTGTTCCATGGCTAGGAGACATAATCCAACAAACACAGAGCTGTCGGCACCAGTGATAGACTAGGTTGGTCTAGTGCAGTAAAACTGAGACGATTCTCCAGGGGAGGGCAATGGCCAGGGTGCACAGAGGTTCTGGGTGAGCTGATGCACCAGGCTGTTTCCTGGGAAACCAGAAGCACCGCGGTTATAGGAGTAAAGAGCAAATACACCTCGGGTCCTCTTCCCTAAAAGTGGCAAGCCCCAGGGCCCAGAGAGGTGGCTCAGCAGTTATGAGCACTTGCTGTCCTTGCATTCAGCTCTTGAATTCAGTTCCCAGTGCCCATATGGCGACTCACAGCTACCTGTGACTTCTGCTGTAATGAATCCCACACCTAGAAGAATCTGAAAGCTCGCATTGCAAGATGTTGGTAGTGTTCCAGCCAAAGTCCCAAGGCCGGGTTTTATTGTTGACCAGGCTTTGTCTGGGTTTTACAAACTTTCTGCAGTCTATACCGTATTGCTCTTACCAATGAGGCAAAGAGATCTTCTTAAGATATACAAATACAAACTGGCCATCTTTCTAATACTCAGATTGTTATGGGGTGGTACAAGACCCCCAGTTGACCTGTTAGCCTCACCTGCCCAAGGACCAGGTGACTTCCTGGAATGCTGGAAGTTGTAGTTCTTAGGAAATAGCAAAGCCACATGGGAAAATACAGTGACTGTGGTTTTGTCCTTAAAAGCACCCACAACACATGTCTCGTGACCACTTCTTGGGAAACTAGGGGAGAACCTGACCAAAGTCCCTCCTGGTCAGGGTTTAATTAAAGCTTGCTTCAAAATTGTGGAACTGGTTTTTCTCTTGCAAATCTCAGGATTAACAGTACCTGAAGAGAAAAATTTCCAAGAGGCCCGAGTCAGTCCAGGGGAGTCTTCATGGACTGCCCGAAGGAGTGTCCCAAGCAGATTAGTGAGAAGAAGCCTCAACCCTCCTGCCCCCCACCCCCCACCCCCGTTGGTTCAAGTTTTTAAGGACAAAAGACACATTTGTGACGTATACAGAATGGCAGCTTTGGGCATCTACAACAAGCAGGCATTGTTGACGGAAGTGGAGATAACAGTTAAATGATCAGGCAGGTAAGCTTTAGCACAGGATCACTCTGTATAAGAATTCAGGGCTGGACCAGAGACCATTTGCGTTGGGAATTTACACTTGATCTAAGTAATCAGAGATCAGTTTTGCCCAAGATAGGTTTAGCACTTAAAGTATCCTTAGGAATACTCACATGAGATAGCATGACTACAGTTTGGTAACCTACTACACTATCCCCACCCACCCCTGTGTCGGAGCCTGGGCCCTATAAGCTGATTATTAACAGCAGTTTTGATAAGAGAGAAAATGCATCTGTACCCTGAGTCAGGTTCCAGAGTTCCAGAGACTGTGACCCTCCGGGACCACAGGGGACTCCGGAGCCTCATCCCCCTAGACAAATGCTAGAACCCCAGCTCCGCGGTTTATTCCACTTAAAAATAAGCAAAAGAACAAAATAGATTTCATCAATCACTTAGGCCTTACAGCTTCGTCCTCCGGGACTCAGCAAAGACGATGGAAAGTAACAAGACAGATGCGGTTGCTAACACAGAGTGCCCCGTTCACTAAACAAACAGTTTCTGATGCTGTAACTCAATTTCTGCTGGTGTGGTAGGATCTGAGCGGGGCTGGGAGAAGCCACAGGACAGTGGAGGGGCGGTCTTGCTGCCAAGGAGTGGGCAGACATTATCTGGCTTCCCCAGGCAATGTGTGTGTCACCCCGCCCTCTCCTCTGAGACCTCCCAAAGGCTCTACCCCATCCCAGAATATTCAGAGCCATTCTCTCTTTCCTCCAAGGGAGACCCAGACATTTTCTTGACTCCTCTGGTGTTGAAAGCCAAGCCAAACAGCCCTTTCTTTCATTTGCCTTCCTGCTCATTCATTTACTGAGCACCAACTATATATATATATATATATATATATATATATATATATATATATATAT
>NW_026587032.1:1084889-1085339 GCF_907164565.1 Psammomys obesus | reverse complement strand
ATATATATATATATATATATATATATATATATATATATATATATATAACCAAGTATCTAAAGTGTCCACTGTTAGGTCTCGAGCTGTCCAAATATCCAGAAGTGAGCTCAAGTTGGACAACAGGATTTCTGGGGGCTAGATAAAAGCCAGCATTCCTCGGGAACGTATGAAATCGGTTCCCATCTGCCAGACAGAGCCATTTCCCTTACCTCTGGCAAAAGAGACACATGGCTCTCCAATGGCATGTACCCATGGCTGCGTATCAAAGCTCATGCTGGCCGCTGGGCTCCCTCAGTTCCTGTTCACAAGTACTTATTGTACATTATACCAGTCTCCTGGCCCTTCCCTCCCGTCAGCTACTAACCTTCCTTATAACCCGCTACTCTATACTATTTCCTGACTCTGTGTGTGTGTGTGTGTGTGTGTGTGTGTGTGTGTGTGTGTGTGTGT
>NW_026587032.1:1010419-1084879 GCF_907164565.1 Psammomys obesus | reverse complement strand
TGTGTGTGTGTGTGTGTGTGTGTGTGTGTGTGTGTGTGTGTGTGTGTCTTTCTGTCTGTCTGTCTGTCTGTCTGTCTCTCTCTCTCTCAGATCTACAACTGAAACTTTAACCGCATCATGGAGAGGTCATGCTGACAGTTTCTTTCCAGAGCCCTCACCACACATCCACCACACTGAGGACATAGAGGACACAGTTGCAATGTTTAGGAAGTGAAGAGGTAATGGATGCTGCCAAGGGTTGTCAAAGGTAAAAGAGAAAGAACAATAGTCCTGCCACCCCTCATCGTCCTCATCTTAGAAAAGAGCCTATACCATGGGAGTCAAAGTTGTTCAGAGGAGCGTCTTCATTGCCAGGCCTGAGGAAGAAAGCCTTGCCCGAGACCAGGTGTCAGCTCCCAAAGAAACTCAGGGTAAATGGAGATAACGAAGGTACCTGTTAACATGCCAAAGTGTCTGCTTGGCCTCCAGGCTCACTCAGTTCCCGTGGCTCCTCTCAGCAATTCTCACCAAGCTCCTTCCCCATCCTCTCCAGCCCAGGGCCGTCACCTGTCTTCCCCCAGCTTCTCTTCCCTGTATAGCCCTGGCATTTTGCCGTGTGTGCTCTCGATTCTCTTGACACTCCTGTAGTCTCCTCTCTTGCTCCTCTCTCTATTCCTCTCCTCGCTCATTCTCCCTCTCTTCCCTCTCATGCCCAGTTCACTCTGCCGGCCATGCTCAGTCTGTTATCTTCTCCCCCTGTTCTGGACGCCTCCAGATGCCTCTAGCTGAACCCTCCCTCCTATCTACCATAAAAGCTGCTCCTCAACCGTACCTAAGAGCTGTCGTGGACTCATTCTCATTCACCAAGCATGCCAGGCTTGCTTCAGGAGCTAGCCAACCTTCCTCCTCTTCAGAGCCAACATCTCTCTTGTGACATTGGGAACAGGCCACCCTCGCTATAAGAAAGGGTCTATGTACTCCACAGGGAGGCTAGAACCAAAGCTGGGCCCTCCAAGGAGCAGAGCTGTCCCTAGGGATGACTAGGGTTAGCTCTGATCTACCTTGAAGATATTCTGAGTATGGCTTCCTGACATGT
This sequence comes from Psammomys obesus, assembly GCF_907164565.1. Classification (NCBI taxonomy): domain Eukaryota; kingdom Metazoa; phylum Chordata; class Mammalia; order Rodentia; family Muridae; genus Psammomys; species Psammomys obesus. Next base: position 1,083,804 of record NW_026587032.1, on the reverse strand, counting down.
AAGCTCCGGATTAACAAGTATAGGACTTTCTCTGTGGACACATGCCCTAATGAGATCAGCGGACTCCTGAAGCCCTTGCTGTGGGTTTTATTTTGTGCTGGGCTTGAATTCCAGAATGGAGACAGGACGCAGGCTCAGAGCGGTGGAAAGTCTGCAGCAGCATGATGATGAGGTAAATGGCCTCTTGGCTGTAAGTCAGGAGGCTGCATCAGAATCCACCAAGCCAAGCCCAGCTTCCCAGAGCGCCTGTTAGGATTCTAAGCTGGAAGTACCTACCATCCAACACATGGAGAAATCGAGGGCCGCCATTACCAAGAATGGAGGCAAGCACCGAGAGAAGGTCAGCTGAATCACTATGCTTACTCTTCTTCCATCCCCAGACAAAGGGAAGGATCTCACCTGCCACATGCTCTCACAATCCACGGGATTCTCACAAGCAAAGGACAGAAAGGATTGCCACTTCACAGAGGAATGAACAGAGGCTCAGGCAGAGCTAAGGGACAGCTCTGGTACCTGATGTGGGCCCTGCCTTCAGCTCCAATGTGCCCTTCCCGACAATGCGCTGTAGAGTCTAGAAGACACTTTCTTGGGTAAAAGACATGCCTAAGATTCTTGGGGTTGGGGTGGTGGGTGGGACGTAGGTAATGGTCTAGGCCACAATTAAAGGCCAGGCATAGAGCCAGGCAGGGTAGCACATGCCTTTAATCCCAGCACTCGGGGAGGAAGAGTCAGATGGATCTCTGTGAGCTCGAGGCCAGCCTAGTCTACAAAGCGAGTCCAGGACAGCCAAGGCTACACCTATCTCTATCTCAAAAAAAAAATTTTTTTTAATTAATTAATTAAAGAAATAAAATAAAAAAGCAAGGCATAGACTGGGGAGATGGCTTGGGAGTAAAATGCTTGCCTTGCAAGTTTGAGGACCTAAGTTTGGACCCCCAGGAACCACATAAAAAGCCTGTTTCTGTGCCCGAGTACTTGCAATCTTAGTGATGGTGAGTGGGAAACAGAAACAGGAGGAGCCTTGGAAGTTGATTATCCAGCTGCTCTAACTACTGGGTAAAGTTTCCGGCCAAACGGGGACCCAGCCTCATACAAAACCAGCCCTAGCAGAACACACGGCCTGCCTGAGCCTCGGCTTTGCCCAGCTAACCTAGACAGTTTCTACAGCTCCCCAGCTCTCTTCCCTGAACTTCTTAGGACCTCCAGAAAGTATTCTGTACCTTTGAGGGGGGCTAGGAAACACAGACGAGGGGTGAGGGCTCAGAGAGAATACACAGGGCCTATTTCTGCCCAGGCTATAAAGGGTACTTATATCTCCAAAATCCCCATGAGGACTAAGGCTTTCCAGAGGAAGCCATAAGAGAGCTAACCATCACAGAATGGTATGCCTAGGTGACACGGGTGTCTCAAGAGCACAGTGGGTCCTGGGCCACAATGATCTGTACTCACGGGCTACTTACAGAGGGTAAGGGCCCTAAATCTTGGTGTCGGCATATTATTTTTAATGAATCCTGAGTTATTCCCTGCAACTTTCTACAAATCCACTGGCTCATCCGTATCCAGAAACTTTGCATACAATCTCATTAGGAGGCATTAGTGTTAGGAAATATTGATACTGCTGGCTAATCGTGTTATTAATACCATAACCATTCATATGGCCTCGTAAACAACTCTTATAGGACATTTAGCATGGCTGAGTACAAATGAAGATAATACCACTGCTAATTATATCTCTATAAACTTCCTTTATGGCAGCAACAAGGGCTCTCATATCCTCTGATTACTCAGCTGCCAGAACCAGAAGGAAGGAGGAGAGACTTCATGAAGACATGCCCTCTGGGGATGATTCATTACGGTTAATTGTGGTTTGCCACAGTACAAGAGCTATCTGGAGATTCTTAGAAAGAAAGGAGTTGTAATTTGTGAGAGAGAGCACTGACCAGATCTCAGACAGCGCCAGCTGAGCGGGCTGGCGCAGGGGAACCCTGGGCAGGAGGTCCAGGCTCACCTGCTTGGGTCTGTGTGTCCCAGGGGCAAAAAAGTGTCAGTGAGGGTCAGAGGCCATCCCTAGCAGCCCTCGCAGGCCGGGCTCAGTGGCCATCATCAATAGGCCAACGACACTGACAAGTGATAGGTTATCTCTCATCGATGAAATGAGCCAATTCAAGACAAATTAAAGTATAAATGCAGGTTTACTGGGGGCAGCTCTCCAGCAGGCTCACTGACCTCACAGGAGGGGGTCAGTGAAGTCGATAGAGACAGTAAAATGGGGGGAGGGGCAGAGAAAGAAAGTGTGCACACGGAGAAAAGAGGAAATGGAGAGAGAGAGCGAGAGAGAGCACAAAATGTCTGGATTATTTGGGAAAGACTTCCTGGGGGAGGGGAAGCCCAGCCCCTGAGCTGGAAAGCTCAGGGCAGAGGGCATGGGTTGCCAGTAACAGGTAGGGACCGAGGCATGCTGGGAGAACCTGGAGCCAGACCCACTTTGGTTAAATGGGCACCTCAGCCGCTTGTCCTGGGTCTGAATCCCAATAACAAGTAATACGAAAAAGCAGAGAGGAGATTTATTTGAATGTGGCCATTTGCGGAAGGGGAGCAAAGAGGTTCGGTGACCTCCTCTCCCTGCCCCCTCCATTTTTCAGGATCCTGACCTGATTATTAGAGTCAAGCAGAAAGCAAGAGGTATACGTAACTAAGCAGTTGTGGACGAGGTGTGGCCCTGCCCATCGTCACTACACAGGCTCCATCTCTCCTTCAAGGTGAGCTGACAAGCTGTCAGAACTGTGGGAAATCTCTTTCTGAAAAGAGATTTCTGGGACTCAGACTTTTCCTTTCCCCAGCATGAGACCAGTGGGGAAATTCTGGTTTCTGAAGGACCATTGTTTTAATACTCTGATAGGCCAAAGGAAGATGTCTTTATCTGTGTGCTTGACTAGGACAGAGGCAGGACACACACAAGCTGCCGCTGTAGGGTGGGAAACACACAATATGTAGGGGGGGGCTGTGGAGCCCCAAGGGGGGGCAGGGTTAAGCATGAGGAGCTTGTCCACAACTACTGGTGGGGGGGGGTGCGTTTCACCCTGTAAAATGACAGCCTCACATTTCTTCCTTTGCACTGTTCAGACAAGGATCAAAAGCACCTCCTGAAGGGGCTGGAGAGATAGCACAGCAGTTAAAAATACTTGTTGTTCTTTGCAGAGGACCTGGGTTCGGTACCCAGCAGTCATGTTTGGGTCCCAGCAACCACATCCTGTCTCACAGTTGTCTATAATCCTAGATCCCGGAGATCTGACACCTTCTGACCTCTTCAGACACCATGCATGCTATTACACACAGGCAAGCATTCATCCACATTAAAAAATTAATTAAATGAATAAAGCACCTGTCAACGGGAGACTATGACTAAGAAAGTAGATGCTTTTGCCTTTTGCCTTTTGTTTTTATTACTTTTTTTTTTCTCTCTCTCCCCCCTAGCTGAGCTCAGGCAATTTACAGTATTAAATGTCCCCTTACACTTTGGAAAACTGGAATTGATTTTTTTTTTCCCTTTAAACTGCTCATTGGGTTGCTTACAAATTTCTCCAGCTGTTCTTATCAAGTTGTAAATTGCAGTTATGAGCAGAATTGCAGATCGATTGCATCATTCTGAGGAAGGGCCCGGGCCTGCGTGGACAGGGCTAATTCAAGCTCTTGACAATCATTCCTGGTAAAATCATCATTAGCTCAATTCAATTATGAATAGGCAAGACCTTGGGCTGGGGCTGCAGCTCACAGGCAGAGCGCTTGCCCAGCTAGCATGTGTGAAGCCCTATGTTTCGTGCCCAGGCGAGAGCTATTGGTCAGCTGTTGTTCCTCCCTAGACAGCTCCTGTCTCCCTCCTCCAAGCAAGGACACAGGACTTGTGGCAATTGGAACCTGAGTGAGGAAATCAGATGGTAGAGGACTGGGTGGTAAGAATACTTGCCCCGGTCCATCCCCAGCACCTCATAAACCAGGCGTTTCGATGTACACCTATGATCTCAGAACTCAGGAGGCAGCACAAGGTTCAGGAGTTTAAGGACATGAGACCCTATCAGAAAGAAAGGCAGGTAGTAGCTGGAGATGTGGCTCAGAAATCAGGAGCGCTCACTGATCTTCCGAAGACCCGGGTTCACTTCTCAGGTAACTCACAACCACGATGACCTTCAGCTCAGGAAGCCTAATGTCCTCTTCCAGCCTCCACGGTCACCTTCCACATATCTCCCCCCCTCTACCAGTCACACACACACAAAAATAAATTAAATAAGTACATTTGGAGGGAAAGAAACAAACGCATGCTGCCTGAAGGCAGCTGCTTTAAGGCCGGGTATTAGCAAAGTTCCTAAGAAAAGCCAGATGTCGGCTTTGTGGGCCAAATGTCCAGAATCACAACTATTCAGCCACGAGCCCCTGAGGCACCTCAACACCACAGTCACCACAGAATCGTACGAGTGTGGCTACATTCCAATACAACTGCACGCGTGGATGCTCGACCTGGAATTTCATTCTGTTTTGATGTGTTACCAAATACTATCCTTTTGATTTTAACTGTTTCAAAAGACAGACAACATTTGTAGTTAGAAACCATACTAAAACTGGTGACAGGTCAGACTTGGACCCAAACACCACAGTTTGCCGACCTCTGACTTAAAAGTAGGTGATTATCTGTGGGCCCCTGCCCCGTCCTTTGCACAGCTGACCATAGACTTCTGAGGAAGTGATGAAATCTATCAGCCCAGGTCTCCAGGCCTGTGGGAACCACAGCACTTTGCCAACAAACTCTCCATGTTAGCCACCTTTCTCATTGCTATAGCAGAATACCTGGTAAAAGGCCATTCACAGGAGGAAGAATTTGTTTTGGCTCGCAGTTTGGAAAGAGTGGCTTGAAACTGTGTCTGTGAGAACAGGAGGTTCCCATCTCTACGCACAGGAGCCAAGCTGAGCTATGAACCTCCAGCCCTACCCCACTGAGAACTACACTTTCTCTAGCTATGGTCCATCACCTCACCAAACAGTGCCACCAGGCAGCTGGGGACCCAAATGTTCAAACATGTGAACCTGTAGGAGACATTCTACAGTAAAAGCCCCTACCCTCCTCCATTGGCCATGCAGAGAAATAGAACTTTACTTGTTTCTGCCTCTGAGGCTTGGGGGAGGGGGAGAGGGCTGGGGGTGGGCTTAGCTTGCTTCTTTGTTCCTGTGAGAAAACACCAACCAAAAGCAACTTGGGGGAGAAATGATCCACTTCAACTTAACACTTCCAGATTACAACCTGTCACTGAGGGAAGCCGAAGGAGGAGCTGAAGCAGGAACCTGGAGGCAGCAATGGGAGAGAGAGAGAACACGCCAGGAGGCGTTAAGGCTTCCCAGCGTCAGGGTGGACCAGTCTCTGACGGACTGAACTCTGAACCCTTTGCAGGAGCCTCCCTACTGTTACACAAAAGGCACTTTCAGCGAGTCCATTTCCACATATCCAAAACTCGTATCTAGGGGTTGTCTGAAGGAACCGTTCCCTAAGCAATCCTCCGGCCATACAAGACTTCCTGGTTTGCCAGGTAGGAGCAGGACTAAGTTATACAAAGTTTCCGTGAACCCATCAGGAAAGGCCTCAGAGAACAATCACTGACTATTTACAAAGGCCTAGGTCCCATCACTCCAGAATGCATGCCAGATACAATGGCTCTGCTAAAGTTCCCACCGCTTACTGGCTTGCTCGGCCTGCTTGCCTATACCACCCAGGACCAATACTCAGGAGTGGTACTACGCCCCTCCCCCCCGGGGGGATGGGCTCTCTCTTCCATATCAATCATTCATCAAGAAAACAAACAAACAAACAAAAAACACTCCCACAGACTTGCCTACAGGCCAATCTGATGGAGGCAACTCAGTTGAGGTTCCCTCTTCCCAAATGACTCCAGTTTGCATCAAGTTGACAGAAACTAACCAGCCCAGCGGGTCAGGAAGTGCAGCGCCTAGCTTCTAAAATGGCGGAGGAAGTATTTCTCTGAAAATATTAGTGGAATAAACCAAAAAAAAAAAAAAAAAAAAAAAAGCAATATTAAAGGTGTGTTAAGGAAAGAAATTATTTTAAACACCTTTTATAGCACCATTTTCAATAAAATCATAAATTATGCATAACTGATTTTAATCTGTTCATTAAAGCAAATGATTAATATGCAAAAACATGGCAACATCTTTGCAGGCTACTTAGCATCACAAAGGGCTGATTTCCAGTCGTGACTCTGCATTGCTTTTTCAAAGACATTCCCCTTAGACTGGCCTCTCCTTCCGTCCTGTCCCGGCAATGAACAGCAGTCTGGGAACTTCAGGGTCACACCTGATCTTTCCAACTCCAGCCCAGGACAGGAGTAGGAAATCACGATGTTCCCAGACAAGAATGAGCCATTCCAGATGCTTCATTCGTTTCTGCATGTATATGTGTGTGCTATGTGTATGTTCACAAGTTTGTAGCTGCATGTGTGTGTGAAGGCACATGTTCACGTGCTTGAAGATACATGTGCTTGAATGTTCATGTGCTTGAAGATGCTCAGAGGTTGGCATGGGGTATCTTCCTCGATCACGTTCTACCTTGTATGTGGAGGCAGGGTCTCTCTGGCTCACAGTCTAGCTAGCCGGCTTGCTCCAGGGATATCCTGTCTTCTTCTCTTGAGTGCTGGGGTTACTGGCAGCTGCCACACCCACCTGGTATCCATTTACATATGAGCTAGAGGACTCCAGCTCTCACACTTTTGAAACAGGCGCTTTAGCCATGGAGTCCTCCCCGCAGCCCCTAATACCACACTTTAATGATAAAGTGAAAATGTGGCAGACAGACACAGGAAAGCATATCCTCTGACTTGGGATGTCGGGAACCTGGAGCTTTCTGGGCCTCAGTTTCCCATCTGTCAAACTGGGAAATGGAACAAATTGCCTCGACTAGCTCTTCTTGTTTAGCTCCTCTAGCTGTGATTTCTGGGAGACAATCTTAAATAAACACTTCTGGATTTGACTACAAAACAAAGCAAAAACGGTCTTCGTACAACTGGTTCTAGTCTGTATAAGAACCTTCACCTGAAAAAAATCAAGAACATCCTCACCTAAGCCCATAGAACTGACCTGGACCATGACGCCAACAAAAGAAGAAAAATAAACATATCATGAACATGTGAAAACTGTGCAGACACAGCCGAAGCTAAGGTAAAGAACCAAAACCTGTAGTTCTTTTGTATCTGTCTGCTTAGCAAAACCTTGTAAGGTAAACCATTCCCTGTATGGGTGAAAACGAGAATTAAAAAGCCCCATGCTCGTGGGAAAATAAGTCACTATGGCCAATCAATCACGTTGACTGTCAAGACTAACCATCATACCCTTTGGCTGAGCACTTGTACTACCTTAACATTTTTTTTCCCAGAGAAAAGAAAGTCTACTTTTGTGACAAAACATATAAAGACACAAATGATAGGTGAAACTGTTTCCAAGGACAAAAAAAAGGACATTAGAAGCAGCAAATGACCCAATGTGAGGAGCTGGATAAATAAAAGATGGCAGCCTGACACAGCTCTACACCATCAGCCATTAAAACGCTGCTCTGTGTGGGCACAGTCTAATAAAAAGTAAAAAGTGTCTCTGTGTGCCAAAGAAGCTGGAAATTGTCACAAATGGAAGGGGTCATTCTGAGAGACACTAATTTTCTGAATTCTGCATTTTTTTTTTTTTTTACATTTTCCACGCTGTTAGGGAATTACAAAAAAAATAAAACAGAAAATAGTACTGAAAATTCAAATAATATAAGTTGGGCCTAGAGAGATGGCTCAGTGGTTAAGAGCACTGGCTGCTCTTCTAGAGGACCCAGGTTCGATTCCCAGGACTCACATGAAGGCTTATAAACTCCAGGTCCAGGATATATGACATCGTCTTCTGGGCTCCACAGACACTGCATACACATGATGAACCAGCATACATGCAGGAAAAAAACAAACAAACAAACAAACATATAAACTAAAAATATTTTCAAATACAAATCTGCATGTGTATATGTGTTTTCTTGTTTTAAAAATATACCCTTAGATAAATATACTCCCCAACTGTGTAATGGGTCGACCTTAAATGATTCCTTCCTCCCCCATTCCTGAGTGGAACATTTTCAACATTTTAGTTAAAAAACTAAAAAGCTATTACACAATATATGTTTAGATTCTGCTTTAGAAACTAAGAAGGCCGAAAAAAAAATATAGTAGCTATCTCAGGGTCAGGATCATGGGTGATTTGTCTCTTCTTGCTGGTCTCTCTCTCTTGAGTGCTCTCTCTACACCGAACATAAATAACTTCTGAAACTTTTAAAACCTAAAATGAATTAAGAAACATCCAGATAGTTCAGGCAGCTTTGCTCCTGGAACTAAGTAAGTCACCTAGACCAGTTCATTGCATACAACCTCAGTGGTCCTAGTCTGTGTCATTACTGATTGAAAAAATAGTGTCATGGTTCGCTTTATGTTGCTATAGCAAAATGCCCAAGACTGGATACTTCTCAGAGAAAGAGAAGTCTGTTTGCTCACAACTCTGGTGGCTGGAAAGTCTGAACAGCATGGTGCTGTCTCTGGTAAGGCCCCCCGACTACATAACAACAGGGAGGGATGCCATCCCATGGCAGGCACTTGGTGCACAGACTGAATAACAAGCACCAGAAGAGACGGGACAGAAGAGTCCGGTGCTAGTAGCCACCTCCCTCAAGAGTAACCATGACAGCTAGACCTCATCCTGGTTAGCATTAGCCCGTTCACGAGGAGGCACCTCTCACCTAGGCAGCTCAAAACCTCTGCTTCCTAGCACAGCCATATGGAGGAACTGGGTCTCCGTGTGAGTTTGGAATGGCAGACTCCACTCAAAGCAGAAGATGTAGGCCACGCAGAAGAAGCAAGCCCAGGACATCCGAGAGACTCGGGATACACCGTGGACTTTTGCTACTGTCTCTCAAGGGTCCTGAGCCTGACGCTCTAGCGGGGTCACCTCACAGCCCCTATCCTTCAGCACGCATCTCAGTGTGTCAGTCTCAGCCGTGATGGCTCCGATATAAATTATTAGGCAATAGGGAGAACAGGACTCCTAAGGACACGAAAACGAAGGCCTGGTGTTCCGTGTAGTACTTACTGCTGGACTCCAGACATGACTGCCCTCACCCGCTCAAGAGGAAATGGCAAGCCCACCGGTGAGTCTCCACCCTTTTAACACACTCTCTAGACATCTGGGTTCCAGGAGATGACTGGTGCCATTCTAACTTCCCCAGGGAAGTTTCCAGCCTTCAGGTTGCCAGAATCTGGGACATGGGATACCAGCGGTGACAAGGTAACACACCCCACCTGTATAACAGGTAGCCTTAACTAAATGTGTTTCTCTTCCTCCTCCACTTCCTGAGTGGCACATTTCTTCCCTGGAATTACCTCCCCTCCTTCTCCCGACCACGTGCTACTGTTTGGACTTGTTATCCTGGGACCTTGTCCTATTTAGTATCATGAAGTGATGTCCTTATCTCTGGTGCCCTTATCTCTGGTCCCGCTTCTCGCCTCTAACTGCTCACTGTTCCTCGTGCTCCTGACCGTCATTGGTGGTTGTAAGCTGAGCACTGGCATTCGGCTCCCCCTGCTTCCCTGACCACAGGATACACTGGCACCAGCTTCCTCAAGCTCCTGGCACCAGGTCTTCCCAGTGTGGTAAAACACACACTTGGCTGTGCCCCAAAACAAACGCTTCCTTCCTTCACTTGCTTCTGGCGGATGTTTCGCCCCAGCAATATATGAAAAGCACTTACTAACCCTAGACTCACTCGGCGGATGGTTCCAGAAGCCCACCAGCAAAAGAAAGCCATTGCTCACTCTAGTCCATCTTGGTTTCAATTCAGTCAGTGCAGTCTGTTAACTCCTTGGTCCTACAAGATGTGAATTTCTATTATGGGATGGCTCAGCAGGTAAGTCTTGCTTCCAAGCCTTACCAGCTGAGTTCTATCCCCAGGACCCACACAGCAGATGGAGAAAACCAACTCCTGCAAGGTGTCCTCTGACCCTCACACCTCACCGTCACTACACAAGAGTAAAATTTACAGGTTTAATCTTTTTCTGAATTTTTTTACATATGATTGTCTCCTCTTCCAGGTTCACAATGCAGACTATCATGAAGACCCTGAAAGTTCTACTGCAGATAATTTTATTTAGCTTTGTTCCATGTTTTATGAACTTATTTCATCATGGGAAGTAGACCCAGCAAGTTTAAAAAAAAAAAAAAACAGTCTGTGAAGAAAAAAAAAAGTTAAGAATGTTCTAACACAGAACAGACATCCTCAGACTTTTGCTCTCATCACAGCTCTTGTGGGATCACAGACTGGGTTGTGCACAATAAAACGTTCTGCTTCAAATTGCCTTCTGGGAGCTAGGTCAAAGCCCATCTCCCACCCCCACCTCCACCCCCACCCCTCTATCTCTTGCTGAGCGGGGTGCATTCCTGAGTCTTCCAAAGCAACGCCCCGTTCCATTTTCCAAATTAGACTGATGGGTGATGCATCAACCTTCTCTCCCTGCCAGTAACACAACAGGAAGTTTTTCAAAGGCTTTTTGTTTACTGTCTGCCAATACCCATGGGGCCATTAGCCAGTTGGCAGGCCTCACATGTGCTTTGTGTCTGCCAGCTGGCACTGGGTCACCCCTCTTCACGTCCCACGCACCCACTGAAAGCCGAGCTCAGTGTCCCTCCGACGTTACAGGACTTCAGGGGAGAGGGATGGGAGGAGCCAGGTGATTTGATGAAGGAGTGAGAAACAGAGAGAGAGAGAGACAAAGCCTCCCTTCTCTCCTCCCACTCATAGCCTCGCTGTAGATTTTGCTGCCTGTCCTACCAATCTCTTGATAATTTAGATGGGCTTTCCTGCTGCGTGCTGTGTTGTTTAATAAAGCGGAGGTGATTGACTCTTCCCTGTGTTATAACAGCCTCTCCATGTGTTTACTTGAGAACAAATGCCGTTATAATTTCTTTGAGGAATCAATATCTTCCCATGCATACGCACTGCCCTGTTGCAGGTTTGGACTGTGAGGAGAGAGAAAGGGAAATTTATTGCCTTGTAAATGCCGGCAGAAGGTAGTAGGTTTACTGAGAGCTGTAATTAAAGTTTTGCTGATTAAAAAAAAAAAAAAAAAAAAAAAAAAAAAAAAAAAAGCGATAAACAATCACGTAGATTTCCCAGTATTCGGCTGAGCCATCTCAGTGCCCCAGACTCTTAATAATCTTTGATCAATTAATCTATGAAGATGACAGTCTTAGGGCCCCCAAAATACTGGCAACTGCTGGGCTGGGCCCTTTGTGTGTTCCCAGGCCCAGGCAGCCTTAACCATTCCCCTTTCCAGCCGCTTACTTCAGCACCAAGGACAGCCGACAGGAAGGCCAACTTCTGTGTTACTGACTGCTTCCAAAGATGGCTCTCCAAGCCACAAGCACGCTACAGACCCTGGAAATGAAGAGCCCATTGTGGACGTAAGGAACTAGACTCCAAAAACTCGATTGTTCCTCTTCCTGCATGGGATCACACACCTCCTAAAAACCCCAGAACAGCACCTCCAAACTAGGGAGCGGACATTCTCATTCAAAACACAACACTTGAGAAAGGAAGAGGATAGGAGGGGAAAGGGGCCTTCCGGTGCCTATAAGAAGCTAAGACATGCAAGCTGTGTCCTCGGATGCAGACTCCCTGCCATAACAAAAGAATCACCTTCTCTCCCTAAGACCCCTGGCCTCATTCCATCTCTAGGTCTTGGTGCTAGGAACCCAGAATGAGATTAAGTGTCCTGAAGAAAACCAGAAGCCCTCTCCACCAGACCCAGCCCATAAATGTAGAGATCCCTAGGCTGTCCACTCAATAAGCATTTATTGAGCACCTACTATTTGACACACATGGTATTGCCAACATACACCACCAAATACTTGCAGAAAAAAACAAGTCAAAAACTGACACCCACCCTTCTTTGTATGCCAGGAGGTACTTATGAGAGTCAGAAAAATCTTTCTAGCGTTAATAGTGTACCCTATACTGAGTGCCCCCTATATGCCAGAGAATTAAACAACAAAAAAACAACTTTCTGTGTGTTCATTCGTTCACTCATTCTCTTTTGGTCCTTACTACCATGGCTCTGTGAGTTAGAAGTCATCACTGACAGCTGAGGGCAGCCGGGCCTATAGATGCCAGTCACATATCTAAGATGGACATCATGGGGACAGCACACTGGAGGGCCCAGGGGCCTCATAAAAAGAGTGGAACAAGGACTCACCCTGTCTCCTGCCCAGAATCCACCAACAGGGTGGGTGGCTTGGGGGAGGGGGTCCCAAGCAAATACCACAGCTCTGTGGCTTTTCCAGGAACCCCAGCTGAGGCGTTTCAGGTTCAGGCTGCTCTGGGGACCCTGGGCTGTTGATTATTCAATAAAATCACCAGCAGGCCTTAAATCTATCCTCAGTTAACACGGTGTCTTTAATAATAAAAAAGATTTTGCACTGGGGATAAATACAGTGTCTCATTTTCTCACTCTCACTGGCCTCCTGTCACCATGCGCTTATTAATACAGTTGCTAATATACGGGTCCCAATCAGCCACTAAAATGCTGCTGTTATTCCTGCTAATTCAACAATAAAATGTGGCTGTGCTAGACATAAAAAAAAGTGAGCTGTCATGTGACTCTCAGGAGGTCTGTGGGAGCTGTGCCGCAAGACCACAGGGAACTGAGTCACCACAGCCACAAGATAAGTTCCTTCCTGGCCATGGCCACTGCGGTTCCCAACTGCCATACACCCAAACATCATAACGCTGATGGCTGTGACCCCCACTGCAGTCAATGTCTGTTCCAACTAACAAGCGTGACCACAGATCCAGCAGTTTCAAGTCACTCATGTGAGTTATCTCACAGTTCTGCACCTTCCTGGATTCTCTGCTCTAGAATAGACACTTGGGGCCATAGATACTGGGGGCCACAGACTCTGAAGGCTGTAGACAAAGGCAGTTTTGGGTTGTGTTCTCAGCTGGAGACTCAACAGGAGAAGAATCCACTTCTGAGCTTGCTCACACCACTTGCAGATTCTGTTCCCTGAGCCCCACCTTGCTAGATGCCAATTAGTGGGGTTCACTCTCAGCTCCATGGCTTCCCTCAGGCCCCTTATCGTCATAGCAGCTCACCTCTTCAAAGCCAGCAGAGGACTCTCCCTCCAGCTCTGTACTCCATGTCCGGGGAATGCCGACTATCACTCCCACTGTACAACTCTTGTCAGCAGTCAGACCTTAAGTCTAATCCCAGCCCCCTCTTCCCAAGACAGGAAAAACCACAGAAGGTCTTCCAGCAAATTACCAGGTCTTGACTCCAGACCCAGGGGAGAGGCAGATGAGAGAGCAACCGGTGGGAATGAGTGTGTGAAGTGGGGGAGGGAGATATTGAGGCACACAGAGGTGGTCCCTCACGGAGGAGCTCAGTATGGCTGGAACAGTTCCCCACATAGCCTGTTCACTGAGTGACAGCCATTCACAAACAACAGGAAAGAAGCCTTTCCTCAGACCTCTTGGCTTCTGCCCGAAAGATCTCCCACCCCTTCTCTATCCTTCTAGAATGACAGAGGGGACACAAATCCCACCAACCACGGGGTCATATCCTTGCCTGCTCCCAGACACCTAGCTCTTCATAAGGATGTCAGCAAGGGTGATGGATAATCCAAGGCACCGAGGAACGATGAAGACATGCAGGTTCCCAGTCTTCACCCCAGATCCCTGGACCAGCTTAGCAAATCCCCAAAGGCTTAGCAAATCCCCAAGGCTTTGAGGGAGAGGTCCTGCCTGCTGTCAGCTTCTGCTGAAGGACTCTACAGGGTGGGGGTGTACCAGAAGCTGGTTGCCTCTAGATTTTAAAGGCCTGGTCTGTACGGAAACAAGTCCATGAGAATTCAAAGTAGGCCCAGATGGTGTCGAGTCCAATACACCCACACTCCTGCCACTGATCCCCAGGTCTGCACAGAAAGCCCCTCGCTGGTTGTGTTCTCATCACCCACGGCTCTTGACCCCTACGGGCCTTTGCCCTCCAGACCCCTTCAGCTAGAATACCCTGTCTGCCTTCTCTCCTTTGCTGTGCGTCCTCTCACTTACCCTGTTTGTCTGCTGTCCAACTTTGACAGCAAACTGAGTTTGTGCCAGCAAGTCTGCAGGTTTCTCCACGCCCTCCCATTAGACAGGTGAGACAGAATTCTGCCTCCATGTGAGTTGGTATGACAGGTTAATCCTTATCGTCAACTTGACTGGACTTTAGAAACCCACCAGAGACACCTTTTCTGGGTGTGCCTGTGAAGGTATTTCTAGAGCAGTCTAACTGAGGAGGAAAGAGCCACCTGAATGAGGGCAGCATGAGGACTCGAGTCCCAAACGGAATAGCGAGGAGAAAGAGAGCAGAGCACCAGCATTCTCCCTTTCCCGCTCTTTGACTGCAGATGCCGTGTGACCATCTGCTTTATACCCCTGCATCCACCTTCTCACTGTACAAAACAAGCCCTTCGTGTTTCCGGTCACAACAATGAAAGTGTGACTAACACAGCTGGCCAGTGAGTCGCTTCTAATAAACAGAGCAAAGGCAGAAAGAGAAAGAAGTCGAGGGGAGAGGGAAAGGTTTTAGGGTAGCTCACATCCGGACAGTACTGAAACAAGCCGGCTTCTGCCCTGAGCCCTGCCCCAGACTCACCATGCAACATTGCATTTATTAATAATGTTGTTATTTTTCTCACTGCTGTCACAAAAAAAAAAAAAAAAAGAAGCACCTGACAGAAATAGACGTTTATGTTATGGGATATAAACCATCACAGTGGCAAGGCACAGTAGCATGCATCTCCATAGGGACAAAAGCACATATATGTATGTGTGCTCTATCTCCTAAGGACTCCACAATCTCCCCCAAATGGCACTACTTATGGAGCTGGTAAAACACTGGACCTCACTCTTTCTCTCTGCAAAATGGAGACAGCAATGCCTGCCTAACACCAGGCACTGAATCCAGGGAAGACTGGAGCGGGAGAGTAGGACTTGGTAACAGAGGCTTCAGCAAAACAGAAATGGATGCAGCAGCAGCAGCAACGCCAGGCCTTCTAGGGGTAGAAGTACGTACACACCACAGGGCTCAGAGAAAAGGGTCTCCATTTCACACTGAGCCTGCTGAAGGGCGAGATCCCCCTCCAGAGCCACCCTGAGCCATCTGGGAAGGGCACTTTGCTGTCACTGTGACTCGAGGAACTGCAGGCAGATAAAATTAGTGCCGCCCACCCGTCCCAAGCTGTCGGTAGAGCTATTCTGAGCCCCACCCCCACCCCACTGAGTCCCTCTTCCCATCTTTCACTCTGACTTTTCTGTGATGAATTCAAGAGCTGAGTCACTACAAAGGTGGGTCCTGGTAGGCGGTCCATTCTGGCTGCTCCCTGGGTCCCAGAGACCTGGGGGAGAGCTGGGGGAAGAAATTCTGAGGAACACAGGAGGAGGTGGGGACAGAAGGTTTGCCACATATCCTGCGAATGGCACATTTAATCTTAGCTACCCATGCTTTCCAGACATCAGAAGGGAGCCTGAAGAGAAAGAGGAGGAGGACGACGATGAAGATGAAAAGGAGGAGAAAGGGATGGGGGAGTGGGTGTCAAAACAGACTAGGCAGCCTGACAATTGAACCCAGCAAATGCTGTCAAGGACCCAAGCTTTCTAACTTTTTCCCCTGTGAGGTCACCATATGACCAGATGCCAGGTGAACCTCTAGCATCCCTGGTTCCCCCTTGGGGCACTGAATAGGCACTAAGCTGGCCCAGGCTCTAGAGAGCCTCCTCTCTAGCCCAGGACACAGCTCACTAAGTGGGTAGAGAGCCTCCTACCCCAGGCCCAGACTCCTCCAGCCATAAGACCAAGAAATCTTGTCAATGTCCTCAGACCCTGCCTATCTCCACGTTCCTGAAGAAGACACCTCACCACCCACACCCACCCACACCCATGACAGAAATACATATAACCCAAGAAAGAGCCAAGTCCACATTCAACAAAGACAAAAAGAACCCCTGGGCCCTTGTATGCCACACAGGAAGAAAAGAGAACCTGATAGCAAGGTCATTTCCTAGTGACGAGAGGAAGAGGAGGAATCAGTAGGAGGGACCATTTGAGGACCCTGATCCTTTTATCACCGTTGATGTGAGTTATTTACTAACAGTTCTTGGCTGCTGCAGTCAGTAAAATAATTAATTGCTTCCCTTCCCAGCAAGTAGCACTTGTCAGCCAAGTTCTCCTCTCTGGGACATATGACAGCCATTTTCCCCACTCCGTGTTGTCCCCTAACTGGTCCAAGCGTCTGAGAACAAGGAACACCCTGTCTCCAGCCCCCACCCCAAAAGTACCTCATTATGTCAATTGGACTCTGGAGCCAGTTGCCTGTTCCTGCCACCTCCAGTCCTCTAAACTGCTTGGGTCTGGCGTGTCCTCAACCCCATAATATTTCTTCCCAAAGTGCCAAGCCTGAATGAGACAGGCCGGGTGCCTCATGAAGAAAAAAAGGTCCCCATCTGCTCATCCTGCAGTGCTCAGACTAGGTATCACCTCCTTTAACTAGGAATCCCTCCCTTAACTAAAGTGGATGCCCTTCTCCATACCCCAGCACTCTCTAACTCCCACCTCTGACAGAATTTACCACCCCACCAAACTGGAAAGTAACCTGGCCTCTGACTGTGGCCGGTGAGTCAGGTGCAGTCTGGGCTCCGTTAGTTCTGGTTTATAGAATATTCAAGCTGGCTTCTTAAATCCACATGGCCCAGGGCGTTCATACCCACAACCACAACTTCAGCCAACACCCTCCTGAGTCACAACAGGAGGGACCTGCTGATGTAGCCTTTGAAGATCAAAGACAAGACAGGCAGGCCCCTCCAGCCTTATTGGGGGCCAGGGACGGAGACAGACTCCCACGGGTACCATCCTTGCCCCACCCTTCCCCAAACACCCCAAGAAACTTCTCCAGAACTTACACAGCCTTCTGGAAGGGGGGTGGGGGGGGGGAAGAGAAGCCTAGCAAAAAACAGCAGCCGCCTCCCTGACAGACAGCCCCAACCCTCCAGCGAGTTCTAATGGAATTAAAATAATCTCACCACAGTGCCCCAACTCCAGATAGGCACCATCTGAGAAAGCAGAGCCGCTAACTGCCGCTTTGAAGACTCTTTACCCAAAAGCTATTTGTCCTCTGTAAATAGGATTTTAGGTACACGGCTGAAAAGGGAGAGCGATGGCCTCCAACGCCTCGGTGTGTATAATACAGCAGATAGATATTTAAAAATAAATAGCGATTAAAAGGAAAGCTATAAATGACGGAAGAGAGCACCAGACCCTCCAAGGCCTTCATGCAAATGTCTCACTGCTCTCTCGGCTCCAGAAATCTGGGACGACCTGTAATCATTTCCGTGATTTTTAAAAAATGTTCCCATCCAGCTGCTTTGGAGGGGCTGGGCTCAGCCTCGGATGGAGCTGGAGTCTGAGGTGGGATGCACAGAACAGGTCCTCAGCGCTGGTGCCGGGGCCATCCCGGAGCCCGCCTACTGCAAAGGCCAGTGCGCATGCTCACCAGCTCTCGCTACAGCCTACAGCTGTTGCCTGGTATTAGACATATACTCTGCCCACGGGTTACATACACTGCAGCCAATAACTCATTTTTGTCCCCATCATCACCACCGCCATCACCACCACCACCACCATCATCATCAGACTCAGCGCTGATTGGCGTTTTAGCCTTTTGTTCTAAGCCTTTAATCACCAAGAAAACAACAACTCCTTGGAACTATTCTGTGCCTAAACTTCTCAACCTGCCCTTTTTCAGAGAAACTGAACTTATCATTTAAAAAAAGAAAAAGAAAAAAAAAAGAAAGGAATAAAGAAAGAGAAAGCCTAGAAATACACATGCTTTATTCAGATTTTATTGGTTTTTCCCTGATGGTGTTTCTCTTCCGGAACACCAAAGACACTCAGCTGCCACATCGAGCCCCATTAAGCTGTAAGAGTCCTCATACTTTTCTGGGGTAATGACCGTGACAGCGTGGAGAAGCACGGCTTGGGTATTGTGTAAAATGTCTTTGGGGGTGCGGTTAGTGTTTTCCTCATGAGTAAACTATGGTTGTGGGCTTGGAGGGGGAGAGCATTAAAAACTATCCATCTTTGATGCTGACCTTGGTCATCTGGCTGACACAGTATTTTTCAAGTTTCAGTAAACGGTTTTCAAATACATCTATTTATTTGGTGCGGGAGGGGGGGAGGGCTGATATGAGGAAGTCAGAGGACAACTTGTGGAAACCTGTTCTCTCCTTCTGTTAGGTCTCAAATAGCTAACTGAGGTGTTTATTAGCATATCAAAGTGGACTCTGGCTGCCAGGGTCTACCAGCATTTCCTCAGACCCTACCAGCTACAGGGTCCTTTTGGCTGGTACACCCAACCTCCTACCCTAACCATCTCTAGCCCAGGCACTGGGCAGAGCTTTCCCTTCCCCCAATTTCTCTGACTCCTGTATAACTCAGCCATTTTGGTTACTTGGTCCTTTTACCTGTTGGTCCTTTGGCCTCTTAGGTGATGTTCCAGGTTCCCTTCTCTCCCTCTCCTCTCTGTCTTCTCTCCTCTCCACATGACCCAGCTCAGCTGGCCTATCATGTTCAGCCTAGACCCTTCTATAGCCTCTGGCTATGCTCTCTCATATCTACAATAAACCTCCATACCCAGGGGCAGTCATGTCCTCCTTTTTTTTTATTTTTTTTATTCATCTTCCATCCTGTGGATATAGGGATCAAACTCAGGCATCCAGGCTTGTCAGCAAGTTCTTTTTTACCCCCTGAGACATGTCAACAGACCTAGTTTTTAAAATGGGCTCCTTTTAGCAACCTCCCTGGGTTACGCATGGATCTCGACACTCGGGCAGGGCTCCAAGTGGGTCACGTGGCTATGAATCTTCACTCACTCAGCTCCCCATTTGCAGACTCCCTGAGGGCAGGGACTCTGCATCTACCCTCCCCCCACACACACTTAATATAAAGTGACTTTTTACCTAGTGCTCACTGAATGCTTGGCCCATGCCAAGAGCCTCTGGCACTACCTGACTAGAACCCAGGGAAGGTGGCTCTCTTGTGACCATCATCCAATAGGTGAGGGGGTGGCCGAGAAGACTCTGCAGTCCCTTCCTTTGCCGTGTAAGTGCTTAAGCTTCTGTCCTTAGTGCTCACTGATTGGCGCAAGGACATGCTACTACCACGAAGACAGAAAGGTGAAACGGGAGGCGGAATGACAGCATCCAGAGCAGTCTACTGTTATAGGTTTCAGGCTTGAGGTTCAAGGGGGACATTGAGGCAGGTTGTCCTTTTGGATAGAGATTCACTAGCACCGTTATTAATGCCATAGACAGGCAGATGCCAGTGTGATCAGGGCTGGGGAGAGCTGAGGCCCGAGAGGCAGACGGGAGGGTTCCTTCTTGTGGTTCTCAGAGGAAGGGTGGTGTTTCATACAGTCAGGCTGTCTCTGACTCCCTGGCCTGAGGCAGAGGAAGGGGAGATTACTTCTTGCAGTGCCTGGAAGGAATGTGCAAGTAAGAGAATGACTGGGGGAGGGAGTGAGAGGAAATGGCGTATCTTGTCAAGTTGTACCCGTTTCACCGGCTGCCATGTGATGTGCCAGAGTCTGGCAGCCGGATCCAGAGTCTGGATCCGTGGACTTCATTGGTGCATGTTGAGTTAGTCTGCTGGGGACTGAAGATACACAGACTGGAGATACACAGGGGCCTACTATTTCCTCCAGCTGTAAGAAAGAAGAGGCCACTAGGGGGTGTGACCTGAGGAGCAGCCGGAACTGGAGTCTAACCCTGACTCAGTCTGAGGACTTCCACAGAGCCACCAAGGACATGACCGCAGCCCAGCCTGACCTCATCTCAGCCCTGGTGAGGACCGGCCATGCCACCAGTCCATCTCCAGCCCCACAAGCCATCACCTGCCACCAAGCCTTCTACTTTCCACGTCCAGAGGATGGGAAGCCTGGCTGTGTGCAGACACCTTATTTCATCAGCAGGAAGTGGACTGATGTTCACAGAACAAGAACCTCCTCCCCCCCATGGATATTGTTTTATTAAGTTTTAAACTTTAATATCCCTGCTACCCCTCCATCATGTGCCTCCAAGAACCTTCAGACTGTAGGACCTTCAGTTTCTAAGGCCTTCTTGGGGTGTTGACATTTGACACTTGGAACCCTGAGTAGGAGATGGGGGAGAAGGAGAGCCAAGAAAGAATCGATGCTTCATCAGATGGGACCCAGACAGGACGTGGGCTAGGCAGGATCTGGGTAATTAAATTCACTGGTATGTTAAGACTGTCAGTCCACTGTGGGCAGCATCATTCCTTAGGCAGAGGGGCCTGAACTGTGCAAGAGTGAAGAAGTGGAGCTGAGCACAGCAAGTCAGTGATCATGTGTGCATTCTTTTCTCTCTGCTTTTAACTGAGAATGTGATGTGACTGGCAGATGGAAGATCCTGCCTTGATTTCCTTACTATGGCCAATTATAACTTGAAACGATGATCCAAAATACACCCGTTCTCTCCTAGGTTGCCTTATTGTCAGGGCATTTTATCACAGCAACAGAAACAGAACAAGGGTGCCAGTCACTCTCTAACTGGCAATGTCCCCAGATTCCCCTCCTCCTGTCTCACGGCCTCTCCTCCTTCCCAGACTCAACTAAAACACCTTCTCAAAAGTTCCCCTATGAGATCCTGCAGAAGCCCAGGAAACGATTTCTTCTTCTTGAGAGCCCTCTCCATGTTACAGAAAGTCCCTCTTCACAACCCTCCTTGCCCCCTGCTAGGAGTACAGTCAGCCATGGCCATGAGGCATTGTCTTTGCTAACCATGAAGCTTGTAGCCACTGGGAACAGCATTTTGTAAACCACCCCCCACCCCAGCCAGTCTCACACTGCTAGCAACAAAAGGTAGTAAATATCCTTTGGGAGAGCAAAATAGTAGCCTGTGAGGAGCCAGATTCCAGAAGACGAGCCCAAGAGCCACCTGCTAAGATCGGACAGATGGCAGACCAAGCTGTAGAGCAGTCCACCTCCCCTGCTCTCTAACAGCAGCCCCCTGTCTCCTAGGGCACTGGACTGACTCACCTCCCTCCAAATCTAAATTTAAGGCAGGGAACAAAAGGCTCAGAAGCCCAGGACTCCCTTCTCCAAGGTTCACCTGCCCTGATCCTGCCATCATCATGTTGGCTGTTATTTGGGGAGATGACAGCAGGGATGTACTTACACCAGGCTAAGTGGGGTCCTTGCCCCTGGAGAGCAGTGGAGTTCCAACTCCTTTGTCATATGACAAGCCTCAAGATTGCTAGGACCAAATCCCCGTCATCATGCTCTGGGTGACACCCTTCCCAACCTGGGCTTCTATAGTCATTACAGAACACGCTGGAGGCTGCGGGTGCTGCCCCTTCAGTAGAGGGCTTATCTAGTGTGCACAAGGCTGTTGGTTCGACTCCCAGTTCCACATAAACCATGATCCCAGCTCTTGAGAGGTGGAGGTTGTTGAAGCAGAAGCTAAGAGCTAACCTGGGAATCATGAGACTCTGTCAAGAGAGGGGGGAGGATTAAGGAGGAGGAGAAGAGAAGAAAGGGAGAGGACAATGAAATGAAAGACTAAAGCTAGTGTGCTGGCCAGAGAGCAGAGAAGCAAGCACTAAGCCCAAGAAGCCTACCATGTTTGCCAGCTCATGATGCCCAGAGCCAAACCCTCAGGCTCTTTATGGGACTCATGGCATTTCGAGCACTTCCTGCCACAAATACCTTTTTCCAGACCAAGAGTTCTGTTGAACAAATGACGGAGGAGAGAGAAAGCTCTGCCAGTCTCAGCCCTCACCCACGGTCGCGCCAGGCTGTCGGCCTTCATCAACCTGTACCCTTCCGTAGGTTAGCCATCTCCCAGCACACAGACGAACCAGCTGAATTCCACCCATGTCCCACGCATCCATAGTGTTTGCGCTATCGATGCTCCACCATGGGGTGAGATTTTAGGTTGATCCCAAGACAGCTAGCTCCTAGTCAGCAGGCCCTCCTCCATCGCTTGCAGACCAAGCCCATTTCCTTCCCTTTCATTCTAAGCCCTTTCAAGGATGAGTTTTTTTCAATTCTCTATGGCTTTCAAGGATAAATTTTTTTTTTTTCAAATTAAGAAGCGTTCTTCTCTATTCTTTCTGGGCACTGAAGGGCAAGACTGTTTTACACTGGGGAGAAGCGTGGGGGAAAATTGTTCAGTTAGATTTACGAGGTAAATCTGCCAAACCCCTTCTTTTATAATTGGAAGTAATGAACTTTAATAAAAAAGAAAAAGAATTTTTTTTTAAAAAAAGCCAGCAAAGCCCCTTCAGCATCAGAGCAGATGTCACGGAAACTCATTTGTGCACTGTCTTTCAAGTTTTGCTCCTGTAGGGCATTGTGACGTGTGGGAACCCCAGGGGAAGTAGAGGGGTTAATAGCCCTGACTCACTCTAATACTTATCTGAACAAGATGCCGGGATCAGAAGCCTTTCTGCCTACCACGCCTACCACATCTCCGCTGCCTAAAGCCAGCTCCAGCCTTCAAAGTCTTCATGTGATGATTAAGCCAAGTCCGGAAAACGAGAGAGAGAGAGAGAGAGAGAGAGAGAGAGAGAGAGAGAGCCTCTTTCTGCCAGCACCCTCTCTGAGCCTCCAGGGTCCTTCCATTAACTGATAGGCAGTCCCCAGTGAGCAGCCTCACAGTGCTTAGCCTGGCCCAGGACCTCAGGGATAAGTTTCATGAATTCTCTCCTTGAACCTGATCCTCTATCACTCAATACAAGTAAATACACCCTTCTGGTCTCGTCGAGCCAAAAACAGCAGCTCCTCCTGATTTCCCTGGTCTCCTTTTCAGTGCTTTTTTATTATAAAAGTAAAGGATGCTCATTACAGAAAATGCAAAAAAAATATATAGCTAAGCAATAAGAAGAAAATGAAAATACTTCATAACATCACTGTTCCAAAATCCTATCAGCACCTTGGTTTATAGCCCTCCACACATTTCTCTATGCACATAAAAGACAAAGTTTTGTTTTCGTGGGGTTTTTCTTCCCTGTGCAAAGAACTGAGATCAGAATTCGGACTTTTCGTCTCTTCTCCTCTTAGAGGAGGTTTGACGCCATGACTCTCCTCCCTGTTGAAAGCAACTTCTGGGTGCCACTGGATTGGGGTTCCTCCTTCAAGCGTCCTTTCATGGGCTAGTCTCCTACCCTTGCAGAAGCATCCAGACCCAGCCCTGAAGTCTCACAAGGCTCCTTGTTGGTTTAGTCCCACAACAGGTGAAGGAGGTTAATTGGCTCTGGCCACCATATGTTCACACTGTGAACACATCTGAGCCGAGTTCAAGAACAGTACCCTTTCCAGTCTTCGATCATCAGTCCCAGGGACGGGCTGATGACAATACATCCCAACAGCAACACAGCCATGGAGAAGCAGTGCAGTCACACAATGTCCAAGACCCAGAGAAATGTTTAACGGACAATATACAAAGCTGGTGTGATGGCCCACCTCATAATTCCAGCACTCAGGGGGATTGCTTTGGGGGTGAGGCTAGCCTGGGCTACATAGTGAGTTCTAGGTTAGGCTAAACTTCAGAATGAGACCCGACCTTTAAAAAAAAAAAAAATCCAAAACAATAATTAAAGAAAAAAAAAAACTCAATTTTCTCAAACATTCTGAATATTTGTAAGTCTACTCACAGTAATAACGAAGTCATTTTTTTAAAGAAATATCAAAGGTTTATTAGGAATTTTAATAAAAAAGCAAGAATTGTAATATTTTTGCCTGAATCAGAGTCACTTGGAGAATATGAGAACACACGGGATTTGAGGGCCACACGCCAGAGTGTCCAATTCAATAAGTCTAGGGCTGGGGGCTGGGGGCTGGGAATGTGGGGGTTTAAGCAGACCCAGATGGGGTTCATGAAGCTGGTTCCCAGCCTTTGAACACCATTGCTTGGTGGCTTCTGGCTGATGGTGTTTAAGAGCAAGGCACACTGGTACGCTGAGTCCAGAAGGGAGAAATTTGTGTCACTGCTATAGGGAGACATTGGCCAGGTGATCCCTCTATCTGTCCCCCACTGGGAAGGGGTCTCTGTATAGAGGACACTGCTCCCCTGACTTACATCTAAGGGACATTATGCCTTGGGGCCTTGGACACTTGTTTTTCGCACTGTACCACGTAACCAAAGAAAAGGCATCCAAGAACTGAAGGACTGTCAGGATAGCAGCCAAGCTGGTGAGTTTCTACAGCCCTGGGGAAGCCATAGTTAACATAATGCAGGATGCAGACATCTGTCCACACAGTCCTCTCTGCCCCACAACTCCTCACCCGAACACCCTGTGTCATATGGGCAGCTCTCTCTCTCTCTTCAGCAACACGTCAATCATCCCTTCTTTCTCACACTGTTTTATCTTGTCTCACCGGGCCAGCTTAGAAAGACGGACACTAAACCAAGCACAGTGATGCTATGTCCATGCCAGGACAAAGAGGTACACAGTGTTGTGAACGCATCTATGGGGCCTCCAAGGGTGGCTAGCATGGCACTCAGACGTCATCTAACAAGAGAGAAAAATGATTGCGGATGTGAGCCCCCAGAGCTGGATGTAGGCTCTTGCTGGGCTTAACTAGCTCAACCTCTCTGGTCCCCTACTGTCCAGAAGGGCAATGTATTTCTTGTGACTGTAACAACAAACCTGCAAAAAAACCAAATCAAGGGGGCTACAGCTGGGATACAAAGTGAATAAACTGTAATTGATATAAAAAATAAAATTTAATTAAAAAAATACCAACTCAATAAAGGAAGAGGGTATTTTTGCTGGTGGCTCAAAGAAATACAGTCCACAGTGGCAGGGGCAGGCATGGTGGCTAGAATGTGATAACAGCTGCTCACGCTGTTATCATTCAGGAAACAGAGATGGATGAGCGTCGCGGCTCAGCACATCGTCTCCTTTCGATTCAGTCCAGGACCCCAGCCCATAGAATGGCTTGTACACATAATCATGGTAGGTCTCCCCTCCTTAGGGAAAGCTCTCTGGAAAAGCCCTCAGGCATGCCCAGAGCCGTGTCTCCTTAGCAATCCTACACCCCCTCAGGACAGCAATCAAGATTAACAATGACAGGAAGGTAGCCGGGTCCTGAGACAGTCTGCAGTGACCTCTGCATTCGGTATTTGCACCCCTGTGGATGCTCGCCTTATGATGCTCTGCAATTTGAACTGCTTGACCCTGTTTGTTACACGGTAGCAGCTAGCTATCACAGTGTGGCTAGCGCCTGACAGAGGCCTTAGGAGGACATAGGGTAATACAGGCAGAGCTCCTACACGGAGCATGACACACTCATTTCTACACAAACGGCAAGTTGTAACTGTAATGAAGAACAGCCTTCTCCCCACACGTGGGAAATACCAGTCTGATGGTGCCGTTTGGAGCAATATAGCTGCAGGGAGAGAGATCCTGGAACCCAGACGACAGCCTCCTAATGTTGCCATGCCAAAGGACAGCAAATGCAGTTGCTTGAAACAATACAAATATATTCCCTTCAGTGCTTAGGAAGCAGCTGCATCCTCCCTGCAGCGGACGGTCCCTCTTCCCGCCCCTAGAGGCTGCCTACTCCAAACCGTCCTTCCGAGGTGACCTCTCCTATGCCTCTGACACTCCTGTCTCCCATAGAGCGCAGCACACCCTCCCTGCTTCAAGAGATCCATCTCAAAACACTGCACCGTCCCTTGACCACCAAGGGTAGATAGGCACAGGTCAGGAAGTAGGCGGAGCTACGACTTAGCCTATCAGAGTGGAGTCCCACCCCTTACTCTCTGCAGGCGAAGCGTCCCCAATCCCAAGGGTTCCGGAGAATCCACTACCCTCATCCACAGTCCCCTTCCATGGTTCCCAGCCCCCAGCCACCTAATTCCATAAGAATCTAGGTGAGAGAGAAAAATCTTGACACTGTTTTCTCACGGGACTGAATTTAATAAGTGAAGACTTGGGTTCTCACATTTTCCGACACTTCAGGAAAGCAAACAGCAATGCCTGCTTCCCTGCTAACACCACCGTTGTGGGCATGAAAACCGCTTTCTATTTCATTCGGTGCGAAGTTGCTCACAAGAAGAAAGGTGAATTATTCAGTGCAATGTTTAGCTGCCACTTAATATTTGCTCTATTAGCACCCTTTGGTCCTTTTCCTAACAGCAGGGTGTCGCTGGCTGCTGCAGCAGGGTGAACTCAGCTTGCTGCTTGGGCGCGTGTGGGTGAACGCGCATATGCCGAAGCAGAGGCTGAGGCTCCTATGCCAAGGGCATCCTTGTGCACATCTGAGACTCGTGAGACGCACATCCAGCACACAAAGGCTAAAGCTTGTCCTTAGTAAGGTGGCCTTCTCCCTGGGAGGCCTCACCATGCCTAGCAGTCGTCCTGTCCCCACCAGCCCTCCAGAGGTCACAAGCATAGACTAAGCACATTACCAGCTGGGGTCAAAGAAACCGATGGCTCAAATTTGGGGGCTCAAGGGACCCTCCAGTTCCAGATCACCCCTAGGCTTGGACTTAGCACAGTGCCTCGCCTCCTACCCGAAGCCACACAGGGACTGCGGAGGAGTTTTGGATCTTAGAGAGAATGTTCTTTGTCCTAAAAAGGGAGTTAATTAATCCCCCTCAGGCGGACTGTCTTCCGTTCTGCTAGTTTGTCACTTGCCAGAACTAGATGCCTGGATCCTGAGCCTCTGAAACTGGGGATTCTGCAAAAGAGGAAAACTATGTATGACTAAGCAGAAGAAGTATGGCCCGTCTTTCACACACACACACACACACAGAGAGAGAGAGAGAGAGAGAGAGAGAGAGAGAGAGAGATTCACAGACATACTTGGAGACATATATACAGATAGGCGGAGAAAAAGATACAGACATACAGATGTACACAGAAACACACATAGAGACTAGAGACACACACACATAGGCACAGAATGCAGAGACAGATATGCAGATAGACACACACACAGAGGCAGACATGCAGATATAGACACAGACATAGACACACAGACACATGCACACAGAGACATAGACACAGATACACATAGAAACACACCAGCACTGAAGCACAGACACACATTTGTACCATACACATATGTAGGCACAAACACACCTACTGAGACACAAAGATAGATACAAAGAGATACATAGAAACAAATGCAGAAAGACACACAGATACATACGGATACACACAAGCACATACTCAGACATCTACACACAGATATACACCTGTATACATTACACACATATATAATGTAGAGATACAGAGGTACAAGGATATACACATATAGGCAAAAATACAAACGTGCATATATGCATAGATATACTTGGGTACATGTATGCTCAGAGATTCATAGGTAGACAGACAGACAGACACAGCCCTGCTCGGTCCACACAGCCATACCCAGCCATCTGGAGAGCTAAGAGCGGGGGCTGATCTTCGCAAGGCTCCCTGGGCACCCACAGAGCTTCAGCTCAAGGCTTCTCATGGATGGGGGGCTATAGGGAGGCAGTCGGGACTTCCAATCAGATGGGAGGGGAACCCGGTCACGACACCAGCACCCTTCTGTACCTTCTGATAATACCACAGTCACTAGGGCCTGAGGTAGCCGCCTGACAGCCTCCAGTGGCGTGATGGCTGGTGTGTCTCTGCACCTTCCCACTGGGATGTGAATGTCTGTGTTTCTGTTTATTTGTCCCCAGCCGAGAGCACCAAGGAGGCTTCTGTTTGTAGGGGATTATTAAAATACAATCTCCAGCCACCTTCTGCCTCTGCCATGGATTGAGATAAATGCATTATTTTTTTTTCTAGGAAAAAAAAAATGGACACCTAATTAAGCCCCTTTGGTTCCACATTCTCAGTAGCAGAGGTGAGTGAGAGATGATTCCTCGGTACCTGTTATTTTAGGTACAGAGAACAAGGCTGGCGCCGTTTTCAAGGGCTATTGAATTTTCATAGACTATTGGCTTCCACATACCCCTGTGTAATAGAAACCTGAACTCAGGAGGTTTTATGCAGGAGGGGAAGGGGGGAGTTGATGGGGGATACAATTGACATATGTTATACTTATATATGAACTTCTTGCAAAATAAGTTAAAATATTATTTTCAAAAAAGAAGATGACTGGGTGACCTTGAGCCCTCAAAAGGGACATGGCAGTTCTCTTAAAGCTGGGAGCCCTTTGCAGTGGCCATAGAGGCCAAGTTCTGCTATTCTGAAACCCAGTGGTCAAATTTATGTCTCAGCATTTCTCCAGGACCAGGCTACCCGAGGGTGACGAGGCACACTTACATTCACCTATCACCAAGACGCCATTCTGGTTGCAGCCTTGTATCTCTTCACTGGAATGGTGAAAGGGTTGTCGGGGTTCTGTTCTTGGGCCTGCTTCCAGCTGGGTGCTTGAATGCCTGCTCTACGATGGACTATTCCCTGGCTGCAGCCCTCAGCCTGCGCAGTCACCATGGTCCTGGACAAGTAGTTGCTGTCTACAGTCATGGAGACACACCGCAGAAGGCTGCCAAGGCAGGCCTCTTGGCAGTCTCACTTTGACCTTTGCTGGGCTTTGGTATTTCAACTACCCCAATGTAGGCGGTCGCCATGCTGTGGAAGCTCTGACCTCTTTGGTGCAGCCATAGATTGTATGCCTCTTAGCCTCTACTCTGTCAATGCCATTCGACTCACAATGAGGAGGGAATGAACAATACATCCATGGGTGGGCAGAATTTCCTCTAACTACATGGTTATTTACTGGGGAGTTAAGTTCAACTGAAGGTGAGTCTGAATTCCATATCATGGTGCAACATGAATAAGCTCACGCTGCCTTCAACTACTTTTTTTTTTTTTTTTCATTTATGACTTTTCAAGATTTCTCTGTGTAGCCTTGGCTACTCTGTTACTTACTCTGTAAACCAGGCTGGTCTCAAACTCACAGAGATCTACCTGCCTCCGCCTCCAGAGTGCTGGGATTAAAGGAGTGCACTGCCACCTGGCTTAACTACCATTTCTTGAGGAAAATTGAACTTATTCCTCTCAGAATGAGAGTAGACTCCTCTGTTTGGACTGGGAGGGAGGACTGTCCGTGCCTGAGTCAGACTTCTCATGAAATTGGAAAGTGTTCCATTCGGACCCTTCCTCCCTGTTCAGCTGGCACTAGCTGTTGGTGGCTCTGTGTCTAGGGAACTTCAAATCAGCAGGTGCTTATATCTCAAATTCCAGATGTTTAAGTCTCAGGAAGAAAATCGAGGAAAGCTGGAGCTGCAGAAGTTCAAGGTCGAGAGTTCCCCTTTGTGGACGGGTTAAAATGTGACAGGTTTCAAACAGACTTACTCTTCAAATGCGTTTCACTTGTGCACAAATGAGCTGTCCACGAGCATAAGGCTATGTAATAAAATATTTTTTTCCCCCACTGTGGGAATTGCTGATGAGAAAGTGTCCTCTGAAAAATGCAAAAGTTTTGAATAAACTATTAGATAACGAAAAGAAGGTCGAGGTCCCACTGGCTCGAGCTGGTGAAGACCGCAAAGGCCTCGGCTATGAGCCTGTCTGTGTGTGTGGGTGGACACTTGTATGCGCCTGCGTGGATGTGTTCCTTTCGTTAACACACCTGTACCAAGCACCGTGTGTGTAAGTTCCAGACCCAGAGGTAGGCTCCCAGAAATCAAACAACAGACCGGTTCCCATGAAGCAGATAGTCCAGTTGAGAACAGAGAAGCAGCTTTCCAGTTAAAATGTAAAGAGTGTGAAGGAGTCACAGGAGGAACTGATTTTAACATCAAAAAGGTTGCTCTGAGGTGCAGCTACTGGGAAACGGGAAGGAAGAAGGGGCTGGAGAGGTGGCTTCGTGGTCAGGAGCCTACACTGCTCTTACAGAGGACTGGGTTTCAACTAGAACCCATGAGTTTGGTTCCTGGCACCCATATTGCATTGCTCACAACTGCCCATAATGCCAGCTCCAGAGGATCTGACGCCCTCTTCTGGCCTCCACAGGTACCCACCCCCACATGCACATACCCACACACAGACACACATACACACACAGTTAAAAATTAAAGAAAATATAAAGAAAAAAGCTCTATAGAAACCTACTACTTAAAAAATAAAACAAGAGGCATGCAATGTCTGAGGAGGGAGCACTAACACGTCCCTACAAGGCTGACAGAGGAGGAATATCAAGGAGTCACCTGACAGGAAATGAAGCCTTCAGCAAAGGGACCCATCTGACAAATGCCACACCCCTTCCCTCTCACCCTCCCGATTCTGGGCTGTGTGCCCACTGGCTGAACTTGATAGGAAGTTTGTGAAAAGGGAGCCACCAAGCCTTCCCTCACAAGGCATCCTCTCCAGCAGAGAGCATGTCAGGAGGAGTGCAGGAGGGGAACATGGATACACGATGGCAGGTACCCTCTGGAATCATTCTGATATTCACAACCAGAGATGTGCTTTCTCCTCAGTTTCCCAATCCAACCAAGAGGAAGGTCAGGCTGACTCTGCTTCATGCTGACATGTTATGCTCAACCTCTACCATGTCTTTGTACAACCTTATCTGTGACCCAAACCCCAAGGCAAAGCCCTGAAGCTGCAGAGAGGAAGGAAGGAACGAAAGAAGGAAGGAAAGAAGGAAGGAAGGAAGGAAAGAAGGAAGGAAGGAAGGAAGGAAGGAAGGAAGGAAGGAAGGAAAGAAGGAAGGAAGGAAGGAAGGAAGGAAGATACCATGCCAAGATACTGAAATATCTATAGGAGAGACCGAGACTCAAGAGGCTGGCATGTGTGGTGAATAATGAGCCCTGGTTGGAATGCGAAAGAGCAGGATCATGGGAGGAGAGAGCTTCAGTTGGGAAATTCTCAGATTAACCTGTGTGCATGTTTTCTGGGGATTGTCTTGACTGTTAATTAATGAAGGAAGAGCTAGCCCAGCTCATCGAGTTACCTACCTCAACTCTTAGCTGTCAGGAACAGTAACGGGGACCCAGCATCTGCTTCTGTCACCCTGGCCTTCTAACCAGTAGCTACCATGAGTGAGTGCATCTCCATCCACATTGGCCAGGCTGGTGTCCAGATCAGCAATGCCTGCTGGGAGCTCTACTGCCTGGAACATGGCAGATGCCAAGTGACAAGACCTTTGGAAGGGTTAGGGTCGGGAGATGACACCTTTAACACCTTCTTCAGTGGGACAGGCGCTGGCAAGCATGTGCCCTGGGCAGTGTTACTAGACCTAGAGCCCACAGTCATTGATGAGTTTCGCACTGGTACCTACCACCAGGTCTTCCACTGAGCAGCTCATCACAGACAAAGAAGATGCCGCCAATAACTATGTTCGTGGCCACTACACCATTGGCAAGGAGATGGTTGACCTTGTCTTAGACAGAATTCACGAACTGACTGACCCGGGCACAGGTCTCTAGGGCCTCTTGGTTTTCCACAGCTTTGGCTGGGGAATTGGCTCTGGCTTCACTTCCCTGCTGATGGAGCAGCTATCTGTTGATTATGGAGAGAACTCCAAGCTGGAATTCTTCATTTACCCTGCCCCCCCCCCAGGTTTCCACCACAGCGGTTGAGCCCGACAATTCTATCCTCACAACCCACATCACCCTGGAGCACTCCAATTGCCTTCACGGTAGACAATAAGGCCATCTATGACATCTGTCCTAGAAACCTCGACACCAAGCACCCGACCTCCACTAACCTTAACAGCCTTATTAGCCAGATTGTATCTTCCATCACAGCTTCCCTCAGATTTGATCAGGCCTTGAATTGTGATCAGACAGAATTCCAAACCAACCTAGTACCCTAACCTCATGTCCTCTTCCCTCTGGCCATATACACCCCTGTTATCTCTGCTGAGAAAGCCTACCATGAGTACCTGTCTATAGCAGAGATCACCAATGCCTGCTTTGAGCCAGCCAACCAGATGGTGAAATATAGCCCTCACCATGGTAAACTCATGGCTTGCTGCCTCCTGTACCATGGCAATGTGGTTCCCAAAGATGTCGATGGATGATGGCTGCTATTGCCACCATCAAGACCAAACGTAGTATCCAGTTTTTGGACTGGTGCCCAACTGGTGTCAAGATTGGCCTTAATTACCAGCTTCCCACTATGGTACCTGGTGGAAACCTGGCCACGGTCCAGAGAGCTGTGTGCATGGTGAGCAACACCACGGCCATTGCTGATCTGATGTATGCCACTCGTGCCTTAGAGCATCGATATATGGGTGAGGGCATGGAGGAAGGGGAGTTCTCTGAGGCCCGTGAAGACATGGCTGCCCTAGAGAAGGACTATGAAGAGGTTGGTATGGATTGTGTTGAAGGAGAGGGTGAGGAAGGAGGAGAGAAATACTAATCCATTCTCTCAGCCCCTGTATCGTGTCAAACTCCCCAAGACTTCAACTTCAACATTAAGCTCACAGGCATTGATGCTACTAATTTTTTTTTCATTCTATGATCATGTCTTCTCCATGTGTCCATGTAAAGTTTTTTTTTTTCATGATGCCTCAAAGTAAAAGCTTTAAGAAAAAAAAAAAAAAAAAAAAAAAGACCTAGCCCGTTGTGGGTGGCACTGTTCCCTAGACAGGGAATACAAAACTACACAGGTAAAGCTAGTTGCAAAAAGCAGGTGATATAGAGGCATTCCTTTCTCCGTGCTGAGGATGGGATGTAACGAATTACTTAAGCTCCTGCCTTGACTTTCCCTTATGAATGATGAGGTGAGGACTGATGGGGGAGGGGGATAAGGAGGAGCAGGATCCCCGTGAGAGAGCTTCAATTGGGGAATCCTCTAGATCAACTCGGCCTTTGTCATACAGACCGTATTCCAGAACTGTAAGCTAAAAGAAACCAGTTCCTTCCCTGTTATGTTTGCTCAGGATATCTATGAGTTACTTCTCATTTCTTCGATAAGACACCAAAACCAAATGTGACTTATGGAAGTTTGTTTGGGCTTATGGAAGAGTTTATTTGGGCTTACGGTTCCAGAGGGGGAACCCATAATGGCAGGGAAAGCCTGGCACTAGGCAACCCCCTCAGGAAACTGAGAGATCACATCTTCAACCTCACATAGAAAGCAGAGGAAATGAAGTAGAAATGGGTGGGGTTATAAACTCCCAAAGCCCACTCCCTACCTCATGTCCTCCAACAGGAAGACAGGAAGAGGAAGTCAGGGAGGAAGGACAGAGAAAGTGCAGAGCTTGGTTCTGGTCCCTCAGGCACGCTGAGATCCAGCCCGGAGAGCAGAACAGGCTCCCCTTCTTGTACCCCATGAATCATACAGACTGGGTCACGCCTTAAAAGGGCACCCTTTTCCCACCTCTCAGCCGTTATTCTGAACTACATGGCCCACCTGACTCTGACCACCATTTCTTCTACTGGACATGATGACAGGGGGGCATCTGCCCTGTTGAGCGTGCAAGGTCATCATCGGAGTCACGCACAGCCGCTTCACAGCGTGCAGGGTGAGCACACAGGTGAGCATGCATCACAGAACCCCTGCCCCTCAGTCCCACAGATGTCACAACCAATACTGTGCTTTCTCGCTCGGCAGCAGGGGAATAGCCTCTGAGAAGGGAGAAGAAGCCCCTTCAAGGGGAAAACACCCCCACACACACACACACACACAGAACCACATCTTTGATCCAAGTAGAAGAAGAAGAATCAGGGCCTTGAGGCCTGAGAGAGTGGGTATGTATCAAGCCAGGGTCTCCCAACTACTTTACCTGCCTCTCTTCCTGACTACAAACCTCACTCCTGCTTTCTGGCCTTAACTTGTGGCCTTCCTCTCCTGATGTTATCCTCTCCTCCCTTTGATCCCGCCTGCCTCCTTCAGGAGCCATCCTAGTGCCTGTGGCCCAGGACTCTGTCCCCCTCCCCTGTCTTCTAAGCCCTCCAAAATCACAGTGATGCCCTCAAGTACACCCGAAATCTAGGACTTCCCCATACCCGCTCCCAAGGCGGCCCACATGGCAGAGTAGTGCTTGCTTGCCCAGGGTCTGGGTAACATAAATCTAACCCTGTCTCTTTGGATACTGGTCCCACAGGTTGATAGCCTCTCGTCAACCAGGGGCACCAATGCCCTCAGAGTGCCAAGCACTGCACTGGCAGTGAGGGGACAGCAGGAAGGGGAACCCCTGCAACCCTAACCCACAGAGCCAACGGCCTGGGAGAGAAGGTGACGGCCAAGCAACAGTGGGGAGCTCAGGCTGGGAGCTGAGGCGGGGCCTGGCTGCTTCTCCCTCTGCCCGGTGTGGGGAGAATAGCAGCGCTGCCGCCCCAGTCTCCATTAGCTCCCCTGGCTGGCAAGGGAAGTGTCGGGACCCAGGAGGCTGTAGCTACGTTTGTCATCCAACCTGGGCGCTCATGAGTGTATGAGTGTGTGTGTGTGTGTGTGTGTGTGTGTGTGTGTGTGCGCGCGCGCACACACACACATCCCTAGATCTTCAAAGATTTCTTTCAACTTTGCAAAATAATGAAGTCTCTCCCATAAAAATAGCCCATCGGCTTCAATCTGCCGTTATATTTTTCCTGGGACCCTGGGTTGAGCATGAGTATAATCTGTAAGATAATATAAGCACTAATAATGTTTTCCAGAGATGCATTCTTCAGCCTAACAAACGCAAACTGCTACTAGGGGGTGCGTTTGTTAGCATTGATGAGGCCTAGATCACCCAGCTTTGGCAACAAGATGAAAAACAGGCTGGTTTTCTCCCCTTCTAAGCTGTTCAGCTTCTTTAAAAAAAAAAAAAAAGAAAGAAAGAAAAAAAATTAGCATAAATGTGTTGAATGTTCCACACAAGTCTAAATTAGTCTTAAAAACTCCTTTGTGGTTCCTCTCCCATTAAAGACTTTAAGTATCGTTATCCTTCTTTAATAGGACAATTCATCAACGTAGCCCTCTAAAAGGTAAGCAATGGAGATGGATTAGACGTGGGGGAGGGGTGTGCCGTAGCGAACACTCCCGCAGAATATGCTAATGCCGTACCGGGCACTTAGTAGGTACTTAATAAACAGATATTCTATTCATTGGCTGAAATTCCTTTGTGTCTACAAAGTAAGTCCTTCCGGTACTGTTTGAAGATTTTAAAAGTCGGGAATGCTTAATCATCGTTTCCCATTTTATTTGAGGACTTGGAAGCTCCCGGGAAAAGCTTTTTCTTTCTAGACTAGACCCTCGGACTTTGACGCAGCGCCACCTACTGGCAGAGCACGGCCGTCTTCTCTCAAAGCATCCCCAAAGCCCCGTGGCATTTATTTGCCGTCATTCTACCGCATGGGGCAGACCCCATAGTGTAGGATGGACTCAGACAGGTATGTTCAGTGGACAAGAAACATAACCAGAGACTCAAGAATAAATGCCCCAGACGCAGGCATCCTGCACCGGTTTTCTTTCTGCCCCTCAGGCCCCTCCACACACACCCAACGTGGCGGTCAAGGCCTTGCTTGGTCCTAACTTCCCTGTGCTGCAGCAGCAAGATGCGGTCTCCGGGCATAAAGGCAGCTCCAGATTGGAGAGCAAACAAAGGCTGGGGCAGATCCTCAGCTCAAGGTTGCTCTCCCTACCGCAAACAGATTGTATCCCCCTGTCAACCGGAGATGCAATTAAGCTATTGATCCGACTGCAAAATGGGCATTGATAAATCAATACGGTGCAGATGCCGTAGATAAACACGGCCCGTCACCAGGAGGCACGCACGTGTGAATGATTCCACGCGTGGTACGGGGGGGGGGGGGGGGGGGGCGCCCCCGGGGGGGGGGGGGGGGGGGGGGGGGGGGGGGGGGGGGGGGGGGGTCACCGCCTCAATATGGCCGAGCATGCCGAACACCGTGAGGATGTATGGCGGCCTCTTCCGCCCTAAACTGTTGCTGCTCTCTCATTCATTCCGTAAGTACCTTTTGTGTGACTGACTGTATACCTGGCCTGGGGCCACTAGAACTGCTAAGCCTTCCCAGCGTTCCCGAAGCCTCATGACCTGCAGAAGAACTAGCAGAGTCGCCTTGTGACATGGGACACCTGTGGTGGGCAGGCTACAACACAGGTTTTCAGCCTCAGCGATAGAAGTGGCCCCTGAGATAAGCCTTTGTCCCTGACTCAGCTTTACAACTGAGTGCGCAGAGGCTCGGAAAGGCTTGGAGTGTGGGGGCAGGGAGCTGGCTCTGGCTAAACATGACAACCTGATCCAGGACACCCATGTAAAAATCAAGGCATGTGAACTTAGCCCTAGAGAGTTGGAGACAAGAAGGTCCCTGGAGCTTGATGTCCAGCAAATCTTACCCCACAGGTGAGTGAACTCCAGAGTCTGTGGGAGGCCCTGTCTCAAAAACTACAGTGAAGGGCCAGTGGGATGGCTCAGTGGGTGAGGGTGCCTGCCAGCAAGACTGGACAACCCAGGTTTGATCGCTAGGACCAACATGGTGAAAGGAGAAAACCCATTCGTGAGAAATGTCCTCTGACCTCCATACACATACTGTGGTGTGCGCGTGCGCGCACACACACACACACACACACACACACACACACACTAAATGAATGAATGATGAATGAGTGAATGATTAAAACTGTGTTGAGGTAAATAAATTGAAGAGCAATAGAGTAAGACACTGTCAACATATAACTCATGAACATATGTACATACTCAAATACATAAACACATGCACAGAAAGAGAGAGAGAAAGAAAGAAAGAAAGAAAGAAAGAAAGAAAGAAAGAAAGAAAGAAAGACAAAAAGAGAAAAAGAAAAGAAAGAAAGTCTTGGCAAACAATCAGATAACAAATGTTGAATGAGAATTTGAACCAAGACTGCCAGGTTTTAAAACCTATTCTCCTCCATGACAGTGTTTATACAACCCATATCTTGGATCTGATCTTGGAACACACTTTCCCTGTAACCACAGATGTCATTCCACCCCAGGGCAGCCAAGAACCACCAACCACAGGGGAATAGGAAGTCATCAATCAGGGCAGTCTTGTCTGATCTTTACAGCCCAGGTCTGAGGCAGCCTCTAACAGGCTAGTGGACTCAGTACTCCAACACGGCCAAACACCTACCCCACATCCAAGACCCCCAGTCCTCCTTACGATTAGAAACCCGGTGTCACACAGGCACTATGCAGTGGGAAGGCTGGCCCAAGTCCCAGGCCCACCACAGGATGTGAAACTAGATTAACTTCAGACCAATTAGGGTGGTTTTGTTCCTTCTGTTGATGGATGATTTTGGAAGGGACACGTGACAAAATTCTGGCCAAGGAGACATTGCTCAGAAACACAGGAATGCTAGAGGAGCAGCCGGGAATGGTCTCTTAGCACTTAAATAGAGATGCACAGACCATGTTCATCCGCCAGATTGGCAAGACACCAAGAGGCTGAGAACACATTGTGTTGCTGTGGGGAAGTAAGTCCTTTAAATATTGCTGACAGGAGCATGAACTGTGCGGATCCTAGGAAGGGCAATTTGAAGATCGCTGTGAAGGTTACTAACGTACGTCCCTCTTGCCTGAGCTCTTCCACCTCTGGGAATTTATCCTACAAGAATGCTAACATATTCGCAGAATTGGTTATAATAGCAAATTGAAAAACAACCTAAATATCTATCAAAAGATGACAGGTTAAACAAATAGGGTTATATCTACAGAATGCAATATGACACAGCTATAAAACCATAGTGAAGGTACATTTTCTATGTCAAAATATTTCAATAGGCGATAAAAGCAAAATGTCAGAAAATTCATACAATATGCTATTGTTTGGGAAAATAGGGATAGGATAGAGAAAACTATACTTCATATTTTCTTGAGCAATGTTATATAAAGAAGTTATGGGAGAACGTGAAGCCCAATTTGCAAACAGATAAAGGCAGGGGAAAAAAGGGACACATTCTATTATGTGCCTTTTAGATTTGCAAACCTATGTAGATAACACTTACTCAAACAATCAGCTATCTTGAAAGGAGAGAGGAGGAGCTGCTCCAGATGGCTTAATCAGAAAATGCTTACCTTGCAAGCATGAGAAGCTGGATCCCCAGAATCTGCATAGTCAGGTGTGGTAATGGGAGGACTTACAACCTCAGAGCTGGGAAAGTAGATGCTCAGGGCTCAGTGGCCAGCCAGACTACAGTATTTGGAGAGTTCAAAGCTACTAAGAGTCCCTGTCTTAAAAAAAAAAAAAAAAGTGGACAGCTTCCTGGGAATAACACCTGCAGCTGTCTTCTGTTTTCCATGTATTGTACACCACACACACACACACACACACACACACACACACATAGGAAGAGAGGGGGAGGGGGCACCAGGCATTGTAATAAACACCTATAGTTCCAGCACTCCAGAAGCAGAGCCAGAAAGATTGCCACAAATCCCAGGACAGCCTGGTCTACCTAGGAAGTTCCAGTACATCCTGCAGATAAACAGCAGGGGTTTTCATCTCTTTTGAGGACATTCACATGCAAGAACGTGGGCTAGCAGGAACAGCTGTGAGAAAACAGCCTTTGCTGGAACTAACATGGCCATTGCACGCGCAAACCTATAGCAGCTGGAACTAAGTGCTCAGAAGAAAGCCAGTACAGAATCCCAGCGCGGGCAGAGAAGGGACTCAGAAAGCCCTATCCCTAACCAAGGAGCCGTCGGGAACTGATGGCTGAGGCAGGAGGAGTTTTCTTCAGAGATGCAGTCCCTGAGGGGCTCCCCACGGTCCTACATCCAAACACATGCAGGCAACACTAAGTGACTTGAGAGGGATTAGAAAAGATCACACGAAGTTGAGAGGGAAGGGGGGGGGAAATGGAGGCATCATTGGGAAGGAGGAAGTCATATGATCGAAACACACTATATGCATATATGTCTAGATCCTCAGATGATAAAATAAACACTGAACAGTTCAGAACGGGGGGAAGGGGGGCGAAGAACATGAGCCGGGTAAGGTCCCAGAAGCCATTGTGTGACCATGAAAGAGACCACCCCCGAGTGAGCAAATAGAAACAAAGGGTGACCTTGGTAACACTGCCGAGACTCAGTCCAAGCCAGGCGCTTTCAGATGAGACAGTTCTCCTGTTCAAACCATCAGACTTGGGTTTTTAGCACCTTGTGCAACAGCACGCCACTGAGGAAACAGGACCCCTGGGAAGAAGATTCTGAGCACTGGAAAGCAAAGAAGGCCCCGAACTTGATAACTGAGCAGATCAGGTACGGATGACACCTAATCCTGGACGAGCAAATTCATTCACCATCTACATTCCCAGTGAAGGAAGATTGAGGGTGCACACGACAGGCTAAAGCCAGGGTGCCACGGAAGCAGGCTCACTGAGAACATACTCCCGTGGCCTGGGGTCAAGGACTTAGGCCATATGCACAAGGACGGGGCTGCTGTGCCTGGCAGGTGGGCTTCACAGGGCCTGGGCCCCTGACAGGAGGCTGAGCTTAGTGCCCGCCCACCCATAGGAAGCACTGATCTCTGGAGAAAACCCCACCAAGGGAACTCTGCTTCCCTGCATGAAGGAAACAAAACTAACCCAAGGGGCTGGAGTTAAGAGCTCAGCGGCTGAGAGCGCTGGCTGCTCTCCCAGAGGACGTGGGGTCCTTCTGGTGATACCTTTCACCTTCATGATGGCTCAGAAACTGTTAACTCCAGCTCCAGGGGCTCTATTGCCCTCTTCTGGCCTCTATGGGTACTGCATGCACTCCATGCACAGATACACCGTGCAGGCAAACCGCCAGTGACCAACTAACTGATGAGCAAAGGACGGGTAACCACCCCAGCTTTCACTTTCCTAAGGACACAGAACCCAAGGACACAAAGAAGGAGTGTAGCCTGGCAGAGGGGGCAAATGCCCACTCTTGCCCAAACCTCAGTGGGGATGAGACTTTGGGTTGGTTGGGTTGGTTTGGTTGGTTGGCTGGTTGGTTTTGGTTTTTGGGGGGTTTTGGTTTTGGTTTTGGTTTTTAACATTCAGACTCTTTCTGAGGAGCAGAGAAGATGACTCAGTGTGTACAGGCACTTCCAGCCAAGACTGACTACTGTGCATGATCCCTGGGACCCACGTGGGGGAAAAAAGAGAAGCGACTCTCCCAATTGTCTGATGGCTACACACATGCCATGACACACACATGCCTATAAGTATGTATACACACACACACACACACACACACACACACACACACACACACAATTTTTAAAGGCTTTTTTATGTTTACTGACTGGTATTTTTTTTTTAACTTTATGTCTCTGACTCTCCCTCCTCCTCTTCCTCCTCGTCCTCACCCTGCTTTCTACTCTCCCTCCCCTTTCACTCTTTCCCTCCTCTTTTCTGCCCTCCTTCTCTCTCTCTTGCCCCTCCCCCTCCTTCTTCCTCCCATTCTCTTCCCCACCTTTACTTTCTATCATTCTCCTTCTCTTTCCACTTTTTGAATATTATAACATTCTTTTCCTTTCCGGCCCATCCAGGTGGAAGTTCTGCCCATCCCAACAAACGCACAAGTCTTAGCACAGAAATGTGAGACTACAGAGAGAAAGCACGAGGCAACCTGAAGCCTACAAGAGTCTGTCTCCCAGAGAGGGGCTCCAAAGATACTTAGGTAGACGGAATGTTGGAGAGAGAATCAAGTGAGCTTTTTTTAAGCATCAGAGGGCAAGGGTACAGCTCAGAAGTGGGGTGTTTGTCTAGCATGAACTAACCCTGGGCTCTAACACCAACACCAAAACATTTCAAAAATTTTTTAACTTTATTTTTTTTAACCACCTGGAACCACGGAGACTGTACCAGAGAAGAAAAAGAAGGTTCCTGCTGTGCCAGAAACCCTTAAGAAAAAGCGAAGGGATTGTAGAGTTGAAAGTGAAGCGCCTATGGAAGAGCTTCTCCCTGAAGATGCTGCAAAAGGCAAGGAGGAAGCTCATCTAGGAGAAGGCCAAGCGCTACCTCAAGGAGCACAGGCAGATAGATGTACGGGACGGAGATTTGGAGGGCCAGGATGGTAAGGAAAGCTGGAAACTCCTACGTGCCTGCAGAACCAAAACTGGCGTTTGTCATCAGAGCCCGAGGTATCAATGGTGTAGGCCCAAAGGTTCGCAAGGTATTGCAGCTTCTTCACCTTCGACAGGTCTTCAATGGCACCTTTGTTAAGCTCAACAAGGCTTCAATTAACATGCTGAGGATGGTGGAGCCGTGCAGTGGGGGGGGGGGGGTTCCCCAACCTGAAGTGCATAAATGAGCTCATCTACACGTGCGGCTATGGCAACATCAATAAGAAGCGAATTGCCTGGACAGGTGATTGACTGCTCCATCTCTTGGTTTATTCAGCATCATCTGCATGGAGGATCTAATTCACGACATCTATGATCTCGTGAGTTAGAAAACGCTTCAAGGAAGCGAATAACGTCCTGCGGTCCTTCAAACTGTCTTCTCTGCGAGGTGGAATGAAGAAAAAGACAGCTCACTTTGTGGAAGGTGGAGATGCTGGCAACAGGGAAGCTGAAATAAACAGGCTTATTAGACGGATGAACTGAGGAGTTGCCCAGGCGTTGTCTATGATATTTTGGTAATCTGGCCAGTTAATAAACAGTCACAGCTTGGCAAGTTTAAAAAAATTTTAAAAACCAGATGGCGGTTGGTGTTTCATATGAGCATTTGAAAGGCTGAGGCAGGAGGATTGTTATTAGATTGAGGCAAGCCAGGGATATATGATGAGTTTGGGCTTTGCTAAACAGTCCCAGGTCAATGGGCACACGGATGGCATTGACTGACCCAAATGCATCCCCCAACAAAACCAAAAGACATGAATCTGAGAGAGAGACAGGTGGGGAGCTGTTTGTTGATAGGTATGGAAGAGGTAAGAGGGTTGAAAGTTATCTGCATGTGTTAGATACATTATAAAACTGTCAAAGAGCTAACTTAATTTTTTTTTAATCTAAGACCCATATTGACATTTTAACAATAGCTTCATTTATCAGCAAGCAGCTCATTTTGTGTTCTTTTCAACCTTTTATATTATGGATCATACATTAAGGATGATTTCATGGAAGTCTTAGACCTACACTCTTAGCGTTTCTGTCGTTGTTAGTGATAAAAACAAACTTCTCCTAAATGCAATACTGTCAGAGAATTTTTAAAGCATGGTTTAAGGAGGGGTGGGAGAGTGGGGGTAGGTGCTGGAGAGATAGCTCAGAGAATAAGAGCTATCTTACTGTTCTCACAGAGGACCTGGGTTCAAGTCCCAGCACCCATGATAGGCTCAAAACCACCTATAATTCCAGCTACAGGGGATTCAACACCCCCTGGCCTCTTCAAGCACCTGCACACACGGTACAGATCAACTCACACGTACCCGTAAATAAAAGTAACAAATATTAAATAAAGAATGCCTAACAGAAATCCTCACCAAACACACTAAACCAGGAAGAGAGAATTTCAGAGCATGTAGACAAAGCTCCTGCACTAGGCCGTTCAGACCATAATGAAGGAGCAGAAGCTGTAAACAAGACGTGCAAGATCTCTGGGACACAATTAAAAGATAAAAGTTACATTTTTTTTTTCTCTCTAGAGGAGGGTACAGATTAGAGACATGGAACCCTATTGCTATAGTCTGAATGTGAGTGTCCCAACATGCTCATACATTGAGATGCTTGGTCCCCAGACATTTGCGCTGTTGTGGGTGGTTGTAGGACCTTCCGTTATCAGGTCTAGCTGGCAGATGTGGACCACTGAAAGCAGGTCTTGAAGATTACAGCCCAGCCTTTTTTTGGCCCGAGCCTCCTGTTCCCTGATCCACCAAGCTCTCAGCAGGCTACACCACAAGCTCCTGCCAGCACAGACGGAAGCTGAAACGACCACCGTGCCACCACACTGACCGTCTGTCAATATGGACGGATAGTCCCTAAAAACCACGAAACTGTGCAAATCTTTTCTTCAGTGACTTGTTTCTTTCAGGTATTCTGTCACATCAATGAGAAGCAAATAATAACTATACATTGAAAGGATTGAAAAAAAATCCCTAATTGTATAAAAGATGGGGCATCCGGGTATAGAAGGGCACTTAGAACCCCACACAGACATGGCCATAAAAGCACCGCTTGGAGCCATATTAACGCTAAAACACCGGAAGTATAGGACAAAGAAAGAATATTGAGAACTGTGGCAGAGAAACACCAACTCACTTACAAAGACAAACAGCCGAGGAGTACCAATGAGTTGGTAGCATGCCTGCCTGGCTCGTGGTGCAAAGCCTCGGGTTCAGTCACCAGCCTCACACAAAACTGGCCGTGGTGGCATGTGCCTGCAAGCCTAGCACTTGGGAGGTAGAGGCAGGGTGATGAGATAGTCAGGGTCATTCTTGTTTACACAGCAAGTTCACAAGACCTTATCAAATACGTGTATGTATCCAAGGTGTGTGCATGTGGGGTACATGAGGTCGTTGTATTTGGGGTACGCGCATAAAAGACAAACTCACCAGGAGAGCAGGAGATTTTCAGCAGAGGC
The DNA here is from genome assembly GCF_907164565.1 of Psammomys obesus. Taxonomy (NCBI): domain Eukaryota; kingdom Metazoa; phylum Chordata; class Mammalia; order Rodentia; family Muridae; genus Psammomys; species Psammomys obesus. The sequence continues at coordinate 1,040,198 of NW_026587032.1, read as the reverse complement.
TCTGATAGCCGGGTGAGCCGGGAATGATATCGTTCAAGTCCTGGAAGAGAGTAGGTCCAATTTAATTTGCTATTCCAGCAGTTGTCCTCCAGAATAAAGAAGAAATAAAATCTTTCCAAGACAAGCATAAACTAAAGAATCCACGAGTGCTAAGTTAACACTAGAGAAGATACTTAAAGACACTCTGCAGAAAAGAAGACATGGCCACATGTTGCAGAGAAAAATAAGTCCCACTAAAAGAGGAAATACGCAGATGAAAATCAGGAAAGTATCATAGATAAGGAGAAAAAAAAATCACAAAAACTAATATATTCTTCTCAGTTATAATTCTGAATGTGGATATCCTTAATTCTTCAAATCAAAGGCACAGAGTGGGCCTGGCACCGTGGTATGTGCCTGTAATCTCAACACTTGGGAGGCTGAGGCAGGAGGATTGTGCATTCAAGCCCAGCCTTGGCTACACAGAGGAACTCTGGAAAAAAAAATAATAATAATGTAGCTGAAAGGTTGGCTCAGCAGTTAAGAGCACTTTAGTGACCTAAAGCAACTTAGGGGAGGAAAGGGTTTATTGAGTTAACACGTCCAGGTGACAGTCCGTCGTTGAGGGCCATCAGGGCAGGAAGATGAAGCAAAAAGCGTGGAAGAATGCTGCTGGCTGGCTCGCTCGCTGGCCAGCTTTCTTACACTGACAAAAACCAGGTAACGATGCTGCCCGTAGTGGGCCGGGCTCTAAGACCATCTCCCACAGAGATACCAGTCGTACCCAGGCAACCCCTCAGTTGAAACTCCCTCTCAGACGACTCTAGGCTGTATTGGGTGACAGTTCAAACTAAGTCCATGCCACTGCTGAGAGACTATGGAGCCTTGCATGAAGGACTTAGTGAGAAAAAGTTAGGTCATGCGGATCAGGCCCCTGGAGACGGTATTAAGACCCTGTCCGTTCCTATGTGTGGAACACAAGCCCCAGGGGAATGCCCCAAAGACTGTGACTGAAAAGCTCTACAGTGAAAATCCACTAGAGAGCAATGGCTCAGGTGGGGAGACACCAGAAGCCTCTTTCATGACCGCACCCAGAGCAAATAAAGCAAGCAGATTGCCTGGCATGTTTGAAATATTCAGAGACTGACAGTTCCATCACGGAGCTTGGGAAATAATCTGTACTTGGTACACAGGATACAGAACAAGTGAAAGAGAAACTGAGCCATTATTAACTTCTAAGAGCATTAAAAAAAAAAACTGTAGAAGGGAGAAATATAATCCTAGTGGTTACTGTAACGTGTGGCTCACTGTGAAGAATGGTTTACATGTACATAATAACACAAACACTGGATATTGATCTGCCATGACTAAAGATTTAATGCGCTCCAGCAGAGTGGGGAAGCTTCTGGGAAGGTAGAGAGGCTGTCTCCCCTTCCACGAGTGGAAACTTGATGGATCATCTCAAAAACTCTTAGAAGTCAAGAAACGGCTGTTAATTTAAGTTGTGTAGAAATGTGGCAAAGATGTAAACAATACAATAAAAAAAAAAAAAACACTTAAATATTAGAGCAGGTATTTCTTGGAAGCAGATGCCTGCCATCTTTCATTATAAGTCCAGTAGCCATATTTAGGTACTCTTGTACCTAGAACCTGGGTTGGTTAAAAAAAGAAAAGTAATGACTAGAAAGCAGCAGGCCTCTGAGGTGTGTGAGAGCTGTTTGTACTTCCTGTCAGTTGTGACGCAACTGGAGATCACCACCTGACCTCGGGAACTTAAAACCTAGCAAAGCCTCACAAACTGGCTGCCTTCCCTGCTGCGCCGTGACGTGAGCCGCATTGCTGGACATGCCTCTCTGTCAGGTAGGCAGTAGAGCTAGAAGCAGGTCGTGTAGACAATCTGGCTCCACTCACGCCCCTGTCAGGGAGCCAGTCAGATTCTGAGCAGGCTTGAAGGTCATCAGGATGAATCCTAACCCTAGTAACCAGCAGACTGTAAAACCAGGAGCGCAAACTACAGAACTTTGATTACCGGTCAAAAGAGCAGAGGAGTCTGGGTCTTATCTCATGCCCACACGGAGACATGACACTCTCAGCTGCTCAAAAGATGGTAAGAATGCTTAGAAGCTGCAGACACACTGTCCCCTTTTAAGCATTAATCCAAATGGGCTGTCAGTCATCCAGACAGGGAGTCATTCCCAGGAAGCTGTCTGTCCCAGAAACTTTTAAAAAGTAGAAAAAGGCTACCTTCAACCGCAGGCTGCCAGGATGGTCGCTCTGGTCACTGGCTACTCTCCGTTCCTCGATATTCCTTTGGCCATGCCCACACCCATCCCTTGAAGAGATAGATAGATACACTACCTATCTCCTATACTATACCCTGGGAATTCTTTTAACAGAGACACAGGGACCACAGAGCCAAGAATCTGCCACAAGATCCCAGTAACTCTTTAACCAGCAAGCAGAGAAAATTGTTCATAGTCCCTGCTGAGTCTTTCCTTCCTTTCTCTCCTCCCCACTCCTGCCTTTCTCCTCTTCTCTTGACGCAGGACCTTGTGTAGCCCAGTCTGGCCTCCAACTTGCTATGTACTCCAGGATGACCTTGACCCTGATCCACCTGCCTCCTCCTTCTAAGTGCTGAAATTACAGTTGACCAGGCCTGGGCAGGGCTGGATGAGGAGCCCAGGACCTTGCGTGCTGGTCAAGCATTCTACCAACTGAGTTACGTCTGCAGCCTCCAGCCTCTCCATAGTAACCGCCTCTGCAGTGTTTGCTCAACTGCCAACTGAAAGAACGATATCTCTCTCTTTTTTTAATTTTATTTTCATCTTTATAATTACTAGCATACATTGCACAAATGAGTAAATGCTGCAGCCATTCAAAACAACGAGGTGCTGGCAGGAAAGTTTATCTCCAAGGAGCGTTACGTGTTAAGATAGGCAAGGTGCGAGTAATTATATATTGGGTCGGTTCCTTTGCTATTGCTTTGATAAAACACTCTGACCAAGACAGCTTATAGAAAGAGGGGTCTCTTGGGAGCTTACGGTTTGAGTGAGCATGGTAGCAAGAACTGACCGACCAGCTCACACCTCAGAAACTATGAGCAGGAGACAGAGAGGACACACCTCAAAGCCCACCGTGAGTGATGAGCCTCTTCCAACAAGACCACACCTCCTAATCCTTCCCAAACAGTTCTACCAACTGGGGACCAAGTATTCAAATATATAAGCCTATAAGAGCCATTGTCATTCAAACCACACATACTAAATTTTATGTTCAAACACCCGCCACACACACACAGCATATAGGTGTAAAAATGTGTGCTAGTTTGCCTTTCCGTTGCTGTGGTAAGACACGAAGGTGGCTTACGAAAGAAGGAGTTTATTACTGTTTATGGTTTCAAAGAGGTAGATTCCATCATGGCTGCAAAAGGTGGCGGCAAGCACTGGACATGGAGACTGGAGCAGGAAGCTGAACCTCGCATTCTTGGCCATGAGTGTGAAGCATAGAATGAACTGAAAGTGGTGAAAAGCTTTAAACCCTCAAAGCCCTCCTCCGGCAACATTTTTTTTCTCCAGCAAGACCATAGCACCAAAAACCTCCCTAAACAAAGCCATCAGATGGGACCAAGGTTCAAACTCCTGAGTCTAGGGGAACATTTCTCATTGAAACCATCACCAAATTGATCAATTATGTAAGTTATGAAAGAGCTTCACTTGAGGCCTTAGAAACTGCAGGTCAGGAGACATGGATTTGGCAAAATGAAGATGTAGTCTAAGAAGAGAACAAAGGCCTTTGGTTTAGGAAAAAGCAAAATCCTACACAGGTGGGCAAAGGCTAGGGTAGAAGTTTATGCATCTATTGCTGATGGGTCAAATTGTGATGACAGCTGCAGGCAGCTCAGAGGCAAAGTCTTCATTGCCTGCCAGACTTGGTCCTAAAATGTTCTAACTCTGACCAAAGTTATTCCAGGAGCTCATAAAACTTGTGAGAAAGAGACTGAAATAAAACCTCCCAAGACATAACTTTGGGTCTCTCTGGAGTGAGATCAGGGGAGGGGACATCCCACAGGGAACCTTTGAGTTCTCTAAGGAACAAATAGAAGCAATTATAGGTAGGAGGAAGTTATCAGTGTTATAGGTAGCAATTATAGGTAGGAGGAAATTATCCCTTCCCAAGTTATCAGTGGGAACCCTGTAGCAGAAGAAGGATGATTCAGAAGAAAACAAACAGAAGACGTGAACCTGGACATCTCATGTATGCACGGACAAAGGCATGGGGGCACAGTAACTCAGAAGTGGCAGCTTGTAACTCTGGCTTCTACAACACATTCACCAGAGAAGTGTTTAGAGTGGCAAGAACCTTGAGTCTCTAGGAATGGCCAACTGTGGGAGAGAAACACACATGGAAAGAAAGTGGTTGATGAACCAGTCAGCAAGGCTTGCTATGTAGAGCACCTCGGTGTAAGCTCAGGCCAGGAAGGACCTAAATTTTAATCTCTGGTGGTCCACTTTCAGCGGAGAGCTTGTGTTGAATCCTACCTCTCAGTCATTGTGTGTGCGTGTAGGTACACATGCAGGAGCCAGAAGTCAACCTTGGCTATAATTTACGATGCCATCCACCTTGTTTCTTTGTTATTACTTTTGTAGTTAGTTAGTTAGGGGGACCGATACATACATGCCATAGCCCATGTGTGGAAGTCAGAGGACACTTTGCAGGAGTCTATTCTGCCCTTCCAACATCCAGGTTCCAAGTACCAAACCCAGGACATCAGGTTTAGCGTCAGCTAGGACCTTCACCTGCCAAGCTTGGCTCGTGCTGACCTGCAGTTTGCCCAGCGAGTGAGGCTGTCTGGTCAACGAGGCCCAGAGATCCATCTGGGTCTGCCACACCCCAGCACTGGAGTTACAAGTGTGCATCCCCGTGTCCAGATTTTAGTATATGTTCTGGGGGATCAAACTTGGGTCTTTGTGTTTGCACGAGAAGCACTTTAGTGATTGGGCTATCTTCCCAGGGCTCTTCTTAATCACCGTTAGCTCAAAATATGTCTTACACCAAAGCGGCACATCCATGGAGAGCACAGCACAAGAATCAAGTTTATAGGATCAGGACCAGCCTGACCAGGCTCTAAGCCCAGCTCTGTAACCTCATTATGGAACATGTCCATCTTGGGATCATGCAGAGCATCACCAAACACACACTCACATGTGAGACAGTCAGCTTGGCTCTCAGGGAAGAGGTCCAAGGTGAAAGGCATAATGCCCCGGGAGGTGGGCTTCTGAGCCTGGAGTCCTAGCCTCATCCATTCCCCTTCAAAGCCTTAGTTTTCTCACTTGCTGCTGGCAAGAAAAGATCTGAAGTGAAACAGTCTCAGAAAAACTGCTGGCCGCTGACCTGGGCTCACCTCCTCATCCTATCAAGTCCTCAGCCTCGGGACCCAACTGCCAAGTGCGGATGCTGTGGTGGGTTCGAATCCCACCCCAACCACTAGAACCTCTGTTCCCGCCCACTGTCACCTGAAAGCCATCTAGTCTCACATCCCCAGGAACACGTCCTGCCTCCCTCCCTCCCTCAGAACTGAGGGCTGCGATTATGGTTCCCCCATATGGCAGAATACAAGTCAACCATTTCAACAGCAGCAGCTTTCAGAACAGTGTCCCACCTGACCCCAGCTGGGCCCCAGAGACCTCAAAACCTCTCATAGCGTGGCCATGTTGCTCAAAGCCTGCATCTCGGCACTGGGCCAAGTGGCAGCTGCCACCCTCAGCGGGCAGATATCCTGAGGCTGCTACCCACCTTGCTGGGAACCAGGCTCCCTGTTACACCACCACATTTGAGAGGCTACCCGCGCCCACTCACCTTTCTCCCTCTCTTTAAACCACTCCACACAAAGCCGCTTTTATCTGGTTCAAAAACATGCCTTAAAAGCTTTCAAAGTCTTTGCAGTGGTTTCTCCTGTTCTGGGTCTCTTTCAGATGATAATAGTTTTTAATTATAACAATCATTATAGCATAATACCTTCAATTTAGGCAATCAGCTCCATTCAGAGTATTCAAATAGACGAGGCTGGGGTGTGGAACTGAGCCTCACTCTGTATTGGTCCCAGAAAAGAAGCTTCCGAGCGTGGCAGGTGCCAGCTGCCTCCTGAAGGCAGAAGACTACTCCATGTAGAATGGCCTGGGCCACCCGTACCTCGAAACCCCTCCCCCCCCAAAAAAAACAGACCTCCAGGGAACCCCCAGAGATTCCCAAACAGGAGTTCCCCAGACCTCTGCAGAATAGCCCTATGGGCTTCCCCGATACCCAGAGAAGATTTTTAAGTTCTCAGTTCTCTCTCTATGGTCATCCTGCACACAGTGCGTGCAAACCATCCGCAGCTGGCCCAGCTGTGCACTCGTCCTCACACGTGAGACGCACCTGGGGCTGGTGAGAAGGCTGGTGACTGCCACCATGCCTGAAGACCTGAGCTCAGTCCCCAGTACCTATGTGGTAGAAAAGCAAATCAACGCCCCTGTAAGCTCTTTTCTAACCTCCACTCATGCACCACAGTAAGCACACCTCCACTTAATTACGTAAGTAAACGTAATTAGAGAAAGAACTGCCGGGTCAGTCAGGCACCAGCTGGCATGATAACCATGCGTGGTGTGGCGGCCGACTAAGAATGGCCCCCGTAACTTCATAGATTTGAATGCTTGGTCATCAGGGAGTGGCACTACTTGAGAGGGATTAAGAGGTGTGGCCTTGCTGGAGAAAGTACGTCACTAGGGGATGGGCTTTGGGGGTTTTAGAAACCCAAGCCAGGCACAATCTCTGTCTCTGTTTCTCTGTTTCTCTCTCTCTCTCTCTCTCAGCTACTTTTCCAGTACCATGTCTGCCTGGATGCTGCCATGCTTCCCAGCCATGAGGACAATGGACTAAAACTCTGAAACTGTAAACAAGGACCTTTCCTTTATAAGGGTTGCCATAGTCATGGTGTCTCTTCATAGCAATAGAACACTAAGACACCATGTTAGCAGGTTGACCAGTTGTCCCCCAAAAAATCTGCTATTTCAGTTTCAGTTCATGTGTTTTTGGAAGATCCAGTTAAACCAAAATAGTTGGTTACCTGATTTGCAGGGCAGAGACATTCAACAGCGACCTCACCCTTCCCCTTAGGTGACCATGCTAGATTCAGAGGTGAGCAAGTGACAGCCTACCAGAGACTAATAGAATTATCTTGGTGTTTTAAGGATGCTAAAACAAGTTCCCATAAAGCAAGTGGCTTAGTAATGTTCAGCTGGTAACATGCTTTCTTCACATGAGTCCAATTCTCCAGAACCCACGTTTAACAAAAAAAAAAAAAAAAAAAGTCACACATGGTGGCACACATTTGCTTTTTATTATCATTATTAAGTTATTTATCTACTTTACATCCTGACTGCAGCTTCCCTCCCCCCTTCTCCCTCCAGTTCCTTCTTCTCACCTTTCTCCCATCCAGTCCTCCTTCATTTCTCCTTAGAAAAAAGGAGAACTCCCACAGCTGTCAAACAGCCTTGGTATATCAAGTTTCAGTAAGACTAGGTGTGTCTTCTCCTATTGAGGTTAGGCGAGACCGCCCAGTCAGGGGAGAGGAATCCAAAGGCAGGCAGCAGAGTCAGAGAGGCCCCTGTTCCCGCCCCCAGGAGTCCCACATGAAGAGCCGGCTGCACAACTGTTACTTACGGTGGCACACATTTGTGATCCCTGCGCTGGAGAGGCAGAGACAGAAGGAACTCTGGACTCACTGGCCAGTCAGCCTAGCCTGCTTGGTGAGCTCCAAGATGGACAAACTGTCTCAAAATACCAGCTGGACAATGACTAAAGCATGATGGCAGCCTCCACAGGAGACGCCCTAATACGTACCTGCACACATATACACAGAAAGAGAAAAAAAAATCAGAAATTACTCCCTCACATATTAGGAAGCCAGGAATTCAAAGCCAAGGTTGGCTGGTGTTTCCTGGAGTCTGCAATAGAGCTAAGTCCCTCTCTTAGCTGCAGATGGGAACCAGCCATCTGGGTGATCTGGGCTTCTGGTCATATCAGTCCAGTCTCCATCTTGTCTTGATCACTATCTCTGTCTTCCTGGGTCGTCTCCTTCATCTAAAACATTAGTTATTCACTTTAGCACTCACTGCAAATCCAGGGAGGCTTTCATCTCAAGATCCTTAACTAATTACATCCACAACAGACCCTGTTTTCAATCAGCTCACAGCCTAAAGATCTCATTGTACACGGATTTGTAGGGACATCACTTAACCTATTATAGGAATAAACTTGTAAATGCCAGCTGGGTGTTATAAAAATATAATGAGACTCCTAAGCTGGAGAGAATAGAAAAGCCTTGCTCATCCATTCATTCATCCATCCATTCATCCATCCATCCATCGCATAAATAGTCACCTACTTTACACCAGACTCTGCTTACAGGGATCCTACTTGTTAAGTGGGGAAAAAAAAAATGGTCAGGCATGAGGTTATTTAGCTTCATGAGGGACCACTCAACCGCTTCCTAAAAATAGGACATAAGGAACAGCAGATGCTGATGGTCACCCGAGCTGGGCCAGGTCAGGATCCAGAAAACAGAATGTGAAGCTTCCTGGTGATTATTGGCTGTAGCTAGTTAGGCTTAAAGGCTACAGAGACTTCCTCCCTAGGGAGGTGTGAAGAGTGTTACCCTTCACCCTGTGAACTTTTCAGCTTTGGAGCACTTAAGTCCTTAAACATATTTACATTAGTTACTTTTCTGGTACTGTGATAAAACATCACAAACAAAAGCAACTTAAGAAAAAAAAAAATGTCTGGCTTGTTCCAGAGGGAGAATTCACCATGACTAGGGAAGCACAGCAGCAGAGGTAAGAAGCACAGAGAGCACACTTCGACTGCACACAGAAAGCAGAAAGAGAACTAGATGTGGGGTGAAGCCAGGAACCCTCAAACCTCGTTCCCTGTGACATCCTGCCAGCAGCAATCTCCACCTCCTAAAGACTCCAAAACCTCCCTAGATGGCGCCAGCAAGCAGGGACAAAGTGTTCAAATACACAAGCCTGTGGGGGACATTTCACGTTCAAATCATCTTACAAATCATCTTACATCTTACACACGCGCTTAGAAAAGTCTGGAGTCTAGATTTAAAAAAAAAAAAGAGAGAGAGAGCTGAGAAAAAGCATTCTTCTTCTCCAGGAGTCAGAGACAGAGGCAGGTGGATCCCTGTCAGTTTGAGGCTAGCTTGGTGTGTTCCAGACCAGTCAGAGTTAGACAGTGATACCCGGTCTCAAAAAAAAATATGTATATATAATTATATATCCATCATTTTATAATATATAATTATATATTGCATGACATATTATATGATATATAAATATATATATATATACATACATACATGCTTTGTGTATGCATGTGGGAGGCAGCATGGCCCTCAAGTGGAAGTCAGAGGACACCTGTAGGAGTTCTTTCTCTCCCTCTACCATGTGGTCCAGGGATCAAGCTCAGGTCATTCAACTGGAGGAAAGCACGTTTACCCATGGGGCCATCTCACCAGCCCCAGCTGCGCTTTGTTACAAGTGGGATTTCACCCTCTCATCTCAACTAGCCCCCCCCCCCCCCAGGTATTCTGATTCACTGTGAAAAACAAGTTGTGTTTCCTTTTCTGACCTCCATGCTCAATGTCTCAAGCCCCTCCCTTCTCCTTGGGACTGATGAAAATAATGCCCCAACCACAGACCTTTTAGCAGACTGAATTCTGGGTGGAAGGGACTCCTGAGGAACACATGCCCTCTTTCTCAGCAGTGCCCAAAACAGAGGGGTAGATAACAGGAGGAAGAAAAAGATGAGCGCCGTGCTTCTATCTCCTGCTTTTGGCAGAATGAATAGTCCCCTCCTCCCTAGCCTTCTACCCCTAAATACATAGCAGCCACCAACATAGGCATTGTAACCACAAAGGAGCCTTTCCTGCCTTGCCTCCAACGGTTGCTCCTTATAAGGGGCAGGCGACTCGGGACTCATAAACCTTGGATCATTATCAGCCAGCATGTTTCTTTCCCCAGAGCTATAATCTTTTCAATAGCCACAGTCGGGCCACAGTTCCCTCCAAGATAAATGTGCACATCTTGGTTAACGCATTCACCAATCACACGGTCTCAGAAGGTGCCTCACGCATGCAGCCTCCAGCTCTGCGTGGCCTCTTCTGCCGTCCCAGGCCCAGACCATTGCAGAAGACAATGTGGCTTGGTTTTGGTTTTCCCACTCCTCTTCAATCTCAAAACTCACTCCGCCCAAGCCAACAGGTACCTGCTTGGTACCCAGACGGCGCTTAACTCGGGTGTTCTGCCCCAATTCCAAACTAGCCACAGGAGAGTGACCTAATCCCCTTAAGGACAACCGTTTTTGCAAAAATGAATTGGTTTTCCTTCTCCATGTTTCCAACCCTGGCGTGGCCTCCTATGTCTTTAGTCAGGATTCCCCAGACACCAGAGGCCATATGAAAGGGAAACGCACCCCAATAAAACTGACACCTCCAAAAATGCTCCAAACCCTTTTCTCACTCCTTCTCATACTCTAGCTCACACACACTCACTCAGACTCCAGCTCTCATACTCTGGCACACACACACACACAATGTTCCCCCAGCACTCCAGGTTTGACTTGGTGTCTGGGAAGGTCAGGATGGCCAGAATAATCCAGTATACAGATTACGCTTCATTTGTTCAGTCTTCATTTTGACTTTGGTCTTTTCTGGCAAAGTCCTCTAGCCCAGGCCAATCAAGTACTTGCTATACAGCTCAGGCAGGTCTTAAAATGGAGACAATTCTCCTATCCCAGCCTTCCAAGTGCTGGGATTACAGGCGTTCGCCATTTATATCTTCAGCAAGAAAGCTGGATTCGGTTGTGTACACCTGTAATCTCAGCACACAGAAGTAGAGGACCCTGGAAAGCTCAAGGCCATGCCAGTCCACACAGTGAGTCCTAGTGCTTTCGAACGAGACTTTCCTGTTTCTTTCTTTCATTTTGTTTTGTTTCAAGACAGGGTCTCTTTATGTAATCCTGGCCATCACAGCACTAGCTCTGTAGACCAGGCCGGCCTCGAACTCAGAGATCTGTCTGCTCCTGCCTCCTGAGTGCTGAAATGAAAGGCATGTGCCGCCACCGCCCAGCTGATTTGTTTCTTTTTGAAGGGGCGACTTCAGGGGACAGGATAGATGGCTCAGTAGTTTCAAGCACTTGCTGCTCCGGTACAGAACAAGGGTTCAATTCCCAGCACCCACAAGGCAGCTCACAACAGTCTGTGTGACTCCAGTTCCAGGAGATCTGATGAGCTCTTCTGGCCTCTGAAGGCACCAGGCACATACACCGTGCACAGCTATAGTGCGGTGGTTTGAACAGGAATGGCCCCATACACTCATGTGTTTGAATGCTTTGGTCCATCCGGAGTGGCATTATTAGGAGGTGTGGCCTTGCTGGAGGAAGTGTGTCATGATGGAGGTGAGCTTTGAGGTCTCAGACGCTCAAGCCAGTTTGTGTTTTTTTTTTTCCTTCTACCTACAGATCAAGATGTAGCGCTCTCAGCTCCTTCTCCAGCACCGTGTCTGCCTGTGTGCCGTGTTTCCTGCCATGATGGTAATGGACGAAACCTCTGAAACTGTAAGCCATCCCCAGCTAAACGTTTTCCTTTGTAAGAACTGGTATGGTCATGGTGTCTCTTCACAGCAACAGAAACCTTAACTAAGACACATACGTTCAGACAAAACACTCCTACCCAGAGAATAAAAATCAATTTTTAAAAATAGTTGTTAAAAGCAGCCAGCGATTGACAGAAGGGGCTTTGCAGCTAGACTTGGGGTTCAAATCACAGGTTCCTGTCTCAGCAGCTCTCTACCCATAGGCAAGCTTACTGTTCAACCTTGCTTCCTGTGTTAGGCCCCTACCTGCTGCAGGGCATGGTTGGCATATCCTGCCCTCTACCTAGGGAGGGGAGCCCCCTCCCCCAGGGGCCCTTCACTGCATAACCCAAGCATTTTTGGTTCCTCCTAGCCTTTTGATCTTCACCTCTCCCATCCCCCTCCTCTTCCTCTCCTCTCTTCCTCCCTCCCTCCCTGCCACGCTGCTACCAAATAAACCTGCATTTATATAATTTAACTTCATATTGCCAATAGCTCATTCCAATAATCAGTTACTCTGTCTCTGTGGTAAACACCTTGAACAAAAGCTACCCCGGGAAGAAAGGGTTATTCCACCTTACTTCTTACGTGCTCCGTCAACAACACGCTCCAACAACAGAAGGCAGCGCAGGAACGGGAGCAGAACCACAGAAGACTGCTCTTCCCTAGCTCCCTCAGCCAGCTTTCTTACAGAAACCAAGACCACCTGCCCAGGGGTCTCTGTTGGTCTTCTTGCTCCTGCCCAGGGGTGGTACCACCCACAGTGGGCTGGGCCCAGCCCTCCCACACCAATTTTTAATCAGGAAAATGCCCCACAGACATGCTCACAGGCCCATCTGACAACAGAAATGATTCCTCACCTGAGGCTCCCTCTGTAAACGTAACTTTTATTCACCAGATGTAATTGTCCTCTCGGAGGCTTACTGCCTCAGTCTGCTAACCTAGGCCTAGTCCCTGAAGCTTCTAGCCTCTATACAATCTAATCCAGGCCTAGATATTTTCGGCCTCTGAGACTTGCTGCTGAATAAGCTCACCCTTTCTAGTTCTTTCTGGCTGACTGGTTCAACTCAGCTGTCCTGGCTCAACCTCCTCTCCAAGCTGATTGATTCAACTGCCTTCTGTCAGCATCTGACTGAATTATTCTGTTTGATCTCATACTGACTTTGGCAATCTGTTCTAATCTTCTGGCTCCTTCTCATTCTCTAGCGTGTTCTGTCTTCACCTGTGTCTAGCTTGTTCTCTCTCTGCAGCCTGTCTCTGTACAACTGTCCTGGTAAAACTGCCTCCTCTCTCCCTCCCTCTCTCTGTGCTGCTCTCTTAAATTGCCTCTCTTTTCTCTCTCTTCTCGTGAGAATTGGGCTTATTCTATTCTGTCAGATCTTTTCTGACTCATCACTTTGTCTGCCTCTCAATTAGACATCACTTTCAAACATGGGTGCTTCCTTCTACAAACTTTACCTTCATTGTTTGGGATTAAAGGTGTATACTAAGGGAGTGTCTGCCTTCCAGCCGGACCACACAGGCCTGGACAGTCCTTAGATGTGGTCAGAGCAGCCAGGTTGCTGGATTAAAATTCCTCTAACAACCAGCACACCTGCCAATATACAAGCTAACCCTCTCTATGCCTGGGTTTCCTCATCTGTGAAAACAGCTGGGCACAGAGCTCTGACAGAGGCAAGAGAATGGCATGGTTGGTCCCTAGCAGGAGCACTGCCACGTATCTGAAAGCCCAACACTCAGATAGCTGAGGCAGGAAGATCACCAGAACAAGTTCCAGACCATGCCAGGCTACAAAGCAAAGCCCTGTCTCAAGAGAAAAGAAGAAAAAAAGCAGGAAAGAACGAAGGAGGAAGAAATGAAGAAGGAACAAAGACAGATGGAAAGGAAGGGGGACAGCTGGTCCTGAGTCATTCTTTTGACCATTATTTTATATTTCCCATCATGCTTTTCACTTGGCCTCCCCAGCACTCTTTGCGGTCGGTAAGTGCCCATCTGTATAAGGGTTACTTGCCGACTGCTGAGGCCTAGACCCCATAAGTGAGCACAACCCAGTGCCTGGCATGGTGCCCGGCACACATGGGCACTCGATAATTAACATTTGTTGGTTAAAAAGTAATAATAACTTGCGCTTTATGGCTTTAACGGTCATTGTCCTGATGACAGGGTTGTGCAGGGGGTAGGCAGTGGGGACAGATTCAGCAGTGGCTAGTTGAGCCCCTGCCAAGGACACAGGTGGGCAGAGCGGCCTGGGAGCCTCCCATAAGCAGCGAGGGATGAAAAGCTGGGAGCGCCTCACCCCTCGCAGCCATGGACAGGTTTCTAAAAGCTTCCTTTGCTTGTTTTTCTCCATCTTCCGGCGGGATACCTTCCGTCTAGTTAAAGCAACACCCCCAACGGGAAGCACAAAGAAAGGCTGGACCCCTCTCTGGTGGCTCACGGCGGCTCTTGGCCGTACCTGGCATCTGCAGTACCATCTGTAGCATATGTAAATCCACACGATTAATATTCCCCAGAATCTTACCGCAACTATTTTTCTTCCCGAATGTGTTTGGATGCGGCCCTGGCGGCGTGTTCGAGAGACACATTTACATTCTCTTATCTCCAGGAGCTCAACTGCCATAACTAATGCTAGATTAATACGCTGCCCATTGAACAACTACTTTAAACAGCAACATTTGCACAGTCTGGGGGTGAGGGAGGAACAAGGCCAAGGCTGAGAAAGGGCCATTTAAAATAAAGCAGGGTTAATGCCTATGTCTCCCTCCAGAGACTAGTTCCTGTGCCTCCTCAAGAGACTCGCTATATTGTTCTATCTAAGCAATTAAGTATGAGCCAAAATATAAATTTTCCAGGTCCCAATAAGCCCGGGTCTGGGCCAGGTCAAGTCCGTGCAGAATACCTGGAGGGGAGTTTCTGATCCCCACCCTCCCAGGGCCTCGGCCTAACAGGCTCTAAGTGAGACACCTAGCCCCCAAGCTCTGCGTGCCAAGTTCTCCACACACAGCCTTGAAGGAACAGAAATCAAGAACCATCAGAGGCAGACCCTGGAGCTGGTGGATGACTCGGTCAGGGAAGTGCTTGCCTTGCAAAGTGTGAGGACCTGAGTTCAATCCCGAGACCCCATGCAATAAAGCCGGGTGCAGGAGTGTGGACTTGCAATCCCAGTGGTGAGGATACGGGTGTTAGAGACAGGCAGATCCAGAGTTTCGGGCTGGTAAGAGAACCTGTCTCAAACAAGAGCTGGGTGGTGCCCAAGGAATGGTACCCAGGGTTGTCCTCTAAACTCCATGAGCACACACACACACACACACACACACACACACACACACACAGACACACACACACATTCTCCTTTGTCTGGATGTCCACAGGGCAGCCATGGGGAGAACTAATGAGGCAGTCACAAGCACCAGGCTCTCTGTGACCTTCTACTGCAAGCCAGCCCTGGAGGCACACACTTCATAATCCCAGGCATCGCTATGCAAGGGGGTAAAAGCACAACTGTGTTATCACGCCCTGAGTGAGAACGCACTCTCACAGGCCACTATCAGTGGAGAAAGAGGACAGGTGTCCACGCATCCTCTCTGAGGTCCAACCCCTCTGAAGCATCCCAAGGCTCCTGGCGGACTGGGGTCTGGCTGCTCTGAAGTCTTTGGTGTGGGGAAGATCCTTCTCCCACTAGACACGGTCTGGCTGTGAGAATGAATCTGAAGTTGGTGAAGGGCCCTTCACCCACAAGTCTGGGTTATCTCCGATTCTGCCCTCCAACCATCCCCGCCTATTCTATACCTCACCTGCCACTTGCCCTTCACAGATGAACTGGGCCTGCCCATGCATGCACGGCCTTGGGCTCAGCCAACCCAGAGTCAGGTTTAGAGACTGAACTGTGCCTTCAGCCTTAGAACTAACAGCAGGCTCAGGAGAAAGAAGCCTGGCTCCCTGCAGCTGTCCACCGCTAACCATGCAGGTACCCAGTGTCCTCTAGCCCTTCTACCCACAGCCCTCTGGGCTCTCTTTGGGCCCTTGGAATACCGCAGGAACAGTGTGATAACTACCCGGAAGTACCTGCAAACTGCCTGCTCGGGGACATTTCTCCATCTCCCTGGGAGATAGTCAGAGCACCTGTGGGGTCACACTCAAGCCCCAGGGGCTGGCAACTCCATCTCCACCCCAGACATCGCCTTGTTTTCCCCACACATGGTGTAGTAATTGACCTCAAGTTCCCTAGAATTTGAAAAACCCAGTCGCTAACATACTCATTCCCACCTGCACCATTAAAAGCCCCTTTAAACAAGACATGGTGGCACACACCTTTGATCCTGGCACTTGGGAGACAAAGGCAGGCAGATCTATGTGAATTCAAGGCCAGCCTGGTCTGCACTGAGTTCCAGTCAAGCTGGGCATATATAATGAGCCTCTGTTCTGGTTTCTCTCTCTCTCTCTCTCTCTCTCTCTCTCTCTCTCACACACACACACACACACACACACACACACACACACACACACACGAAGCCTCATTCACCAGGAAGAAGAGACTGAGGGTTCTGGACATAGCGAGTCTGAATTCTCATTGTGAAGGTACCTACCCAGCAATGCTCAACATTGCATGGACAGTCCAGCGCAGCCAGACTACACAGGACAGACTCTCTGCCACCAGCCACTGCAAGCCAGGCCTGGAGGCACACACTTCATAATCCCAGGCATCACTGTGGGGGTGGGGGAGAGCAAGACTGCATTATCACGCCTCGAGTGAGAACCCACTCTCACAGGCCACTGTCTGTGTATTCCACAGAATCACCCCTGCACGCTGATTCTAGAAAAGCTCACGGGGCCAGACAGCAGCACTGCTGGCCAGAACCCCCTGCAACACCTCAGCCAAGATCAGGGAGGTTAATAAAAACAGGACGAGGGGTTCCCAAGGGACAGTTCTTGGCTGCCTCTGAAGTTTACAAAAGCGTGGCTCCTGATGCCTCAAAGGCGCCTGCCGAGGCCAGGGTGAATTATTACACTGCAGGTTAGCCGGACACTTTGTCTGCAGTGCCTTGGGAGTTGGGGTAATTGTATTTTATCTGTTTGCCAAGAGTTTTCAGTAAACTCTTTTAATGTACTTTAAACCTCAACAGCCCCAAATAGCAATGCGTGCCTTCCTAGCTTATGCACCAGGCACTGAATAAACACGGGTGATATATGGGGCTGGCAAGGACGCTATTTATATATTTACACCCTCTCCTAAAACACACATTCATCTTAATGACATGACTTACCACATACCCAAAAAAGGAGCCCTGTGAAGGTCATGGTCACAGATACTTCTCCAAGATGGCCCCTCAGCGCTCAGAGGCCCCCACAGTGGTTCCTCTCCCCAGCCAGCTAAGAAAATCATATGCTCTGCTCTTCCCCTCTGAGCCAAAAGCTGGCAAGAAACTTATCTCGGACCTTGCTCTCCTAGGGACCAAATACCATGTGGACCCAAAAACCCACCCATGGATCTCAGCAACAGGCCACCCCACACCGGATTGAATTCAATTCTCCCCCTAACCAAGACAAGCGGGGCATCTTAGTTAGGATTTCCATTGTTGCAGCAAAAACACCATGACCCAAAAACAAGATGGGGAGGAAGGGACTCATTTAGCTTACACTTCCACGTTACTAGTCTGCGTTCTCTGTCTCTCTCTGTTCTCTGTTCCCTATTCTCTCTGTGCCTCATTCTGTCTCTCCATCTCTCTCTCTCTCTCCAGGACAGGAACTCAAACAGGGCAGGAACCTGAAGGCAGGAGCTGATGCAGAGGCCATAGAGGGATGCTGCTTACTGGCTTGCTCCCCATGGCTTGCTCAGCCTGCTTTCTAATAGAACCCAGGACCACCAGCCCAGGGATGGCACCACCCGTAATGGACTGGGCCCTTCGCAGCGATCACTAATTGAGAAAATGCTCTACAGCCAGATATCATGGAGGCGTTTCCTCAACTGAGGTTCCTTCCTCCCTAGTGACTCTGGCTTGTGTCTCATTGGCACACACAAAAAAAACAAAAACAAAAACAAAAACAAAAAAAACCCAGCCAGTACAAGGGGTAAGAATAGAGAGGAAGAAAAGGAAAAGTGGAGCTGGTGAAGGAGGAGGAGGGAGAACCCAAGGAGTGGACAGCGTGTGAAGAGGAGATGTGGAGAGTGGACAGGACAAAGCAGAACTTATGTGGCCTCCGGGCTGCTACCCCAACCTTTCAAACCACCGGTCCCATCCAGCAGATGCATGGATAAGAAGCACTGCCCAGTGAGCAGAGCTAGGGAAAGGACCGGATCTTGGGTCCCATTCAGCTGCCTGTTCTCAGGGGGACTTGACGAGGGTCTCCTCATCCGTGCCTTCAGTTCTCCACCCGAGGCACAGGTAGTTGGACTTTTCAAGCATCCTCTGCTCTCAGCCCACCACCGCACCCATCTCCTGTCATGGGTCTCTCTGTATCCACCCTCACCCTCCCACAGCATATTCTCTGAATAGGAACCACATAGATCCCCGTTAGAATGGAAATCACCTGGTAGCTCAGGAGGTAAAGTGACTGACCAGCACCCATGAAGCCCTAGGTTCAAGTCCCAGCACCGCATACACAGTGCACAGTGGTCCATCATTATTGTGCTAGCACTCAGAGGGGCAGGGTCCAAGGTGACCCTGGACTGAATAGCCTATTGAAGGCCAGCCGAGGTTACCTAAGACCTGTCTCCGAGTAAAGCATATATAAACAGACGTTACATATACTACTCAGAGTCTGCTGAGTCCAGCATTACCCAGAATGCTCTTTCTCAGATTTCTCCGTGGCCTCCTCCTCTGCCTTCTCTGTAAGGTCATCACAGGTCACCCCATCCTGAGACATCACCTCCCTTTCTGCTCTCTACTCTGTGCTTTTGATTGTACACTGCTCCTACAATGAAAATTATGTATTACATCGTGTGCGCGCGTGTGTGTGTGTTTGTGTGGGAGAGTGATCCTGAGAAAGTCAGAGGACAACTTACAAAAGTTTGTTCTCTCCTTCCACCATGTTGAAGGTGTTGGGTGTTGGGGATCCAATTCAAGCCATCAGGCTTGGCCGCAAGCACCCGTACCTGCTGAGCCACCTTGCCATATCTTATGCCTGTGCTCTACTTCTCCTGAATTGTGCCTGGCCCGCGGCCTGAATCACACTTGCATAGGGCAGCAATGGCTGAAGAGAAATGTCACCTAGGGAGCAGCTCTGACCACCAGTGGGGACCATCCTGTCCTCAACCCCACTTTCCCACCCTATCTGAACAGCCTGCTTTTTATTGCTAAGTGACACAGCAAATGAGGGGGCCTTGCCCTCCTCTCAAGCCATGAGGCTCTGAGTGACTCTGGCCCCCTTTGGCTAGAGCCTGGACACTGGCTCGAGCCATCCCCGCCTGCTCCATGGAAGGACCAGAGGCCACACAGTCAATGCCCTAGGCTACAGAAGTCCCTAGAAGACTGCGTGACGATGGTGGGAAGCCCAGAGCAAGCAACTCACAAAATGTCTGCATCCCCAGCACTCAGGGGCTGCAGAACACAGGGTGTTGTTGCTCGAGAACATGGCTGAGGTGTGGTCCACAGCATCCGAAGATGGGGCACTTTGTTTTTTGGTTTTGGTTTTTTTTTTTTTTTTTGCTACTAATGACTACTAATGCTACTCATATCTGTCATTCTTAAAAATATCCTCCAAAGTCACCTGTTGTCGCTGCATTTTTAGAGCATTCTGACTATTTCCAAGCCAAACATATTGGGAAGGGGGTGCTGAGGTGCTGAGGTGCAACCAGGGCCTGGAGGCTTGAGAGACGAGCAGCACTAGGAGGGAACATCACTGAGCCAGCCGCTGTCTCTGGCCTCCTGCCCTGGGCTCCCCGAGCCTAGTTGGCGTCAAGGTCTGCCTGAACTTGGTAAGCTTCCTCTCTCCTCTGAGAGACTTTGGCTGCCATAGCAAGGAGATTCGAAGAATACAGGGGAGGATGTAAGATAAAGATTCAGCCTTTGTCTCCTGCAGCCTCCTCCTCCCCCGTCAAGCCAGGAGGACAGTAGATGAAGTGATGGTGGGTATTGATTATGAACTTGACAGGATCTAGACTCACCTAGGAGACAAACTTTTGGGGGTGTCTGTTTCTAGATTGGACCAACTGAATCAGGAAGCCCTAGTCAATGTGGGTGGTGCCATCTCGTAGGCTGGGGCTCCTGACCGGGTGTGAAGGAAACGGTGAGCTGAGCGCTAGCATTCAGCTCCCTCTGCTCCTTGTCGGCGGACTCACTATGACCAGCTGCACTTGACCTGGCCGAGACTGGGAAGGCAGGATCCCCGACTATGACCTCAGCTCTCAAGGTCAGAACAGGGAACTCCCAGTATGGGCCACATACCCCTCCCCCATGCAGCTTGGTTTATGGATTTTTCAGGGCTTCCCCATCTGAGGATGGTTGGGTCAATGAATCTGACTAAGTTAAACCTTTCAGCCCAGAAGGTCAGAGGGGACTTAGCCCACTCAGCTGCCATTAACAGAGTGTGTTTCGGCAAAGGTCACTTAGCTCATGAAAGCTTTGGGGAGACATTGTGGGGTGATGGATGCTCTCGCCCTAAAGGCTAGATGGGAGATGGAAATCAAAATGATAAAGGAAGATGTGCTAGACAGAGGCTTCCATCCAGACTCCTGCTCAGAATGGGCCAGCAGCCAGAAGACTGCCACTGTAGCCTTAGCTGTCCACTCTGGATATAGAGAATTGAGTGACTGGTGAGAGCAGGATCGGCCTGCCACAGGCTCACCATGGTCTGCCAGCTTCCCCATAGCTGAGACTGCAGGCATATACCACCTTGCCTGGCTTGACCGATTTTCATAGAGGGTAGCCGAGGGCGCCATCTCTTCAAAGGTCCTGCCATGAAACCATCTTCCTGCTAAACAAAAGTCCATCACCAGCAAAGTTCTCTAGCATGCCAAGGTTTATGAGGGCAAAGACAGGGACATGTGTCCCCAGGGCTAACCCACGTTGTCTGCAGTGATAAGTCATACTTGAAAATTTTCATGGATGAATTCTGAAATAAAGTTAGCAAGGACATCTATGCCTTATGGAACCCCAAGTTATAAAAAAAAAAAAAAAAAGCCTAATTCTAAATAATACAAATGAAAATGTTGTCTTGCTACTCATTGTCTATACATAAAACTTTAGCAAAAATTACATTACAATGAAATATAAATGGAATGGCAACAAATGTGAGAGTCACAAATTTACAACCGCATAGCTTTTAAAAATGGAACGGTAGAGCTAAAGAGATGTCTCAGCTTTTCAGATCATATGCGGCTCTTGCAGAGGACTTGAGTTCAGTTCCCAACACTCACACCAGGCAGTTCACAACCTCTTGCAACTCAAACTGCAAGGGGACCTGATGCCCTCTTGTGGCCTCCATAGGCACTGCACTCATATGTGCATGCCCTATGCACAGGCACACACATACAATTAAAAAATAAAATAAATCTCCAGCTATGGTGGTGCACACCTTTAGTCCCAGCACTCTGAAGGCAGAGGCAGGCAGATCTCCGGGTTTGGGGCCAGCCTGCTCTACAGAGCAAGTTTCAGGACAACCAGAATACACAAAGAAACCCTGTCTCAAAAACCCTAAAACCAAAACAAACAAAAGTAAATAAGAAAAAAAATCGGTTTTTAAAATGAAACAATACTGATGACAAAGCTCAAACACCACAGCCACAAACAGGAGCAAAAAGATGGATAGAAATGCTCCTGATGGTTCCTTCTGCTTTTCTGAGTGACAGAGAAGCTGACTGGGAGTGATGGAGACATTATAGACCTAAGCAATGTGACAGATGTGGCCCAGTAGCTGACCTAGGGAGGGAAACTGTTTTCTGTGGCTGCTGGAATAAAACAGCAGACAGTGTGGTATGAAACAGAAGTTCTGCAGGGAGGTAAGGTTGGCAGAGCTGTGCTTCCTCTGAGGGCCTAGGTAGGAGTCATTCCTGAGGCATCCCTGTCTTCTGTCGGCCAGCCCTTGCAGTTCCTTAGTCTGAAGCTGCCTTCTCTCCCTCTTCCTACACATTTGTCACACGGGATTAGGGTCACCTCTCATGACTTCACCGGGCTCGATTACCTTTCAAAGGCTCTAGTTTCCAAATGAGGAGACATTCACAGATGCCTAGACTTTAACATTTCTTTGGGAAGGACACAATTCAACTCATAACAGAGCCCAAAGGCAAAGCAAGAAGCCACATTTTCCTACTAAGGAATAAAAAAGGAGGGTGATGGAGATGATTCATTTGGTAAATCGCTTGTTTTGCAAGTGTGAGGATCTACATTCGATTCCCAGAACCCTTGTGAAAAAGCCAGGCACCAAGGCATGCTTGTGTAATCCCGGTGCTGGGGAGGCAGAGACAAACAGAATCCTGGCCCAGCTGATGAAGTGAGCATCAGGTTCATTGAGAGACCCTGCCTCAAAATATAAGGTGGAGAGAAATGAGGAAGACACACAACAGCGACCTCTGGCCTTTACACACATGCACAGTGTGTCTGCATGAACAACACACATAGAAACATGTAAACGCACATGCATATGAAAAAAAACGGTGCATGCCTTCTGGAAGCCTGCGTTAGTGTCGGATACAGTGGCTCAGCCTTTCTGCAGCCATGCAATGACGTCCACAAATAAATGAAATCAATGTTTTACCCAAATATTAACAAATCTCCTCTCCAGTATTTACTGTGGTTCATGTTTGGTTTCTGTTCTTAGTTATTTGTATATTTATAAATATATTTATATTTATATATTTATTTTTTATATATTTATATTTGTTATATAAATATATTTATTTTTCTTTGTTCAATTGGGCTGATGGATTTCAGAGTTCTAGTTACTAGTTTTGCCCATCAAGTCTCATTTTTTTTCTGTCTCATTTAACCAGATTTTTATTCTTTAGTTGTCTGATACTCCTGGCTTCTTTCTTGCATCTCTAAGAGCTTTAAACACTTGGGTTACTAAGAGTACGTGTGTTTTCACTGGGTTTATTTTTGTGTGCTTGTATGTTCAGTGTGCATGTGTACATGCATGTTTACGTGTGTGGGTACACACGTGTGTGAACATGCATGTGGAGGTCAGAGGTTGACATCACATGTCTCCCTTGACCACTCTTCAGCTTGCTCCAGGGATCCCATCACTGCCCCTGGAGCCCTGGGATTGTAGGCTGGCTGCTAGACCCAGTCAGCTTTCATGTAGGTACTGGGGAATCCAAACTCTGGTCCTCACCATTGCACCACAAGCTCTTTGCCAGCCAAGCCATCTCTCCAGCCCCGCTTACCGTTCTGATCCTCCCAAGAGACATAAGGTTTTAGAATAACACAATTTTACTAAATGAATTGTTTCGGCAACATCCATGTATTTTAATATTGCATAGATTTGTAAAGCCTTACTTCTATTTTAAACTATTTTGAGCCTATGTGTGGCTATGTGCAAGTGAGTGCAGGTGCCAGGGAGGCCAGAAGAGAGCGCTGGATCCCCTGAAGTTAAAGGCAGTTGTGAACCACCCAATATGGGTGCTCGAAACTGAACTCAGGACCTTTGCCAGCACAGCACAGTTTTAACCTCTGAAGCAGCTCTCCCACCCCGACACAGGCAGGATCTTCTTAGACCATTCTGATTTTTGTCCTGAATTTTCTTCTTGGCTTATGTGTCTTCTAAGGTAACTTTTTAAAAAGTACCCATGGAATAAGATACCCAAAATCACATCTTTAATTTCTGTCTAACCTTTCTGTGCTCGGTGGAGATCTATGAGCCAGCCCAACAGCAGATGACTGGGAATCTGTGACCATCAGACAACCAAGGATGGTTGTGAGCATGCACCAGCTCCAGGCACCTCGCAATGACCTATGAGATGGCTCTCCCTTCCACCCCACAGATGCAGAGGCTTCGGTAGAGAAAGCCCACTTGTCCTCAGTCCCTCAGGCTAAAGAACAGGGTTTTAAATCCAGAACCACCTGATTCCAAAGCCTGACCTCTCAGCCTTTGAGGATTTTGACCTTAATACTACTGACCTGAAAGCCCACCTCTGCCCCTGCACCCTCTACCAACCGACCTGGGGATGTGGCTCTTCAGCCATAGTTCCCCCAACTAGACTGGCTCACTCTTTGCTTTTGCCACTAGTTCAAGAGATTTTTGCACTGAGGTTGTAAGGGAACATAGGACTTAGTATGCGCTCAATGAATTGTGGCTGGACTAGTAGGTAGATGGTAAGGGGATGAGTCAGTAAATGAGTGGATGGACAGGTGGGTAGGTGGACAGACTTTCAAGTGGATGAATAAGTGGACAACAAATGGTTTAATAGAAAGATGGGTGGGTAGGTAGGTGGACAGATGTATAGATAGATAGATGAGTAAATAGATGGGTGATGGACAGGTAGGTGGACAGACAGAGACATGAGTGGACAGATTGGAGGCTGGGTGGAAGAAAGAAAGGGTGGATAAATGGACGGGCGGATAGGTGCAGTCACTCTACAAGAGGAAACGCATAAGGATAAGATGGTAGTGCTCAGAAGAGATCAGAGCATATGACGGCTCAGTGCGAGCAGCTGGTCAGAGCCTGGTTCAGAGGCACGCGCTCAGTGAAAGCTCCTAGTCCACAGGATGCTGGATCTGCACCGGTCCCTGAGCTGAACACTTCTTTCTGTCTGCTCTAACGCTGAGAAGCAGAAGTAAACACCATGCCCGCTCAGCAGTCTCAACTACAAGGTAGGCCTGCGTTTGCTAAAGGACAAGCGGGCCCCGGGGAACTTCGCAACACGTTCTGCAGGCGATGGGGGCAGGAGGAGGGAACATTCCAGTTACCACCACACCAGCACCCAGTGGAGGGGTGCCTTGGAGCCCAGGCTCCATTGAGCTGTGGCAGATGAGAGCAGAAGCTGCAGGATTGGACAGCTAGTCCAGGCCCTGTGGTAATTTTCAGAAGAGGGATTTGAGGGTGTTTGCAAACAGGAAGGTGCAACACTGTGCGCAGAGCAGGATTGCTACGGTTACCTGTATTTCAGGTTGCTGTAGGTGAGAGAGTGACACGCCGCAAAGGGCAGGCCTCTCAGGCCTCTGGCTGGTCACGGAGATATTGTAGATATTGCTCTGATCCTGGAGGGTCAGGTGCCCCGACCAAAAAAAGAATTGAGAGTTGAATCCCCTAAGGAGCTGCTGCCTCTCTAGAACAAATCTGTTAGAAACCTAGAGAAAATTCTGGGCCCTCAGGTGGCAGGAGCTGGTGCAAAACAGACAGAAAATTACAAACTGTCAGAGAAGTTTTCTGCCTAGTTACACTTTAGCTATTTGGCTCCCCAACATTAATTTGAATATTAATCATTTTGAAAAAAAACACATCCTTGCAAATATTTTTTTTTCTCTTAAACACCTGTCACTGAGATCCTGATAAATGGCTCAGCAGGCAGCACCGCTTGTACCCTGAATCCTGAACGGCAAACCCTTTCCTGAACGCCTCACAGATTCCTTCCTTCACAGGGGCCTCAGAAAGTGCTCTGACTCTCCCTCTCAGCAGGTCCGTCGGCCTCTTTCTATCCAGGACTTCCCCCAAAGGAGGCAATGCTGCTCTTCACACACTTACCCAAGACACCCTCCACCAGCCCTAGCGCGGCCAAGTGGACCATCTCCTTGCCAACGTAGTCAAGTGTCCTAATGATGCTGAGCCCTCCACTTCCCTTCATCCCTGGGCACATGTAAGCTGGCACTGTGGGTCAGGGCCCAGAGGAGAGGAAAGGAGTGAGGAAGCTCCAGCCTCCCAGATAGTGGCCATGAGAGTCCTGGGCAATAAGTTTCCCTAGTGGCCTCTGAAGGAATTGTGGTAGGTATAGGCAGTGTGTCCAATCCTCTCTTTGCATCTTAGTCCTACTTGGCCAGGGCCCGTGAGGGAAGTTCTGTCATCTGGGGCAGCTGAGGAGATTCTAGAAATCAATAATGATCACATGAGTGGTCACAGGGCTACCGACCCTGGCAGGCATGGTGGTTAACGTTCACTAAGCCCTTCCGGCCCGCCTGCTCAAAGGCCTCGCATTCCCAGTCCCACGGTTCCAGGAGACATGGCTGTGTCTCCTTTCCACTGCGCAGCTGGGGAAACAGAAGCTGGGGAGGGTCACACCTCTGCCAAGGAAGTGACATTAGGAGTAAACATAGGTCCGAGCAGAGGGCTTGAGCCAGGCTGCCCTCAACAGTTCTCCCACTCCCATGATGCTTGGCACCTCAGCTTAGTCCTGCAACCCTGGCTGCTGGTTTATCCTCCCCATGCTCTCACCAGCAGCTAATGTCAGTCAGATTCTGATCTTACTGCCACCCCAGAATCCCTTCGAGCTATGCTCGCTTCATTCATAAGCTGAGCCCCAGTCAGGATCCATATGTAGATGGGGCCTCCTTCATCAGAGCAGGACTGAGGGGCTGAGCCATTCTTCCTAAGCGTCCTGAGTGAGTCCCTGACGTGGCCACTGACCCTCCTCCCTCATCCTGTGGTCCGAAGGTCTGGGGCTTCACTCTGATGAAACCCATAAGTACTTTGATTCTTCTGCCCTCACCAATGGAGCGTCCCAGACAGGTGTCTGTGTCAGAGCCACTTTTACATCAGGGGTCAGAAGTTACTGTCACAAGCAGCTAGAGCCTCTCCTGGGTATAGCATGCCACGTGCGGGGAGCTGAGACCCAGGCATGCTGCCCGGCACAAGATCTGAGGCGGGGCTGCATTTTCTTGGGTATTTGCTGAGGTCAAAGGCAGGCACAGACTAACCCTTCCATCTCCACAGCCCTCTGGGATTTGTAGAGGGCAACCCGTCATCTCATTTCCTTCTCCCAAGGGCACAGTGTGCCAAGCAGACCCTGAAATAGCCTGCCCAGCTCCTAACTGGACAAACTGGGCCTTACTATCTTGTTCTGGTGTGTGTGGGGGGGGTGTGTGATATTTATGGCAGCTGTGATGATCTGTGTGCATGCTCGTACACACAAGAGTGTACATGTGTGCGCATGTATGTGGAGGATAGAAATCAGGCTTCAGAGGTTGCTCCTCAGGACACAATCTTCTTCGGTTTGTTGTTGTTCAATTTATTTAGCAGTACTGTGTGTGTGTGTGTGTGTGTGTGTGTGTGTGTGTGTGTGTGTGTGTGAAAGAGAGGGGGATGGAGCGAAGGAGGGAGGGAGAGAGAGAGAGAGAGCTCAGTTACACACATGCCACAGCATGGCAATAAAAGGCACAGGACAACATTCCGGTATTGCTGTTCCCCTTCTGCTTTACAAAGCATCTCCTGTTGTGTCTGCCATGATACCTTTGCCAGGAAAGGCGGCTTGCTAGCTAGCTCCAAAGCAGTTCTCCTGTCTCTGCCTCCCTCTTCACCACAGGAGTAGTGGCGGAGTTACAGGTGCATCGTACCAATTCTCTCGTCTCTTAACCTGCGTCCCAGGGATCAAACCGAGATCAGCACTGTCCTCCAGCAAGCACTTTTACAAGATGCTCAGGCGTCTTGGCAGCCCTCGCTTTTTGACCCAGGCTCTCTCACTGACCTGGAACATGCCAGCCAGTTCATCTAGGCTGGCTGCCCAGGGAACCCCTGGGAATTCTCTTGTCTCCAGACCCCCAGGAACAAGCGTGTGTCATTGCACCCAGCTTTTGTAGGTGTTCTAAGGGTTGAACCCAGGTCCTCCTGCTTACATGGAAAGCGCTTCACTGACTGAGCTCTCTCCTGTATTTTGAGACAAGATCCTGCTACCTAGCACGGCTGACTTTGAACCTACGGTACCTGACAGAAGTTTCTCTTCTGTAACAGTTCGTAGAGAGAGGTCACTCAAAGACACTTTCTCAAGCAAGATGGATGCTCGTCTGCTCCTGTGAGCTGCCCTGCCCGAGATTTACCGAGGAGCAGCCACAGACGTCTGAGATCTGAGAGGGAGAAAACCAATTGCCATTTGTCTCAGCAGCAAGTGAGCTCCTCCATGACAAATTACAGTACCCGTGATCCTCCCCAACCCCAAGGCAGACTTGGTCCCTTGCAGTCACGACCTGAGTATAACAGTGGCCTGTGCTGGGCCCCTACTGCGTGGCCACTGCCTCCCTCTGTGCCCCATGGGATGGAGAAGCTAATTTATTTGGATATGTGACAGCTAACAGGCTTATCTAACTACAGTAAGATAATTTTCTGAATTATTCATGTGATATTTGACATCATGATTGTAGGAACAAATTAGCCACCCAAAAACTAGAAGTGAAGTCTCCTCATTAATAATGCATTGGGCAGGACAGCTGGGTGCAGAGGCCTCAGCCCGGAGCACACTGATGGGAAAGCCTGGCTCCCATAGGACCCCTTCCCGCACAGGCATCACACACCATCCTCAGAAGAGGTGCCTGCAGCCTGGGTGGCACATAAATATGCTCTCTCTTTGAGGTTGGTCTGCTTAGGGATCTTTTCCCCTCCTTTCCCACTTCTGGCACCATGTCCTCAAGACTTGCCTTCCTCATCTGGTCAAGAGCATTCCCTCCGCCCTCTAAGATGTCCCAAGAGTCAAGAAGAGCCGGCTCCGTGCTGGCTGTCAGCACTCTAATTCTCTTCCCTGCTGTCTTAGTCTTCTCTTGTCCTGGAATATGCGCAGGTGAGTGGGGAGGATTAGGAGGGTAGGGAGGTGATTCAGTATTTAGGAATGAACCAATGAGGACCAGAGTTCAAATCCTCAAGCACCCACATAAAACACCTGATATAATCAAGTACACTGCGGGAGATAGAGGCAGGAGGATTGCCAGGGCTTCCTGGATGCCAGCCTAGCTCTAGGTTTAGTGAGAGACCCTGTCTCAAGGCAGTAAAGCATAGAGTGTTAGTGTAGGATATCCCGTGTCCTTCTCTGGCTTCCCTATACCTGCATATGAGCAGGCACCCACACATACAAGTGTATATAAAACACACACATACACACATTCTGTCTAGCTGAGACCACACAAGACCCTAAAGTCACAGGAATCTGGAAGTGGCCCTAGTAAAGCAAGGTGACCATCACCAACCCCTCCTTTCCCCTTCTGTGTAGATTTGGTTTGCATGGGTTGGGGGAGGTGAGTAATACATCCCTTTGCAACTCTATGACATAATCCTAGCCAGTCCAACAGCCTTTTCGCCTCAGTTTCCTCATTTGGCCAATGAGGCTAATGACAATTGACGTCAGGGGACCATTGTAGACAGAACTAATGAGAGCTCAACCAGAGAGGCTCTTGGGTAAGTACCAATGTACCATGGTGAATCAGTGTGCCCAATTCATTCATTTACCTAATTATACTGTAATTGTCCCACAGCAAGCAGACAATTATAATAGCAGTAACACTCTCTTTAGCCACAGCCCCTAGTGCCAAGTTAGGGTTCATGTCCTGGGTCTTCCAGCCATTCTAGATGGGGGAAGTTGAGGAGAAGGAACATCCTCCCTTTTGTCTCCAGAGGCCAGTTTAGAAGACTGTGTGGTTCTATAGTCAGGACCAGATCCAGCCTTGCAAGTGATTAGCCAGTGTCGGGGCCAGCTGTAACGCACAGAATTTGCTAGAATTTGCATTCACAGGTGCATCCAGAGCTCCTGTGGCCCCACTGGATTGAGGGCAGAGAGCAGGTGAAGCAGTCACCACCTTCATGCTGGGGAGGGCCCCCAGGGCAGACAGCTGGCCCTCTGGAAGGCCTCATGGGATGGGGATGCCTTGTGTTGCTTTGAGTGACATCAACTCGTCACTGTCACTTACCCACAATGCCCTGGGCCACTTCTAAAGGTATCACCAGCTATAAGCCCACTGGCCACCTTGAGCCTCAGAGAACATGAGACACACAATCTGGCCACACCCCAATAAGCGAGATGTCTCCATCCACCTGGAGGCCTCAGGAAGGAGTGAGAGGCCTGCTCAGCTCGGCTTGCTTCTCAGTAGCTTAGCTGTGAAGATACCTCACTCTCAAAAGCTGGAAAATAATCTCTCTGTTCGTTCTGTTTTTATATACATACAAACATATGTATACATATATATGTATATATGTGTATATACATATATATATTTAATATATGTGTATACATACATATATATATATATATATATATATATATATATATATATATATATATA
>NW_026587032.1:957553-1010409 GCF_907164565.1 Psammomys obesus | reverse complement strand
TATATATATATATATATATATATATATATATATATATATATATATATTTAGTCAAGGAGACTAGGGAAATGGTTCAGTAGGGAAAGTGCTGTCACACAATCATGGGGACCTGAATCCACATAAAAAGCCAGACAAGAATGAGTGCATCTATCTATAATTCCTGAGCTTGGGAGGCACACACTAAACGGAGTTTGCTGGTCAGCCAGTCTACCCAAATCAGTAAGCTTCAAGTCCAACGTGAGACCTTGTCTCAAAAAAGAAAAAGAAAGACAAGAACATTGCAGGAGGAATGTCTGAGGTGGTAAAAGCATAGGCCATCCTTCCAGGGGACCTGGGTTTGCTTCCCAGCACCCATGTGGTGGCTCACAACTGTCTGTAGCCCCAGCTCTAAGGGACTTGACACCCTCTTCTTGACCCCCCAGGCACTAGGTATGCACATGCTACACACTCAGGCAAAACACTCATACACATAAAATAATAAATAATAATAATAGTAATAATAATAATAATAATAATAATAATAATAATAATAATAGTGGAGAAAGAAAAAGAGGGAGGGAGAGAGAGCAAGAAAAGAGAGGAAAATTATTAAGGAAGATACCTACACAAATGCATACACATGCATGAACACACCTCTCTCTCACACACACACGCGAAATGAATATCAACAGCACGTCTGAAATCTGTACCAGCGAGTAAAGGAATTTGCCACCAAAGTGACTACAGCACAGAGCATGTACACCTGTCAGCTCTTTCACCCTAAGCCCGGCATGTGGCTTTGAATGATGGCTCTTGCTCAGAGCAGTGACAGAACCCTCGAGTGTTTAGCAGGCCTACTAGAAATTAACTATTCCTGAATTCATCCTGACAGGGCTTGTGGCACACCACAGCGCTCCAAGGCTGAGAGAGGGAGAGATGGGAAAGGAACAGTCAGAGACATGGTCCCTTGCAAGTTCTGGCCCAAACTAATTGGAACTGTGGATGGGTAGCATTTCCCAGCAGCCCTTGCAAACTTACCCTTTGTCTTCCTCAGATCTCAGCTCTCCCTCATCACCTCCTCCTGGTAGCCTTCTGCCTGTGTTCAGTGGCCAGGCCAGACCTCCACAGTGGAAGCTTTCCATCACCTTTGGGTGCCTTACTCTCAGCATCTACCACTGCTATAGATTTATGTCTGCTCAGGGGGCATGGAGCCATCTCACAGATGGCACATGCTTGGTAAACACTCCTTGACTGAGTGAGGGAGAACTGAATTGATGTTTGTCTGTCTGTTGGCTGTAAATACAGAAGAGGCTTCAGAACTGAATATAGATGTAGAATAAGGAAAACAGCAAGAGGGTTCTGACCCACTGGGCCCTCCGTTCCAAGCGCCCCAATATCTAGAAAGTTCCCACTCCAGGAGATCTTCACTCTGATGATGGAGACAGCAAGAAAGTCAAGAAGTCTCTGTTTGGGTGTCCAGGGAAGCTGTAAAAGGACCCCAGCTGTGAGGGCCAGCAGCTGAGCCAGCTGCAGCTTGAACTCATAAAAGAAACTACTGAGGCTACCAACTTTAAAAGCAATCAGGCAGGAACCACGGTGGTCAAAAGTAGGCAAACAGACAGAAGCCTGGACCTCACCCTAGCTGAGCCAGTATCGGTCCGAGAGCCATAAAGTAGGTCACCAGCTCCCTAGCGGGAAAGAACTGTATATTTTTATAACTGGATTTGAACACTGTCAGGTGATAGGCTTATAACATTTCTGTCCCCTAGGGTGTGGCCTCGATTTATGACCCTTATTTTTAAACTGAAGGAAAGAAGGGCTGGATCAAATGTCTCTGATGCACAAAGATACCCTGGGCCTCAGAATGTGGCACTAGAAGAACAGGCGGGTGGCCTGTAGGGTCATGCTCAAGGCTAGGAATGCCTTTATGAGTCTCCCTTCCTCTTTCTCCTCCACAGCTTGTCTTCCCTGGCTAACTTGGTCTTCTCCCCCAAAGATTCTAAGAAGGAAGCTGGCCTCATGAGGCATGAGAGGCTGTGAAGCAGGAGGTTTCACCCAAGGGCACCTGGATCAAGTAGGGTAGAATCCATCCCTTCTCTCAGGTTCACTACTTAAGAGCTCCTGACTCTACAAAGACACCAGGGTCTTCAGAAAGAGGCTCGTCTAGCCCAAGAGACAGCCTTAGGGGTGGTAGGTGACACACAGGCGTTCTGGGGCTGCACACAGCCAAGTCAGACCTGAAGGCATCACGCTGTGTAAAACAAGCCAGGACAATGGCCCCATCCACTGGGCCTTCATGACCGGGAGGATGAAGGAGAAGAGGCAAAAGCCCAGGAAGGCCTCACTTCTCAATCTGCATCCATCACTGAAGGTAGGTATGGTCACAGGCCTGAATCCTGATCAACGGTGACACCTCACTGTCAACTTGACTGTGTTCAGAATCCCCCAAGAAGCACACTTGAAGTTGTTTCTAGAGAGCGTTAGCTGAGGAGGGCAGACCCTCCTCCGTGGGCGGCAGCATCTCATAGGCTGGGGTTCCCGGCTAAATGAAGAAAGGAGAGCAAGCTGAGCACTGAGGTGCGCCTGTGTGGCTGCGCACGCTCATGCAGTGCCCTCAGAGGCCAGAAGATAGTGTCCGCTGCTCTGCTGGAGCAGCGCTCAACCGCTGAGCCACCTCCACAGGCTCCCGGGCTCTGCTGTGTGCTGAGAACAGCTCCATTCTGTGAGACAGGCCTGATCTGCCCTCCCCTCCCCCCTCCCTCACTGTCAAATCAAGAAATAGTTCCAATGCCTTCTCCCAGGAGGAGGGCAAGTAGCTTTCTTCTCTACCTGACACTGACCCAACTGACAGGGCCACCGTGGCAGGCAGGCAGGCAGTGAAAGGTCACCCTTCGTTCTGAACAAGCTGAATTAGGGACCATGGTTTAAATGTGTGGACAAGGGGCCAGCAAAGCAGCTCAGCAGGTGAAGGCACTTGCCACCAAAGCTGAGGACCTGAGTTCAATCTCTGGGACCCACATTCTAGAAAGGACTAACTCCTACAAGTTGTCTTCTGGCCTCTGCATGCATACGCTTATTGAACACATAAATGTCATACACACACGCGCACACACATACAAACGAAGACAGGAAGCTGGGTCGATAACCCAGTCAGAATAATGCTTGCCTTGCAGGCTGGGGATCTGAGTTTGATTCCCCTAGAACCCTTGTGGGGGTTTTGTTTTTGTTGTTGTTGTTGTTTTAATAAAAAATCCAGTTTTGTTGAGTTGTGCTTAGAATCCCGCCTCTGGGGATTTGGAATCACTGGATTTCTAAGGCCTGCTAGCAGCACATCCTGCTTGGTGCATTCCAGGCCGAGAAGTGACCCCGACAAGGTGGGTGACACCTGAGAATGACAGTGGAGGACTTTCTTTGGCCTCCACACACACAGCATTAAAAAAAAAAAACAATAATAAGTAAATAAATCTGGAGGACACTGACTTCTTCATGGTCAGCCTTGAGATCACTCAGGAGACCTGGAGAGCAGTCTTGACGTGCTGCCCATGGGCTCCTGGGTCAAGACACCAGCAGGTGCAGCCATCCCTCAGTGTCCACTGGGAGTGGGGAATGGGTGACTACAGTGAGTAAAGCTGTGAAAGAATGGACAGGAAGTGAGCCTGGGCTACTGTGGAATAAGGCTGTGGTGAATGTAAAGAACCCTGTGCCCCGCTGGCTGAACCCCATGGCTCTGCAGGATCCCCAAGACTCACACATTCTCCATCCGATCTGTGAAGCTCATCCAGATGACCTGGAAATGGTCTGGGCCGTGTTTTTGGTCTAACAGGTGGATCTGTACACCCCGGGGCCCGGGCACAGCAGGAAGCTTCGTTGATAAACAGTACTGCTTTGCAACCGCAGGTCTGAGGCGTTTCTGGCGGTTTGTACCAGCTCAGCAGCATCATTGATTGAAAACAATGAGCTGGATGATTGGCACGTGGCCTCAGAGAGGCCTTCCAAAGGCAACGCCATCAGGCTGGAATCCACCTCTCACCAACACAATCTAAGAAGCTCCTACCAAGACTCCCCAGTCAGAACTCCCATCCCAGAATCCCACACGCATACCACTGACCCAGGAGAGACAGAACAGGTAAGCGGCCGGACTTTCCCAGAGGAGATGCCTCTCCTTTCAGAACAGTCTTCCCAGAGTATGCTGCATGACAGTTCCTCTGTGGTATGCTGTTCCCATGGCACGGCCCATCTCACACGAATCGATAGATTTGTAAGTATCCATACCATGGGCCTTGTGTGTATTCAGCCACCAAGCCCTCTCCAACAGCTGTGGTGGGCGAGCTCTCCTTTCTCTTCCTGCCTCTGGATCACAGAGTTTCTCTGCCCCTTTAAATTAGACTTTTGAATCAGGCCACATGACAAGCACTGTGTGTGTGTGTGTGTGTGTGTGTGTGTGTGTGTGTGTGTGTGTGTGTACAGAGGAATCAAACCCAGGGCCTCACATGTACAAGGCAAGCATTCTAACCACTGAGGACATCCTCAGGTCCCTTTGTAGCCACTTTCAATTTTGCCTCTCACTCTGGACTCCAGAACCAGGCCCTGCTGATGAGACAAGGCCAGCAAAGCTCCCAGGTGTTTTTCCAACCTCTAGGGAGAATGAAAAGTTCTCTGAATTAAAACCTGTGGCCATGGAAACTGAAATTTAAAATCAGACTTTGCTAACCAAGTTGAAGCTTATGCAATTAAGCAAACGAGTGACTAATGACATGATTATAAAGCACTTTGCAGAAAGCCTATGCAAATGGAGGCAGAGGCTAATGAGGATGGTGGTGGTCTCTCTGCTCCCACTTGTGATCAGGAGAGTGCTAGTCTGAGTCTTTCCACAGGGGCTGTGATTTGGGAATAGTGCTGTTCTAAGTCCTCCAGCAGGGGCTCCAAGCTTCAGTATTCAGAGACATGTCAGTGACTCAACAGCCCCAAAGATGGAACCTCTGGGAGAAACTGGAGGACTTAACCACAGGGTTTGAGATTTGCCTGTAAGCCTGGGTACCTGTTGCATGTCACTGGACAGGTGCAATTAGTCTTGCTTCACACAGGACAAGTGGGAGAAGCTCTGCCAAATATCAGGCAAAGATCCTTTTCCCCAGCAAAGCAACCTGCAGCCAGGTGGACTTAGAGCTCCTGGTGCTTGAGGACATCTGCAAATGCTCCAGGCAGGTGAAAACAAGGACTCTGCTACCTCTCTGTCCATCACAAAGATGGCTGAGGCCCACAAGATGGCAAAGCAGACATCACAGTGAGCTGCTAGGTAGAAGCGGTTAAGAGGGGTGGAGTTGTCCTCTGCTCTAAGTAAAGAAAGCTTCTCATGGGAGGCAGAGCATTCAAGGCAGGACTACAGGAGCAGCGCCGGCTGGGCACCTCAGAGGGACACTGCTGGGGAAAGGTGTGCCAAGAGCGGGGGGTTTCATGAGAGCAGGTGAACCTCTACCTTCACCGATTATTTCAAAGCATGAAGTTCCCGTGGCTGCAGGCAGCCTGTGGCACATGCTTCCAATCTCCCCTGTCTCCAGATCTGACGTGGAAATCCAGGTCCACCGTTGTAACTCACTCTCTGGCTCCTTACTGGCCAGGACCACAGACCATCCATCAGCCCAAGAAGTTTCTAGAACTACCTCCCTCTCATCCCCTTCTACACCAGAGTCATCTGGGCTTGCAAATACTCACTTCATAGACTAATGCTCCGCCGAGCAGGCCTCCCCTGTCTTCCGCCATTAAATTCACCCGGTGTACTCACCCATAAATGAGGCCTATAGATCACATTCCGTCCCTAAGGCTCAGGGACCATTGCAGGAGACGAGGCAGAAGGATTGTAAGAGGCAGAGATCAGAGAGGACCAGAGTGAAAGAGTGTCTTCTGGACAGGACAGGACAGCTGCCATGTGCTTCCAACAGATGAACTCATGGCACCTGTGGTTGCCTGCACAAAACCTATACAAGGTCAAGCCAGCCCGTATTCTAGCATGACAGAGTGGGGGTGGGGAGGGAGGCGTGGCTTATGAGTTCCCACCCCTAACTGCAGAACTATGGACAGTAGTTTATGGCTTCTTGGGGAAGGAGATTCAGTTTTCTTGTTTGTTTTTTATATAGCATTCTGCCTGCATGTTCTTCTGCAGACCAGAAGAGGACACCAGACCTCATTAGAGATGGTTTTGAGCCACCATACAGTTTTTCTTTAAGGGTGTGGCTCTTGGTAGGTTGACCACGTTCAGTAGATGGCTCAATGCCCAGGACCGTATAGACACCACAAACTGGAGTTGGTGGGTTATTTTTTTTTAAGAGGACATGAAGTTGGGCTAAAGGGACAAGTTGGAGTGAAGAAAATACATTATCTGAAATCCTCAGAGAATAAAAATACTATAAAGATTTTTTTTCTTTTTCCTACTGTAGCCACAACTTATCAATAAGTAAAATGTAATGTGTGGGAGCGCTTGGGGAGAGGGCTTGCAACAAGCTCCTTAACCCCCTAAACCATTTCATCAGCCCTTCTTAGGGGAGGGTGAGACCTCAGGTCTGGAGCACCTGAGGCCAGTCCTGAGCAAAGCACCATAGTCTGGCCTCCCTGCCATCCTGACCACACCAGAGCAAGATTAATACACTCAACTGACAGACAAGGACACTGAGGCTAATGGAGGAGATTAACATGACCCAGCCTTGGCTCTGAACTGCTCTTAAACACTCCAGCCTCGGATGGACTTTGGACAAGAGGAGCTGGGAACTTTTGGAGCTTTGTGGTGGATAAGGCCTGGGTCAGCCCTCAGGCCCCTTCCCTAAGCACCACGCAATCCAGTTCTATTCTGACCTCCCTGCCCACCAGGATCCCAAGCTTGTGAGCCACTGCACAGCATCTTCCTCTAGGCTTTCATAGTCTGGGTAGGAGTTCTTTTGTGAGGTTCATCAATGAATATCTAGGTGGTAGCTCGGGTGGTGGAGTTCTTGCCTAACACACACAGAGCCCTGGGTTCCCATCCCGCTGCCAGAGAGAGCAGGGATGGTGGCACACGCCTGTAGTCCCAGAACTGAGGAATTAGCATCAGGTGGATCAGAAATTTAATGTCATCCTGAGATGGCTTCAGGCCAGCCCGCGCCACATGAACCCCTATCTCGAAAAATAAATAGTATAGATGATAATAATGGCCGGACAACATTTATTAATTACTTGTTACAGAGCAGCTACTAAGGGAGAAACGACCCATGAGGCAAAGAATTATCTACTCTAGGGAAGGGTTTATTGGACATTGAACACAGCCTCTAGGAGTAATGTATTATATCTATTTTGTGTGTGTGCGCGCATGTGTGTGCGTGCCAGTGTGCAAGTGTGGGAGTCAGAGGACAGCTTGTGAGAATCACTTCTCCCTTCCCACCAGGGAAGACCCTGGTATTAAACTCCAGTCATCAGGTTTGGTGGCATTCGCCGTTCCTTGATAAGCTAGCTCGTCGGCCAGAGCACAAACTCCTTTTTAATGTGTTTTAACTGACCTGGCTTCATTTCAGGTCTCACATCCATGAGAAACTATGTCTTCCCCGGGCTCCTCCAACTGGGAGGAGGGTGAGTTCGGCAGGAATGCTGAATTCAGTGCCCGGATCCTCCTCCATCTGGCCTCTAGTTTCTGCCCTTAAAGAGGAGGAGCCCTGGAGCCTTCTGCCGAGTGCTGGCAACACCCTCAGCCTGCCCCAGCCCAGTGCCCTTGAGTGGCGCCTCTCCTTCTCCTGCTCTGCTGAAGATAACCCTGGTGGATCCAACTAACCATGGAGAGCACTTAAGGGATGTAAGTGCCCGTGACTGGGGCCCGTAAATTGCCAGGGACGAGCCCTGAGTGTTGTGTTGTGATTGTCAGCTGGGCTGGTTCCCCATAATGACCAATTATCTCCTCAGACCCGAAGCCAAACACTCTCACCCGCTAGAGCGAGGAAGCCACTGACCCAGGTCGCTGGTCCCCTCGGAAGGTTGTGCAGCAATGGGTCCCTGACCAGATGTGGATCGAGGAGACTATAGGACATGTTTAGGGGGGTTAGACAGGGAATTAGGCAGTGTTGGGGAGCTGTTATGTACAATAATGGAACTGTGACCGTATGTATTATCTTATTTTTACAGGTGTATATTGAAATAGGGAAAAAGTACTATGGTATCTGCAATATGTTTTTTTTTTCTCCTGTACATGTATTTATTTATTATGTAGAGAAGAGGCTGTATGCTACAACATGCATGTGGAGACCAGTGTCCCAGCACCCAGGAGGCAGAGGCAGGGGGATCTCTGTGAGTTCAAGGCCAGCCTGCTCTACAGAGTTCCAGGACAGCCAGGGCTACACAGAGAAACCCTGTCTCAACCTCTTCCCTCCCAACCACCCCCCCCCAAAAAAATGGGGAAAAATAGGGCGAGAGGAATGGCTCAGTGATTGAGGGCACTGACTGTGGGAAAACAGCCCACAAGTCCTGCACCTCCTCCAGAGCCTCTGCCTCTGAGGGGTGTCCTCCAGGGGGCACTTGGCTCAGCCATCTCATGTGCTAGAGAGTGAATGTGGATAAGTTTGGGGATCACTTCCCAGGAAGAATGTGTGCCATCCGCAGGAGGCTGGCTGATTAGAACTTCGGTGACTGAAGAGCTTGCCATGTTACAAGTCTAGAGTCCGACTATCCTGGAGCATCTTTAGTCCCCTTAACGATCATTTCTTGCCCTCCTCTGTACCTGAACTAACACCTTGGCGACCATTAGGTAAGTCCTTCAGAATGTACAAAGAACTAGCATCCAATGAACCAGAGAGCTAAGAATGTCATCAGATAGCATCTGAGGCCCACATATGAGATTTCCCTATTCTATGTTATCTGCCCACATAATGTTTCTACCAATGGTCTTTTAAAACGTCTTGATTTGCTAGGCAGAGGTAGCACGCGCCTTTAATCCCAGAAGTCGGGAGGCAGAGGCAGGAGTATTTCTGAGTTTGAGGCCAGCCTTGGTCTACAGAGCAAGTTCCAGGACAGCCAAGACTACACAAAGAAACTCTGTCTTGAAAAGCCAAATAAATAAATAAGTGTAATAAACATCCTGAGTTCAGACTCCTTATGCTGTTACTATAGAAACGTCATGAGACTGATTCATTGTTGAAACATGGAATTTGAGGTGATCAAAATCTGTCTTACCAGGCCACGGTCACTCATATTTGTCCCCAGAATAAACTACATCTTATCCCCCTTTGACATCAGAGTTGTGCCTTTGTGAGGACGATAGAAACACGTGTTCAACCAGGAACCATGGTGCACACCTGCAGTTCAAGGGCTTGGGAAGCTGAGGCAGGAGGATCATGAGCCTGAGACCACACTGACTACATAAGAATCTAGACTCTGGGTCAAAAGGAAGGTGGCAAGGGGGGGAGGGGTGTCAGCAAGTGGTAGCTCACGCCTACCATCCCTGCGTTTGAGAGGCAGGGACAGAAAGACTGACATGAGTTTGAGACCAGTCTGTTTTACATGGTGAATTTCTGTGCTGCCAGGTAAGGGGGGGGGGCAGGGGGAGGAAAAAAGGGAGGGAAGAGGAGGGGAGGGGAGGGGAAGAAAGGGAAGGAAGGGGAGGGAGGGGAGGGGAGAGGAAGTAGAAGGAAAGTGAGGGCAGGAGAGGGGAAGAAAATGCAGATCCAGCTCTTAGGGGATAACTTACAAATGCACTTATTGTCACATTTAATAACTGTAGCTGAGTTTCCTCCCCTCCTTGTGACTGCTCCGAACTGACATCCCCAAGGAAGGCAGTAACTCAGAGAGCATCCATGAAGCCAGCCTCTAGCCAGGCCCCTCCTGCCTGGCCCAGGCTTCACCGGCCTCTGCCAACACTGACAAGGGACTCTCTCTGCTGACCATTTATCCTCATATTGATTTTGCTATAAACCCACACGGCACTCCTCTCCCAGACCAAGAGGAGAAACCTCTATTGATCATATTGGAATAAGGTTTGTTGCTTTAAAAAAAAAAAAAATGCCTAAAGCATAGAAACGGAGTAGGCTCTTTGAGGGTTCATAAATCACCCAGGATAATGCCACATAATGATCAGGGCTTCTTAACCACCTAGAAAATACGACATGGTAAAGGAGCTATGACAAGGAGTTGCGGCTCCCCACCCCCCATCCCCATCTGTAGCTACCACGTGATCATCATCAATAAATATCGCTGTTTACTAAGCAAAACAGGGAAGTTGTATCCGTGTCCATCCCCTTCAAAAAGTTCCCTCAAAGTCACTTTGCCCCAGTGACAACACGGAGGGTTGTTTTTCAGGTTTTTTTTTCCCCTCACGCAGTAAATATATCCCAATTATGAGCATGTCATGTTAGCTTTTACAGTTCACTAATCACAAACTTTTTGGAATGTCATTGCCAACCAGCATCTTTCTCTAATCGAAATTTATGGTCCTGTTTGGCCTGTGAGTGAGGAGAAGGAGGGTCACAGCAGTTTTGTTGATCTAGGGGCTGGAGGGAGCCCCTCCGGCCCAAGGTCGGTCGGATGCACTGCCTGCTCTCTACTGTAGGTTAAGCTCTAAGTGTCCCAAAGAGAGCAAGGTTTCTGTAGGAACCTGTCCTCTGGAGTCTTCTCCCACCAGGATGGCTTGTGTCCCCTCCTGGTTTATCTGAAGACTCACCTTCTTGAAGGTTCCAAAACACAGTGGCAGAAGCCTATGGTCAGCCAAGCCTGTAGTCACAAGCTCTTGAGGGGCCTGAGCTTCAAGTCTGAGAAGCAGAGCCCTGAGCCCCTAGGAACCAGCTATCCCTAGGTGAGACCTGAGCGGCCTGGGATGGCTTTGCCTCAAGTCTACATTCTCAATCCCTTCATGCTCAGCGTGGGCCCTACAGCAAAGGCTCTTCGCTAAGTTAGATCAGATCGAAGGAAACACGGAGGGAAGCTGGGGAGATGGCTCACTCGGCCTTGCTGCATAAGCACGGAGACCTGACTTTGCATCTCCAGACCTGATGCAAACGCTGGTGTGATGCCCCATGCCTCTAACCTAATCACATGGCAAGCTCCGGGCTCAGTGAGGGACCTTGTCTCAAAACATAAGGGAGAGTGCTGAAGAGATGGCTTCTGGGTTAGGAGCAATTGCTGCCCTTGTAGAAGATCCAGTTCCGGCACCCACATTGGACAGCTCACACCCACCTGTAACCCCAGCTCCAGGTGATCTGCTGCCCTCTTCATGGCCTCCTTCTGCACTCACATACATGCAAACATGCAGAAACACATATGCACACAATTTTAAATCATTTTTAGAAGATAAGGTAGAAAGCAATAAAAGAAAATGCATGAGGTTGGCCTCTGCCCTCCACACTGGTGTGGACCAGCACACGCGCGCGCGCGCACACACACACACACACACACACACACACACACACACACACACGAACATGCTATGGAAATTCCAACACCGAAGAATCTACCATGCCCTGGGAGAGACAGAAAGCTCCTCTTTGTGTGTGTGCTAGGAGAGAAGGGAGAACTAGTTATGTGTGGGCAGGACCCACATTAAGACCTTGAGAAGGCCACAGCCCACAGATGCTTACAGCTTTTACAGGCAGGACACAGTGCTGTGCCCCCCGTCTGCATGGTCACCTGAGAGTGGTCTCTGGAGTCCCCTGATCACTAGGGAAGCACCCACCATCATTAAGCATGTTGACAGGAGCAGACATTTGCAAGTAGTCATTAGAACATTTCCTTCTCAACAAACGGGTTCTGCCATATGATCTTCGAGCAGGGAACTGTGGCAAACATTCCTTAGGCAGCTTCTCCCTAGGGTTTGTCTCCCTAAGAGAAAGGGCCTTCAACAAGCAGCAGAAATCAGTACCCATGGGCAAAACGCTTTAACTCATTCTCCTTCTGCACAATCATATAGTTTCTGGGCAAAGAATTCCGTTACGCTCTTCCAGCATAGAGTAATAATTTGTTAGGTGCGTATACCAGAGCACAGATTAGGGGCCTGGAGAGATGGCTCCCCAGTTAAGAGCACTGACTGCTCTTCCTTCCAGAGGACGCAGGTTAAGTTCCCAGAATCTACAGCTCTCAATCGCCTGTAACTCCAGTTCCAGGAGATCCAACATCCTCCGTGGGCACAGCACAAATGTGATGTACATGCAGACAAAGCACCTACATCCATAAGGGGCTAAAAAATATCTGTCCACATCATCTCTTCACACGCACATATGGAAGAAAAGGAGGGGAAGGAAGAGTGTCTTCTGTAGCCTTAGCCTAGGAGATGGAGGAGGCGGAGCAAGGGGCTTCTCAGTTAAGCAGCTGAGTCAGTCAAAGCAGTGAAAGCACAATTTCACCTGGCGCATCCTGTGTTGGGACACAAAGGACACAGGGGCCAACCTGGGGGAGGCTGCTGGCCAGACCTGAGCAAATTTAACATCAGAAAGAAGAACAATTGCAGAGAGGTTCTAGCACAGTGAGGAGGGAGTCTATGGCAGAAGAGAGGAGGGAAGAAAGGGGACAATCCTTTCTGTACCTGAGAACGCCAGCTAAGGCAAGGAGAGGAAATGCTACACTTGGGAAGATGATGGGGACAAGAGGAGAGGGTGGGAGAATTGGAGGGAGTGGGGGTAAGCTTAATCTACAAGATACATTACTGTGAAATCTTAAAAATAATAAAAATGAAAACTGAGAAGGAAGTAAAGGGGAAAAGAGAAAGACCCCGATCCAGTCAGAATGTGAACAAGCTGTGTGGTGGTGGCTCACACCTTTAGTCGCAGCACTTGGGAGGCAGAGGCAGGCGGGTCTCTGTGGGATCTCTATGAGTTTGAGACCAGCCTGGTCTACGGAGCCAGTTCTAAGACAGCCAGAGCTACTCAGATAAATCCTGTCTCGGGCGGAAAACATGAATAAAACCTAAAACTGGGTTTTGGGTTGCAGCTCGGTGGCAGTGTACTTGCTAGAGTGTTTCCCTAGCAAGCCAGAGGCTGGCGGTTCAATCCTCAGAATCACAAAAGGCTAAAACTCAAGACTATCTTTTTATCTGTGAGCTGTGCATACACGCCGGGGATCCAGGAGTCCCACAAGGCCAGGCCACGTGGAGAGAATTAGGGTAGGGCTGGGAAACAGGACAGAAACTGGGCCAGAGTTGGGGCTTAGAAGGGGGTTGGAGTCAGAGCTGCCTGGAGATTGCATCCAGGTAAGCCTGTGCACAGTCAGAGCTCATCCTAGAGTGTGGGGCACATAGGAGCTAGTGAGTGACCCAGAATGCATTCCAGAGCCAGGCAGGGTCCCAGACTCCAAAGGCAAGGACGGCAGCCTCCCCCCCCCCCCCCCGAACCTCACACACACACACACACACACACACACACACACACACACACACCAGAGACTCTGTCCCTCCTAGTTCATGGCTAGTTCACTCTAACGCTGTTACAAAATTTCCTAAGGAGTAACAGGTGTCTCTTGCTAGGTCTAGACAGAGAAGCAGCCGCCCCTTGGGGGCCAGGCATAATCTACACAGCTAGCTCCAGGTTAGAGAAACCACTGCAGTATGGCGTCCCTTTCAGAGACTTCCTGCTCCGTCTGGCCAGTGCAAGAGCAATCAAGAGGCTTGGGACTGGACACTCCCCATCTGTTCCTCTCTTCCAGGGCCACCTCACACCTGCCGCCTAGCGTCCCCTAGGGAAGCCCTTATCCACACCTGTCCACTGCTCAGGCCTCCTGGCCACACTGTCCCTCTGCAGGCATGGAAGCGACCCTCTGTCTTCCTCAGCCTCCGAGACAAGCAGGTGCTGCTCAAGCCGTGGGGTCTGTGTCAAGAGAAACATAAGGTACAAAAGCCACTTGTCACCTGTCACCAAGTGCCACTGCCCTGTTTCTTTCAGTGTCATCTGAGGGCTTCAGGCCTGTTCTGCATCCTTCCTCCCCGGGGATGATAGTTTCTAGGAACTATCCAGCCTCAGACAGAGGGAGCCATTGCTGTGAGAAGTGGGCCTACATGCTAACTGTTTGGGACTAGTATCGGTATTTACCACAATAACGTTTTTCATTGGGGAGGGGGAGGTCCTGTCACTGCAGGAAGTGAAATACAAATTAATAACTGTGAAGAATAATGTGATGAAACAGGACACAGGGCTGAAGAACTAATGAATTAAGTACCTCCAAAGCCTGAAAGGAAAAAAAAAAAATGTCCTCTCAAAAAGCAAATAAGTCAGGCAAGGTAACATACACCTGTAATCCCAGCACTTGGAGTACAGAGGCAGGAGGATTCCTAGTTCAAGGTTATCTTTGGGTATATAGTGAGTTTGAGGTCAACCTGGCATACATGAGACCCTGTCTCAAAAAAAAAAAAAAAAAAAGCATGTAAACAGAGAAAGAGATTAAGAATGGGAATATTAGCTAGGG
This sequence comes from Psammomys obesus, assembly GCF_907164565.1. Classification (NCBI taxonomy): domain Eukaryota; kingdom Metazoa; phylum Chordata; class Mammalia; order Rodentia; family Muridae; genus Psammomys; species Psammomys obesus. The sequence continues at coordinate 996,039 of NW_026587032.1, read as the reverse complement.
AGATAGCTCTGCCTAGGCCAAATGTTTGTCACCAAATCTTATCACCTGAGTTTGATCCCTGGGACTTACATGGTGAAAGAAGACAACACACTCCTGAAAGTTGCCCTCTTCTCTCTCTCTCTCTCTCTCTCTCTCTCTCTCTCTCTCTCCCATCACCCTGTCTATTCCTGATCAGGCATTTGTTTCTTCAACCTCTCTAGCCCTTCTGTCCACTCTCCCAAGACTCAGCGCTTTGGGGAGGTTGCAAAGACAGAGAGCAGATGTGAAGGGATGGGGAGGTGAGGGATCGGGGTGCATGTGGTGAAATCCACAGGAATCAGTAAGAAGTTAATAAGTAAATATTAGAGAAAATAGCTGAGAAGAGTGAATGAATACACTGTGCTGGACAGGTGAAGCTAGAGTTGTCTGAAAGAAGAGAACCTCAATTGAGACGCTCAGTAAGATCCAGCTATAAGGCACTTTCTTAGTGATTTGTGGGACCATTAATGGCCCAGGATTACAGAGAAAGGGTTGAGGGAGCTTCAACCCCATATACCTAAAACATGAGGACAGGAGGACAGTGGGAGTTGGCTACCTGCCCAATCCCAACCTGGTGCCAAAGCCAGCTCCTCAGCCAGAAACCCTGGTAAGAATTTATTACCCTGACAGTTAGGCTTCACTCCTTGTTTGACCTTATAAGGTTTCTCTCCTTCTCTCTCTCTCTCTCTCTAGCCCCTGAGTATGCAGATAAAGCATCTTCCAACACCCCTGCCCTGACCAATGGTACACGACCACACAAACCAGCTACCCTGGTGGGGGGAGCAGACAGGCTACCACTGATTGATCAGGGAGGGCCCAGCCCATTATAGATGGTGCCATTCCTGTGCTGGTGGTCCTGGATTCTATAAGAAAGCAAGGCCAAGCAAACAAGCCACTGGAGGCAAGCCAGTGAGCCCTCCGTGGCCTCAGGATCAGCTCCTGCTTCCCGGCCTCTGTCCCGCTCAAGCTCCTCTGATGATGAGCTTTGATGTGGAAAACTAAGACGAAATAAACCCTTTCCTCCCCAAGTTGCTCTGGTCATGCAGTTTCACCACAGCAGTTGTAACCTAAGACACCCACTCCACACAACACGAGGTTTCCTGCCTAGAGAATGGCGCCACCCTTGATGTCTTCACACTGATCTAGATAACTTCCCACACACCTACCAACAGGCCAATCTAATCTAGACAATGACCACTGAGACTCCTCCCTTTTGGGGGAATCCAAGACTGTCAAATTGGCAATTAGAAACCAACCGCCTTCCTGATGCTCTGGCTTCCCTCTTCCAGTGCTGCCCCCGTAAGTTCTTTCTCCCTTCAGCTTTTTATCCCAACCATTCTGTTGTCTGAATGTGAAATGTGCCCACAGGACCCCAGCAGGTGGTGCTGTTTTGAAACGTTGTAGACTTTTTTTTTTAATTAATTTTACATCCCAATCACAACTTTCTCTCCCTCCTCTCCTTCCAGCCCCTCCCTCTCACCTCATTTCACCTTCCAGCCACCTTCCTGTCCTCCCTTTCTCCTCAGAAGAGCCTCAGAAAAAGGGAGGCCTCCCACAGATATCAACCCACCTTGGCGTATCAAGTTGTAGTAGCACTAGGAGCATCTTCTTCTGTTGTGGCTAGGCAAGGCAGCCCAGTTAAACAAAGGGATCCAAAGGCAGGCCACAGAGTCAGATACTTCCCCTGCCCTTGCTGTTGGGAGTCCCACATGTAGCACTCATTTTTAAACTCTACTTTATTTGGGGTATTTAGGCCTCAACCTCCCTTTCAACCTCCCAAGCCTATGTAGGAGAGAGAAGGTTAGTGGGGAGAGAGGGTCCCAGCTGTTTAGGGTCAATGGGTTCTCTTAGGGCTCTATACCAATATCTGTCAACAGCAGACCCAGCCAGTAGCCTTCTTCAAGCCACAGCGCCCCAAAGCGTTTCTGTCTATCTGCTCAAACTGCCACACTGTCGTCTCTCTGGTACACGCCACATGCCGACGCTGCCTGCTGCGCTGCCTGCTGCACCACTCTTTCTGGGCTCTCAAATTTATATCTTCAGAGCCCTAGACCACGCCCCTCTCTGTGCCTCAAGAGGAAGGCCATTACCAGCTGGCAAAAGCCATGGCCCGCACTAGACAGCCCACACTTGGGATTAAAACAAAAGCATATTTACATAATATGACTGAGTTTACAAAGAAACCAAAGCAGCCCCACAACTATCACCTATGTGCCGAGGGCCCATGCCACAAATGCTCTCTGTTTGGTGGTTCAGTGTCTGTGAGCCCCTATGTGCCCAGGTTAGTTGGTTCCGTATATTTTCTTGTGGTGTCCCTGACCTCTCTGGTTCCTTCATTCCCCCAGCCCACCCCTCTCCCATGGAATTACCCAAGCTCTACCTAATGTCTGGCTGTGGGTCTCCGCATCTCTTCCCATCAGTTGCTGGATGAAGCCTCTCAGATGACCGTTACGCTAGGCAGCTGTCCGGAGTCCCTGTGTCTGGCAGGCCTTCTTCCCAAGCAGGCGCAGTTGTGGGGTGGGAAATGGGGTGCTGAGATGGGCTGAGCCTTGATATCTGATAGCCAGGCCCCCACTTGCTGTCTGTTCTTTTCTTCCTGACCATAGCGACAGGGTGACGTCAGGCTCCTGCCCCTCGTCTTCCCGTCATGATGGGCTACACCCCCTGGAACTGTGAGCCAAAGCAAAACCTTCCCCCTGATCCAGGTATTTGGTAACAACCGTGAGAAAAGTTCATGCATAGTCATAACTTTCTAATATACCTTATCTTTTGTTCGACTGCTTTCTGTCAACTTTGACATTACTTTTTTCGGTGAGGGTGGGGTCAGAAGACAATTTGCAGAATTCAGTCCTCTCCTTCCACCGTGTGGATCCCCGGTCAAACTCAGGCCATTCATAGGCTTGGCTGTGAATGCTTGAGCACCTCTACTCACTAAGCCATCTCACTGACCCTGGTAGGTTTTACTTTTTTTTTTTGGGGGGGGGGTCATTGTGGGGTCATTGTCTTTTTTTTTTTTTCTTTCCACTAGAACTCCTTGGGGATAGGACTTGACCTATATGGGTCACACTATTTCCCAGCACATAGACAGCACCTATCATAGTATAGTCTTCAAAGGACAGTATACAGTTGTCATGGCTATGCCAGGGTCTAATCTATACTTGCAGTTGTATAGTGCCCCTGAACCCCACATACTGTAAGTATGGAGAGGGAGTCCCAAGGCAGGTCTGCTCTGAACTGCATAGCAGGAAGGGGCCCCATCTTCAGGCTGGAAGCCATTCGGGGGTGTCCCTCCTCAGAATGGCCTTCTGTGGGACCTCCTGCCCACTGTCCACTGGTGCACAGCAGGGTCCTTGGCATGCGGAGCTATGAGATCAGGGCTATGTGACCTGGAGCAAACAAACTTCTCTTTCTTCAGCCAGAAGTCGCCCACTGCCTTGGTCAGCTCAGGCTGTCATAGTGAAACCCCACAACCAAGTGGCTTAAACAAAAGCCGTGATCCCTCACAGTCCTGTGAAGATGGAGGTGCGGGGACGCAGCGCCAACAAGGTCAGCTCTGATGAGCCTTCTCCGGGCTTGCAGGCAGCCACATTCTGTTTCTTCTCACAGTTTCAGATGTCTTTGCATTTGTGTCACACTCGGCCCTTGTCTCTCTCTCTCTCTCTCTCTCTCTCTCTCTCTCTCTCTCCTGTGCCCAGCTCATCTACAGCTGTTAGTCTAGCTATAGTCACCCAGACTACAGGACCTCCCTGCCCCACCCGCACCCCCAATAATATCACCACACAAGCCCACAAGCCAGGGAGGGCCAGCCCAGGTCTGGACATATGCTTGGCGACAAAGCCACAGAGGTACCGTGATGACGCAGCTGCTCTGTTACCCAAGGAGGCCCACTCGGGCCATAAATCCCAGCTGAAAGATGCCCTTCTCTTCCCAGAGGCTGGAGGAGCCGTGTGTGGGGAGCCACAGAGCCACCTGAGTGGGTGCCAGGGCCAGGCAGACTGCCCCCCGGTGCCCGCTTACAAAGCAGCCGGTGAAGATGAGCCCTCTGCAGACATAGATTCCGTTTCCCTACAAATGTCTGCGGTTGTAGCAAATAAGGACTGGGAGACACAGACGCCTACTCAGCTCTGTGGAAGATGCCGCCTGGTGTTTGGGGGTGTTTCAGAGAGCTGTGTTAGCCACCTGTCAGGAATGGTGAGGGAAGCAGATGGAGCTCTTTGGAGAGGCATCAAACCAGTGTGAGATGGAGAAGGAATTTGGTCAAGCCTGGGGAGCTGTGGGCAGAAACACTCCAAGAACCTAATGATCTGCTGCTGTTCTGCCGGGCTCCAGGGGAACAGTGATGGCTGCAGGAGTCAACTCCCTCCCCAGCAGGCTCCCTCAGCACGTCTCCTAAGCAGCTGTTTTTTTGTGAGTGGGTGGATTTGTTTGCTTGTGACAGGGTCTCACTATGTAGCCCTGACTAGCCTGGAACTCTTTATGCAAACCAGCCTGGCCTCAGACTCACTGAGACCTGCCTGCCTCTGCCTCCCGAGTGGAACTGTAGTACTAATGTATTAACAGTTACCGTTGGGATCCAAGCTCCGACAATAGTGACCTTCAGGTTGAGGGTGGGCCTTCCTTCTTCATCTAAACCTTTCTAGAAATACTCCAGAGAACTGGCCAAAAGAGTGCTTCCAAAAGTAATTCAAAATCCAGTCAGGTTGATAGTGATGATTAAGCCACAGAAGCTCAAAAGGCCCAAAGAGCCAAGACCATCAAATACAGGAGTCCAGAAAGACGGTGGCCAGATCCTAGGCTGTCACTCTCTGGTTTCCAACCACATTCTTGCTCTTGCTGTAAGGAAGAAACCATGGCCTCCAACTTATCCACTATGAGAAGGTGAATATCAGAAGGACAAAGAGAGGGAGACTAGCTTTGAAGACCCAGAATTAAGAGGGAATAAAGCACACAAGAAAATAATCAATGGTAAGATGGCTCAGCAGCTGTTCTTGTTCTTGACCTCCACGTGTGTGCTGTGGCACGGAGGCATGTTCACACACACCAACAAGTAAATAACTGTGATAACCAAAAAAAATTAAACAGATGGTTTTGGGTTTTTAAGAAGAGCTCACTACGCAGCCTCGAACTCATGAGTCCCCAGCCCCATCCACCCTCCCAAATGCTGTGTGCTACCGTGTCTGGCTGGATTATTCTTCTTTTCTTTCAAGGAAGAAAAGCCTCTCTCTTCACTGCCTCCTTCCATACAGCCAGTGTGTATCTCCTCAGAGCAATGGTCTTTTTCTGGCTTATTGATTTCCTCACTATTTTGTGAATTCTCATCCTGACCTAGATATTTCTGGGGCAAGGGAACGTACTGTGTGCAAAAGGGCTGGAACCTCTGTCGTCTGGGAGTTTGTGGCTCCAACTGGACAAGACATACTGAGCACACGCACAGGTGAGCACGTGGCTGTCAACACCAAGGTCTAGACTCCAAAGGGAGTGAAGGATGTTTGAATGATGAGATGAAAAGACGAAATGGCAGAAGCTTTGACTCCTAGGCAGGTCACTTGGACCATAGCTTGAGGAAGGACAAGGCCAGGCACACGTCACCATCAGCTCTGGCCTACACCAGCGGGAGCTATGCAGCTATGCTGGTGACAACTGTGGATCACCATGACCCAGCCCAGGGTCACAAATAAACAGCGGGTCTCCCCACCCCAACCCTTTTTCCCACAGCTCCTGGCTTCAAATTCATTTCAGGAAGAAGAAAGCAAGGAATATGGGAATTGGGGATTTCCACATTCAACAACTCTCAGATTAATTTTGTATTCTGCATAAAATAGAAAAGCAGAGAACAACCGAGAGTGATACAGAGACCCTCATGCTGTTCAATGGGCTTGAAATTCTAGTAAAAACCTTTTTAAGGTAATTTAATGAAAGTCACTTTGTATTCTCCAGTTTGGACATACAAAGACCCTCAGATGTCAGCCATGTGTCCTGGGACCTATGCAGGCTGCAGATCTGAAGAATGGAGGACAGACAGGCATTCCATTTGGGGCCAGGCACTCAAATGTCATCTTGCACTCTAACTCCATACCTGTGACCAAATCCTCAGCCTCCAAGGATGGGAGTCTAGCATCTCAGTGTCCCAAGCACCGTTCATCCTGGATTAGTCCAGAAACTGGGCTGCTTTAAGCAACTGGAATTTATTCTTTCACAGTTCTGGATGCTAAGTCCAAAGTCAAGATGCCAGTAAAATCCCACATGGAGTCCTGCCACTAAGCTTCCGGTAGGGCCAGCCGTCCTCACCTGCCACCTGGCTTCTGGTAGGGGCAGCCATCCTCAGATCCATCACCCCTGTATTAGCTACTATTCTCATTGCCATGACCGAATAAATACCTGCCAAGAAACCCCTAAAAGAAAGAGTTTATTTTAGTCCCCAGTCTTTCATAGGCATGGTGGTAATAGCCCACAGTCTTTCATAGGTGTGGTGGTAATAGCCTCCTCAATCAGAAAACAAAGACTGAACAGGAAGTAAAGCCTGTTCACTCCAATGACATCTATAGACTCCACCCCCAATGACTCACTTCCCTCCCAGTGATGCCCTTCCTCCAGCAAGTCTCCACCTACTGAAGGTTCCACAACCTTTCAAGACAGGCCCACCAGCTGGGGACCAAGTATTTAAACACATGACACTGCAGGGGGCATTTCACATTCAAACTACAACTCCCATCTGCCTCCATTGCCGTGACCTTCCTGTGACACGGTCACCGATGTAGGGTGACCCCACTTTTATGAGCTGCATCAGCCAAGCCTGTACCTCTAATAAGGTCATATTCTAAAGTTTTGGGGTTGGCACTTTATCTTTGTGGGTGACATCATTCGACTCATAGCACCTCCACCCCTGTAATGCTCCTCAGCATCACGGTTCCACTCTGCCCCTTCTTCATCAACATCTCAGCTTTAGCAGGAGAGAAAACATTCTGGAAAGATGGACGGAAACTTTACCAGCTGCTGGAACTGCCAAGAGCCAGCTTCTGTGTAGTGACAGGATTTGACTCATCCACACTCTAGACTGCTCTCCTCATGGCATCTCTCCTCCCCTAGGAGATGATGAGAACTGTGCTGACTGATTTTATTTCAACTTGACACAACTTAGAGTGATCAAAGAGGAGACCTCAGCTGAGAAAACGCCTCCATAAGATCCGGCTGTAGGCAAGCCTGTAGGGCATTTTCTTAATCAGTGATGTGATGGAGAGGGCCCAGCCCAGTGTGGATGGTTCCATCCCTGATGGTCCTGGGTTCTACAAGAAAGCAGGCTGAGCAAGCCATGAGGAGCAAGCCAGTAGGCAGCACCCCTCCATGGCCTCTGAATGAGCTCCTGCCTCCAGGTTCCTGGCCTGTTTGAATTCCTGCCTGGCTTCCTTCGATGATGAACAGTGATGGGAAAGTGTAAACCAAATAAACCCTTTCCTCCCCAAGTTGCTTTGGCCATGGGGTTTCATTACATAATAGAAACCTAACTAGGACAAGAACCTTCTATAATAGACCACATGGTGCATGCTCTTTTCCGGGGCTACTCAGGCAAGGCCTGCAGCTCAAAATGCTCAACAGGCTACAGCAGTCTCTTGCCAGGAGAAACATTCCAGTGGCTACAAGCCCAACGGTGAGTCACAGCAAGTCCCTCTGCCAGAGGATGTACCATTTGTTCCAGTGACATTTTTGAGTTTCTCTTCTCACCACTTCAGAAGTAGCAGGTGGAGGTGGACAGGAGCCTTGAGCTGAACACTCACAGAGGAAGTGTCAGGCACAACAATCCTGAATGCAGAACACCCACGAGAAAGATGGGGTGCATGATGCCCAAAAAGAGTGAACCCCGGGAACAGAAGCTCCCCACACACAAGGTGGACACTGAGAGTCAGCCCACCCCAGATGGCTTGTTTGTGCTTGTCACAAAGCCAAGGTCCTCTCACACTGTGCTACATTATTTAGTTGTTTTGTTTTTTTAAGCTCCACCGTTGACATCTATAGACTCCAAAATTCCAAAATCTTAAGCAATTAATCAGCCTCTGCGTGTGCCTCAGTTTCCCTCTGTATCAACCATGGTCAGGAATGGTGTCACCTTACAGGGCTGTGAGAGGATTTGGATGAGAGCAGCAGGTAACATGTTTAGCACCTTCACTGGATGGGAGGGAACTGCCTCCAGCACATAGGTGTCTGCCTCTAGCTTCGGGTGACCCAGAACACATAGTTCTAAAGCCAGGTATACGGCACACACCTATAATCCAAGCCCTCGGGGAGGTGGAGACAGAAGGCACCCAGGGTGGGTGGGCAGCCAGACTAACTTGTCAGCGAGCTTCAGGGTAACTGGAGAAAGTACCATTATTGACCTCTAGCCTCCATGTGCACACACACGAGCGCATAGTGTATATGGGGCAGGGGGGAGACAAGGAGAGGGTATATACATAAATATTGACGGGCACAGAGCGTTTCTGCAACGTTATTCGTAAGTAGGAGAAGCACCTGGAAAGAACCCAAATAACCCAAAACGGAGAAATGGCTGCATACAAACAGATTAAAACAGCGGGATATTGCAGGGCTGTGAGACAAAGGCAATCCGTGGGACATCTGTGGTGGATCACCCTTCTCATGAGTCTGTGGACAGTCAGCACTCTCAACTCGTTGGTTCCGCATCTAGAGATCCAACCAACAGAAGGTAGGAAAAATAAGTGCAGCTGTACTGAACAAGTACAGAATGTTTCTGGTCATTCATTCCTAAACATTGTCACAGACGTGCTTCCCGCAAGGGAGGTCTGAGGCGCTGGAGATGCTGCCCAGTGCCAGCGAGGCGACACAAACAGCGAATGCAGGTGTGTGGGGGCTGGGACCAGGGAAGCTAGAAAACAGCTCGGGGCTTGAGAAAGGCTGTGTGTATCCCTGAGGGAGGCCGGCATAGTTTGCCTTGCTGTGGCTGTCATCAACACTGTGACCAAAAGCAACTCGAAGAGAAGATGACTCAGTTTCCCTGATATGCTACAGTCTATCATCAAAGAAAGCCAAGACTGAAACAAAGGGCAGGATCGTGGAGGCAGGAGCTGAAACAGAGGCCATGGATGGATGCTGCCTACTCGCTTCTTTCCCTGAGGCTTGCTCAGTCTGCTTTCCTAGCACAGCCCAGGACTATATGCCTAGGGGTGGCACAATGGGCCTTCCCACATTATCCATTCAATGAGAAAGTGCTCCATAGAATGGCCCACAGGCCAATCTGAATGGAGACAATTCCTCAGCTAAGGTTCCTTCATCCCAGGTAGTTTGTGCTCGGTTAACAGAAAACCAGCCAGCACAAAGCCCCTCTCAATGGGACCTTTTGGCCGAGAGGCCTGGGCCACTGCCACTTTGTGATGCCTTTAAGAGAAAAGACATGCCACAGATGACTATCAATCCCACCCATGTTTCAAAGGCTTGCACTTAACAAATTGCTGCTTTTAACAATAAAATCCCCCTTGGAAGCAGTCCCAAAGTCTACACTCCAAGAGGCAATTGTCAGTGCAGAGATCAAGCCAAAGGGCTCCCTGCCCATGGCTGCCAGCCCAAGCCCTGTGTCTCAAGGGAGCTTCTAAGAAAGGCCTGTCCCCAAGATCAGAGTATGTCTGTCTTCTGTCTTCGCATCTCTTCCTTCTCCTTGACTGATCTCCTTCCTCCTTTCCCTCCCTCAACTCCTCCTTTTCCCTCCTGCTTGCCCAGCCTTTCCGACTCCCCCTTTTTACATGTCTGCCCACACACAGACATCCAAGCCAGAAAGTCTGTCAAGCTCTCAGTGGCCCCAGGTAGGTACACCCCTCCCTGAAGGTAACTTTCTTCCTGTCCCCTGGGAGCCAATGTTCTAGCACCTGGCTGGGCCTCAATTACCTAGTTGTTACTTGAACACAAAGCCTGGACTCCTTCAGAAAGGCTGCGAAAACCCAGCAAACACCTGCTCCTTCCCTGTGTGTATCTCCTGACATCTGTTAGAGCCTCAAGTATCCGTCCTGGAATCCGACAGGATCAGATTGCCTTTACCTGGGGAGGCCTCACCCCTCCATAGCCTGCCATAGTGACCTGGGGCTATCTTCCTGTGCCCTCAGACCACTTGGGCTGCTGACAAGATGAATGTATGGCATAGCTACCATCTCTCTGCCTTCATGCTCCCGCCTGGAAAAAAAGACCATAGCTCCAAGTATCCCAGCTCTGACCTCAGTACATCATGGCATAATGTCTCAGCTGGCCTCCTACTACCTTCAGCTGGTTCCAGTTGCCACATGTTTCTAGAAGGTTAAAAAGAAAAGTCACAGTTGGAGAGATGTGTGTTTCTGGCTGTAGGGAAGTGTCACTCCCATGGAGCTTTAGTGATTTTCAGAACCAGAGATCCATGTGTGAAATGGAGTGTTTGTGGTGCATGATGGGATCCTAGCCTCCTCCTAGTAGAGCCTGGAAGTTCCATCTGCAGAAATGAAGTTGAGACTTAAGGATGGACAGAAGGGACCAGTGAAAGGAAAAAGAGGGTTTTTTTTGCTAGGCAGGCAAGGAAGGCCACTGTGTAGAGCTGGGTTCACAACAGAAAGCTACCATTGAGGCTACAGGTGTGGTTCATCCCTGCCCAGCATTCGGGGAGCCCTGGGTTCAATCCCTAGCAGCGAGTTAACTCGGGTGGTGGCAGAGCACTTGGGAGGTAGAGACAGTGGGATCAGGAGTACAAGGTCATCTTCAACTACACGGGGAGTTCCAGGTCAGCCTGGGCTACATGAGCTCCAGCATCAAGAAGAAGAAGAGGAGAAAGAAGAGGAAGAAGAAGAGGAGGAGGAAGAAGAGGAGGAAGAGGTAACTGTGGCCACAGTGTAGAAACACAGTGAAAGGGGGAACAGTCAGGACTCAGAAACCCAGGACTGAGATGTGCCCACTTCTTGATGGCTCAGTCACTGGTGTGGAACCTGATACAGGGCCACAGGCCTAACCCTGGATGCTGGCTCCTGAGACCTCCCTAGACATGCTCTCGCTGTTAAATGACGTCTTAGAAGCTCTTCCAGACAGAGAACCAGAGACAGGTCTCCTGGATCAGACAGAAGACAGGGGTTCACAAGTGAGGGTTAGGAAGCTCAGTGTGGCCAATGGGGCTGTGTCCTCAGGGGCTCTGAGTGACACAGGGACATCCTCTTCCCCCACCTTGCACATGCCAAACCACGCTGTCACACCCCAGATGACACAGCCCTGCCTCTGGATGTTGCGGCTCCTGGGGGTGCTATGTTCAAGGTGTTTTTCACCAGCGCTATTTATAAAATGCTGCTGCTTACTCATGGACTGCGGAGGAGATCGCTGGGCCCAGTTTTCCCGGAATCACAGCTGCTACATGGCAGGGCTTAGCCAGGACCAAGAAGAAGCGGCGAACAACAAAAGTTGGCGTGCTTGGAACAGGTGGTGCTGTCCTGGCCCCAGGCAGTCAGGGAGCATCACTCTGCACTGGCTGTTCGCCCACCTCCTCCCGTCTCTCATCACCCATCCTCCCTGGACTCAGCCGCCCCCAGCCACCTCTGTTCCCAGCCCTCCAGCCCTCATGTTCTCCTGACTCCCTATCTGGCTGAGCAGGTCTCAGCTCCACAACCCAAATAGGCCACTTTTCCCTTACTCTCTTGTTCATATCCGAATGCTGCCACTCTTTCCAAACCTTCTTCTGGCCCCCACAGGAACCTCGTGAGTATAGTGAACAAACTTGCCTGCAGGCAGAACAGCATAAAATAAAAATAAAGTTGAAAAAGATGTTACATGCTGGGTGGTGGTACAGGCCTTTAATCCTAGCACTCAGGAGGCAGAGGCAGGTGGATCCCTGTGAGACTAGCCTGGTCTACAGAGCAAGTTCCAGAACAGCCAGGGCTACACAGAAAAATCCTACCTCAGAAAAAAAAAATTATATATAAAAGTAAATGAATAAACAGTTGAAGCTAAAGAGATGACTCAGCTATTAAAGAGCAATTACTGCAGGCTGGAGAGTCGGTTCAGAGGTTAAGAGCACTGACTGATTTTTCCAGAGGATCTGGGTTCAATTCCCAGCACCCACATGTTGGCTCACAACCACTATAACTCCGGTTCTGGGGGATCTTATGCCCTCTCCTGGCTTCCACAGGCACTTCATGTACACGGAGTACAGGTAAAACACCAATACACATAAAATAATTAAAATATCTTTAAAAATAATAAAACAAAACAAAAACACTTGGTGGGGGTCGTGCGTGGCTCAGGGGTGCAGCATTTGTCTAACACGTACGTGGTCCTGGGCTCAACCCTCAGCTCTGTATTCATTAGTTAGTTAGCTGGTTATTAAATTTCTCAGCCAATTTAAGTGTTCCCTTCTTCCCAAGCTTAGACCTGTACCTTGCCACAAGGACCAGTGAGAGATTTGTCTCTGTCCGTGTTTGTATCTGTGTGTGTGTGTGTATGTGTGAGAGAGAGAGAGAGAGAGAAAGAGAGAGAGAGAGAGAAGGATGGCAGGGACGGCAGGGACTGGGGTTGTTCAAGTGTCATGGCACACAAGGACATCAAGGGACAACTTGCAGGAGACAATTCTCTCCTTTCACTCCGTGACCCCCAAAAATCAAACTCAGATTGTCAGATTGATGGCAATTGCCTTTACCCTGAGCAATCTTACCAGCCTACCAGTGAGCTCTATCAGAGGATCTGACTCTCTCATGGGGTAAGGGGGAGCTTCCCCCAACCAGTGGAAGGCTTGACAGAATTAAAAGGCTGACCTCTCCCAGTAAGAATCCTGGTGGCCTGTGCCCCGGGATATCAGCTCTTCCTCAGGCCCTTGGACTCAAATTGGGACATCAGCTCTGCGGATTCTGGAGTTGTCAACTTCATAATCCTGAGTGTCGATTTAAATGTTAATCCCCTCCAAAAATATCCCCACAGAATCATTCAGAATACTGTCTCATTAACTAGCTGGGCATCATGTGGCCTAGTCAGGCTAACACGTAGAATTAACCATCACAGAAGCAGGGAACAGGAAAAGCAGACACAGGTCTGGAAGCTGCTCATTAGGAAGTGACGTATGTGAGCCTCTGTTTCTTTATGTCACCAAATGAGGTGATGTCTCGGAAGCCCCTCTGTAAGCTGAGGCCTGCCCCCGCTGCTGCCATTTTGATACAGGTCCTTTGGCTGACCTGGAACTCACTAAGTCAACAGGTTGGCCTTGGACTCAGAGATCTACCTGCCTCTGCCTTCCTGCGTGCTGGGATTAAAGGTGCACTCGTTCTATGATGTTATTGTTATTGTTGTTGTTAGTACCCTTATTAAATACCCAGAGGTTATAAGGCTGGGTGAGACTTAAAACCCCCACCTCAGCACAGATGGGACCAACCTGGGGGAAAGAAAAGTACCAAATTCCTTCCTATAATGCTGGTTTCCAGAGGGGATTTATGAGCCTTGGTAGTCATTATTTCAGGGTGACTTATTGAGAGAGAGAAAAAAAAAAAGCAACCATGGCCTCCTCATGCACACTTAGTCCATGAGAAAGGGTTTGCAAAACACAACAGATATCAATAAGGCTGTCACTGAAGAGGTAAATCTTCGAAGCCCCCCTGTCCTCCCTCCCCTTTTCCTTGGGAACTGAGACACTTGATTTGCTTCTCTGGGAGCTCAGAAGTTTCCAAATAGATAACAGAATCCCCAAGTCCATTAAGCAAGGTAATTTACAATTGTGGCAGGCCAAATGCAGGGAAATACATTAGAGCCTTTCCCCATTTGGCTTGTAGAGCAGACATTATTCTGAGCACACGCGTGCAATGAACGCTGTTAGGTGATGAGGAAGAAATCGGTTAGCGCCCCTGACGACTTCATTCCTCCCCCTCACCAGCAGGGCATTAATTCTGAGTGAGAGTTGCATGAGGAGATAAGAGTCTCAAGGCCCTGACACAGACGCTGGGGACCTCATTTCCAGCCCATTAAATGGGCATCACTGGACACCGCAACAAGGAGGGGAGAGAAGGTGACTCGCTTTGAGTTCTAACTCATACTTCAAGCTATCCCTGGAGCTGGAAAACAAAGAGGCAATTTCAAATAGCAGGCTGCAGAAGCAGTCAGAGGCCCTGGGGAGTATTTTGGGAGAAGAATTAAACTAAAACACGATATTAAACACAAAGCAAAAAAAAAAAAAATGCTAAATATTTTTTTCACTTGTCATGTTTTAAAGGCAGCTGAGAGTTTTTGGCTCTTTTCTCTGCTTAACTCCTCTTGGAGCCCCTTCCATTCCCACCTCCTGCTCCCCAACACTCCAACTGTTGGAGGATGTTTCCAGGGGTGGCTGAGAGCCAGGTTGGTGAGTTAGGGACCACAGGTGGAAAAAAAAATTTTTTTTTTATTTGTTTGTTTTCAAGACAAGCTTTCTCTGTGTAGCCCTGGCTGTCCTGGAACTTACTTTGTAGACCAGGCTGGCCTTGAATTCACAACAACCCACCTGCCTCTGCCTCCTGAGTGCTGGGATTACAGGCATGTGCCTCCACTGTCTGGCAAGTGGGATTTTTCATACTATAGCTTGACCCAATAAAGAACAACCTTCAGAGATGGAAACTGGAGAGATAGCTCAGCAGTTAAGAGCACTTGCTGCTTTCACAGAGGACCTGAGTCCAGCCCCCAGCACCACCTGTAACTCCAGCCCCAGGGGATCCGATGCCCTCTTCTGGTCTCTACACACAGAAAGAGAAAGACAGACAGACAGAGACAGACAGACAGAGACAGAAACAGAGAGCACATATATACACAAGCAAAAATAAATTTAATCTTCTTTTTTAAAGCTGGTATCCTTCAGATTTGACCTTCTTGTAAGTACTTCTGTGTCTTCTTCAGAGAAGCAGCAGCATAAAATACTGAGTTGCATTTTCTTCCGGCTCATGGCTTGGCTTTTCCACAGTCTCTGGGACACTGGAGGTCTCTGAGGTCACCTTCTCCTCTGAAGGTGCCTTCTTCTCCCCAGAATGGCCCCTGCTCTGAAAGGACCACATGGGCAACCGAGCCAAGCTCATCTCCTCTCTGCCCCTCCCCGTTCTATGCTTCCCCCTTCTCATCCCATCCAGCCCCACTGTGCCTCATTGCTTTAGCCCTCCCCAGCTCCACACGCAGAATGAAGCTACCCAAGTGTCCTTCTGAGGTCCTCGTGAGGCTATCAGCTTTGGCATGCTCAGATAAAACAGGTAAAAAGTTTCTTCTCAACCCACTTTGGATTAGCGAGTTGGCTTTGGTGGATAAAGACACTTATTGCTGAGCCTAATGATCCAAGTTCAAGCCTGGGGACCCACATGTAAAGGGAAAAATTATCTCCCACAAGCTTTTCTCTGAACCCCACGTGCAAGCTGTGACAGGTGTGCCCACATTCATACACATGTAGTAAAAAAAATGTAGAAAATTCTAACCTGTTTCACAGGCGTATCTGATTAAATATGCATGGATGTATCATACCAGCATCAGGGTAGAGGACCGGGGGACAGCAGAATGGTGGCAAATTCATTGTCAACATTTGCCGTTGTGTACTGCTTGAGTTAATCTGTCAGGTGTGTCTTACCAGATCAAAAAAATAAAAAATAAAAGTGTAGCCCACTCTAAATCTTTCTAAATATATCTTTTAGACAGGCCTATAACTACTGTGTAGCCAAAACAGTTGTCCTCAAACTCACAGTAGTCCCCCTGCCTCACATTCCTGAGTACCAGGAGTATAGGTATGTGCCAACCACCATGCCTGATTTAAACTGGTTGTTGTTTGTTTGTTTGTTTGTTTGTTTGTTTGTTTCAAAACGGCCTTTTTCCTTCTCATCTTGCTGGACTGTGTTCCTATGGAGACAGTTTTTCAACATCCAAACTCAAGTCAAACTCTTCACCTTGGAGACAATGGAGCAGAGCAGAGAGCCAGCAACGCCACAAGTGTGAGAATTTCAGCAAATCTCTGCACTTTCTGCCTCGGTTTCCCCATCACAGGACTCCAAGGAGTGAATTCTATCGGGCCAAAGTCTAGCAGAATGGCTCTCTCGGGCTTAAGGGACAACGCCACGCTTCCTGCTGTCAACCATTAGCTGGAGCTGGGGATGGGACAGTGCAGTACGGATGGCTGTACCTGACAGCAAAGCTCCATGACCTTCCAGATTAGGCAGGTGGCAGCAACTGGCACGAGGAACTTGTCTCCTGCTTGCCAACCAGCCTCTGCAGAGCCCATCCCCCAGGGCACTGGCTCTAGAGGTCCATCCCTGACAGGCCTTCTTCCATGGAACCAACCTCTCCATGGCTTAGGTCACCTTACATGACAGGTACCACAGACAGAGAGATGGCTACAGTATCTGATATGCGCATTACGGCACAGGTGCTACCTCCACCACAGGGTTCTCTTTTTAACCTTTCCTGTGTCATCTGTTAGTTATTTCGAGTGTATACCCCAGCATTCTTGTGCAGGTCGGAGAACAACTTGGAGGAACTGGTTTTCTCCTTCCACTGTGTGGATTTCAGAGATCAAATTCGGAGAGTCACAGGGTCCTTGTGGGAACCTTGTCCAAAGTGAAGTCTTCAAGAAATATTTTGTTGGTGTTAATATCCACGTTAATATTAGTATCAGTAAAAGCCAGAAAAGTGACTGCTCCTATTGATGCCCCTGCTCAGAAATTGGGGCATCTTTTCTCCTGTTCATTTTCAGGCATTGAGAAGGCAAATCTCTGCAAGAGACTTGGAAGGGGAGGGGCATCACCTCCTGTGCGGCTCACATATACTCCCAAAGACACACACACAGGTGTGTGTGTGTGTGTGTGTGTGTGTGTGTGTGTGTGTGTGTGTTTTTCCTCTGGCCAGCTTCCCTGAGCTCTGAACTCAGCACAACACAATGGCAGCTGGACTAGAGGAGAAGCTCAGGCCTGGGCAGCCAGAGACCTAAAACACGGGTGTTCCGTTGATGTGCAAGGGCCCTCCCAGGCTCATGTGTTTGGCTTGGTCCCCAGCGGATGGCACTGTTTTGGAAGGCTGCGGAACCTTTGAGACTGTGGTCTAGCTAAGAGAAGTGGGTTGCTAGGGTTGCGCTTTGAAGGAGGTGCCTATTTCAGCTTCCGGTCCGAGCTGTTTTCTAATCTACCAAGCTGCAGGACTTTTCCATCTGTTCCCGCCAACGTGCCAACTCCACCGTGCCTGCCTCACTCCACCAGAAACCCCACAGTGCCTTCCTCACCCATGGTAACTAACTCCTCAGACCATGAACCGAGATAAACCCCTCCTCCCTCCAGTTGCCTCTGCCAGTACTTTGTCACAGGTGTGAGAAAAGTAACTAATCCAATAGGCATTGCCAGTCCACAGCCTGCAGCTCTCGGCACCTGGTTATCTCCGAATCACAAATCCAAGACAGAAGGCGTTAGGCCCAGAAGGCAGCAGAGGGATCGGAGAAGCTGCAGAAAAGAATCAGGGCCAGGGAGCATGTGACTCGTGGCCTGAACTGTGACATGCTCCCTACCAGCTGCCCAGCCATGAGTGCTGTTGTGGAAGGCTGTGGAACCTTCGGAACCATAGCGTTACTGGAACAGCTGGGCTACCGGATGTAGACCTGGAGGTTTTACGTACAGTCTGGCCCCACTGTGAACTGTCTGTCTCTGCTTTCTGTCTGCAGAAGCAATGAAACTAGCCTCCTCACACTCCTGACAGTGTGCCTTCCCCACCGTGAAGGGCTATTTCTTATCATGACCATGCTTCAGCCATATGCACCACAGAAGTTGGTCAGCAGGCACCCAGCTCTGTGTGTAAGAGAGAGAGCGAGACCACTGAGTTTAATGAGTGTTATTACAAGAACATAAGTAGGGGGTTGTTTGCAGGAGAGCAGCATGAGCAACTTACAGCAGCTAGGCCACCGAAGAAAAGAATGTCTCTCCCTGCCTCCTGCAGCCATTATCTTTGCCAAGATTCTCTTTGCTGAGGACCAGATACAAAAAAACCTCTCCCCATGGAGAAATACGTCAGCCATCAGAGTTCTGAGCAGGCCCCAGTACTGTCACACACTTGTGTGGGATTAGTCACACCATAAACCCACATCTGGAACTGGGCCGGAGCAGAACAGTCAGTCAGACCAAGTCCTGCCTCCTCCCCATGGGTAAGAATACTGAGTCCATCACCACCACAGTCCACCAAAACTCATTCTCTTCATCTCCCATGTGAGACCTGGGCACCTGGGCTCCAGGAAAGAACAGGATCATCCCACAGGCTCAGGCCACGCCAACTCTAGCCATCTCAGGCTTGCCTGCTGGCCCAGCCACCTCAAAGGCCTGTCCCTCAACCACAGAGCCAATCCTCAAGGTCACGTGGGGATCCGCATATCCTCAGTCTCTCCCTGCGTCTCTCTAAGGAAGCAGCTGTTCTCTTTGTGAAAGCTAGTCAGCTGAGGCCAAGACACTTCTCAAGTCCATGGTCGTCCTCCACCCACAGTGGAGCCAAGGACACCGGTCCCTGAACTCAGGACAATTTGAGGGAGATTAATGAACTGACGGATCCCAGGCTTCTCTCAGGATTGGGGAAAGTAAGAATGGACCTGGGGGTTTCCTCTGTATACCTGTCTGTTGTATACTTCAGTTCGCAGTGAAAGCCAGAAGCGTCATTCCAGGAGCTGGCAGAAATGCTAAAGCTCCCCTCTTCCTAAAAAAGTAGAGGAAGTTTGCGCCATGGTGTGGTCACACTTCCCTCTGCTGGACAAATTTGGTATGACACGCAGGGCCTGCCTCTGTGGCCATTAACTGCTAACCAGAACACAGTTAAGTGCTCTTTGTTGCTGTCTAGTTATTAATCATGAGCACCTCATGAGCACCAGAGAAGGGGGAAAGTAGTTTAAGCTGAGAAAGGCTAGGAGAAAGACGTTCTGAGCCAGGCCTAGGAAATGGCCAAGATCAGGCAAGGCTGAAGAAAAGAGGGTCTGGGCCCTGGCAGAAGAGCCAGAGGCACACACGCCACTTCCTGTTTGAAGAAAATGTGTGTGGTGGATGGGAAAGCTGCAGCCTGTGCCCTGTGGGCCCCTCTCACTGCCACGGCAAGGCTCTAGCCAGTCCCATCACCCCAGAGCAGACCCTCTGCAGTCCCAACAGCTCCCTCTCTGCGACATCAGCTCCTCTGACTCAGCTTGACTTAAGCTACAGTGGACTGAATCCCAAATGAGCCAACATGGCCTTGCTGTTTTCAGTTCCATCAAGATAAAAAAAAAAAAAAAAAAAACACCACAAGAAGTAATTGACAGGGTTAATAATTTAACAATGCAACAGACCTTGTAACTAAAAAAAAAAAAAAAAAAAAAAGCTGAAGGAGGCCACCAAGTGATTACAGCCTTGTTTCAAGGGCCATTCACATCAGACACGCCCCTCACTGAGTCGGAAGAGAGAAAGCATAAAGTGAAGCCTGCTAGGGCCCAGGGCAGACCATCGGCCACAAGTGTCACTTCTGGACCACACATACACATCAAGTACTGGTGCCAGCCCTGGCTGACATCTTTTTCCCCAAGGCACTTAGGAACTGCCCCCTGTCCCCTGTCCCTTCTCCCTTTTCTGGGAGATATTCTGAAATATCTCAAGCCTCAGCCCCGCCCCACCCCTTTTGAAGCCTCAGATCCTTCCCTCCCTGGGGAGCTTTAGTGGGCATTATTGAATGGCTTTCTTGTTTTACGCACCACGCCGATGAATAAAGCAGTGTTCTCTTCCAAAGCCTACGTTCATGCTCACTCTCCTGAGGGCAGAAGGTTGTCTTAGAGCTATCACCCAGGTCACGGCCCCGTGAGGCTCTGGGCAAAGTTTGCTCTGTCTTCGTAGGGCCAGCACCAGCCTCCCGTTCTACCCTCACAACATCCCCCTGGGCCCAAATATTTGCCCCCGGAGGCTCTCAGGAATATAATTTCCAGACCTAATCATTTTCTTTCATTTTAATGCACCAATGTCCGTCATCTTTATTAATCCTGGTTATCATAGCACAGATAGTCTCTCCCTAGAAATAACTATCGTTTTCTGACAAATCTAAGCTTCTCCATGCAAGGCACCATGCATACACGTATCATCCTGTCACAAATGATGGAGAAGAGGACCGAGTGACACAGCAGGAGGTACCGGGAGCTGGGAAGGGCAGCAGAGCAAGGAGCAAGGTACATTCCATACCGAACCCCACACTGATGGCTTTTTTCACCAATGTGGCCAACACAACTCCCCATATAAAGTATTTATATTCCAAAATTGTGGTAACATGATAGATTAACCTTTTAGATGTAACAGACCAGTTAATAAAGTATATTAGTGAGTTTTCCCTGAAAAAAAAAAAAACAACTCCCGTATGACAGCCCTGCCTGCTTTTCCTTTTTTATGCCAGAGCCAGAGGGCTCAAAGACTATGGCCAAGGAAGGAAAAAGAGGTGTAAATACACAGTGTAACAAGGACATCTCTGTAGACAGCCTCCTGCAGCAGGAGGCAAAGGACCTTTCAGAGACCTCCCCCTTCAACAGACATTGACTTTTCAGAAAAACAGAACACAAGAGCCATAAGCCCAGTCCTGGTTCCTGCCCCAGGGTGAGGGAGCTCAGGGCACAGGAAAGAGAACTACTCCTCCCTACTTCATAGAAACCCACCCACTGGCTCGGCAGTTAGGAGCGTGTTCTCCTCCTGCAGAAGACCCAAGTTCGGCTCCCAGCACCCGTGCCGGGTGGCTCATGTAAGATGCCCGCTCCAGGGGATCCATGCCCTCTTCCAGACTCTGTGAGCCCCTGCACTCATGTTCACATGTTCACATGTGTAGACCTGTATGTATGTGTAAGTGTAATTAAAAAGAAATCTTAGCTGGGTGCAGCGGCACACGCCTGTAATCCCAGAACTGGAGAGGGAGAGGCGGGTGGATCTCTGAGTTTGAGGCCAGCCTGGTCTACAAAACGAGTCCAGGACAAGCCAAGGCTACACAGAGAAACCCTACCTTGAAAAAAACAAAGGTAGATAAATAGAAGATAGATAGATAGATAGATAGATAGATAGATAGATAGATAGATAGACAGACAGACAGATAGATCTTACAGCAAGAAAGAAACCCGGAGAGAGACTGATGGATTTTGCAGATGCTGAGAGGCCATGAAGGGAGGGTGCAGCCCTGAGCAACCCAGAGGTGTGATCTAAGGGACACACCCAGGGCTACAGCAGGCTCCACCTCCTCCATGTTAGACAGCTGCTTTTCTGGAAGAGGAGGGAGGAAATCAGAGACTCCAGCACTCCAAGCTTGTTCATCTTTTCAGCTACGTGTGTGGGTTTAGTTTGGGTTTTGGTTTTGGTTTTGGTTGGTTTCTTTGTTGTTGCTGGTTTTCAAGACAGGGTTTCTCTGTGTGGCTCTGGCTATCCTAGACCTCCCTCTGTAGACCAGGCTGGCCTTGAACTCAGAGATTCGCTTGTCTCTGCCTATGCCACCATCGTCCGGCTTAGGTCCAAGCCACAGAGACTTCTCTCAGAGGTGGGAGGACTAGGTGGTGCTAACCAGGGCCCCCTCGAGGCAGCAGTCCCTCTCCAAGTCTGTCTGCCCTTGCCCTGTATGTATAACTCAGCCCAGGGCCTGGCTCAGTAAATGCCTGCCGCATGAATAGGCTGCCTATGGGTTCCTGGAGCTGGAGAAAATGCCATTACTCATTACTCTGTAGGTACAGTGTGTCTCAGTGCCAGGCTCTGTGCTGGTGTTTGGCTTGGCTGGAGCCACCTTCCTAACGAGCTCAAAGACATCCCTTCTGGGCCCCTTCTTCTGGAAGACTGTCGATACACAGCTACGGGCTGCCTGCAGGCCCAAAGCCAAGAAAGACTCCAGTTTATGTGGTAAAGACTTTCAGCGGTAAAGCATCCCAGCAGGCCATAGAAAGGGCTGCATTCCCTCCCACCCACAGCCAAGCAACAGGCCAGCCTCGGCTTCCTCGATGTAAACAGAGACAAACTGACTCTCTTTGTTGACAACACTAAGGCCAATGACTTCAGGGATCCCAAATAACCTTGCCACCAAAGGCCATGTGGGAGAACTGCCTTTGCTTGGGATATGACTGCAAGAGATCACACGCCCACACCCCAAGCAGCCTAACAAGGCATTGCATTGTTGCTCATGAGGACCTCACTCAAGCGAGGAACCAGGGAGAGCTGCTAGCTCTGCCTCATGCCTATCTCAGCTTCTCTACCAACACATGGTTCATTTTTATCAAGAAAGAGCCAGCTAAAAGGGGTTGGTCAGGATGCTGGGAGGTAGCTCAGTTGGAAGAGTGCTCGCTTAGCATGGCGCCTTGGGCTTGACCCCCAGCACCACATAAACCCAGCCAGGAGGCATGGGCCGGTTGTGCCAGCACTTAGGAGGTAGAGATAGAAGCAGTAGGATCAGAAGTTCAAAGCCATCTTTGACTACATAGAGACCAGCCTGGGGTACCTGCCTCAACAGAAGGGAGGGAAGGGGGATGAAGGGAAGAGAAGAGGGGGAAGAGGAGAGGAAGGGAGGGGAGAGAGGTCTCTAGCTCTCATGGAGTATAACCATTCCACCATAAACAGTTATAAAGTAGGAGCCAATGAAACGGTTCACAGGAAGAGGTGCTTTCCATGCAAGACTGGAGACCAGAGTTTGGTCCCTGAAACACACACAGAAGCGGACAAAGCAAACCAGTTTCAGAGCTGCCTCTGATCTCCACACACGCCTACAGCACATGCACATGTGTGCATGCACGTCAACAATAATAAACTAATTTTTTCTGGTTTTTCAAGACAGAGTTTCTTGGTGTAGCCCTGGCTGTCGTGGAAATCACTCTGTAGACCAGACTGGCCTTGAACTCAGAGACCCACCTGCTTCGATCTCCTGAGTGCTGGGATTAAAGGCAGACACGTGCCACCACCAATCAGCAACAAACAACTAAAAACAAAAAGTAAGCTAGGAAGCAGTGGTGGTGCCCACCATTAACCCCAGAACTTAGGAGGCAGAGGCAGGTGGATGATGGATCTCTGTGAATTTGAAGCCAGCCTGGTCTATAAAGTGAGTCCAGGACAGCCGGGGCTTCACAAAGAAACCCTATCTCAAAAAAAAAAAAAAAAAAAAAAAAAAAAAAAAAAAAAAAAAAAAAAAACAAAAAAAAAAAGGAAAAAAAAAAAAAAAAAAAAAAAAAAAAAAAAAAAAAAAAAAAAAAAAGAACAAATAAAGTAGAAATAAAAAATAAACAGAGCTTACAGGACCCATGAGGGACATGAACAAGCACTCTGATATAGGCATTATGGAAGCCCCAGAACCAGAGAGGCAAAGGGGAGAGAAGGAATATTTGAAGAATGACCAATAGGTTCCCTCTCTAAACTGAGAGTGTGAACCGGCTGGGTCTTTTATCTCAGTTCTCAGGAGGCAGAGGCAGGAAGATCTCTGTGAGTCTGAGTTCAACCTGTCTACATAGCAATTTCCAGAATAGTCAGGGCTACATAGAGAGACCCGTTCTTAAAAGCAACAACAACGAAAGAAAATTTAAACCATGAACCCACAAATCAAGTCAGCAGCTCACCAAAGTCCAAGTAAGATGAACTCAGGAGGTCCTCACCATGACCTACTAGAACCAAAGTATGAAAATCCAAGGACTCTTGACTTTTTTTTCTTTTGGTTTTTTGATTTTCTGAGACCAGGTTTCTCCCCTCTCTTGGAACTCACTCTGTAGACCAGGCTGGCCTTGAACTCACAGAGATCTGCCTGACTCTGCCTCCCGAGTGCTCAGATCAAAGGTGTATACCACTACCACCACCACCTGGTACATATTTATTTGTTTTACGCTACTTTATTGGGGTCTTATACCTCTACCTCCTTTCCAATTCTTATGCACCCTAATCTCTTCCAACCCCCCAACACTAAGTAGGAGAGAAAGAAGGTTAGAGAGGAAAGGAGGTGTCGGTCTCTTTACACTACTTACAGCTCATTAGGGTGGGCTGATTCCTTGGGGCAAGTCCAAATCTTCGTAGTCAGGTTATCTCCAACTTCTTCTTGTCAAACTGCAGACAACAGCAACCAGGAGCAACATGGCAAAGCAATAGCCGCCTTCTTTAGAGCCCCACCCCCCAGCCCCTCTCCAAACTCTGGCATTCATGCCCTCTCTAGAATTCCCAGAATTAAACTATTGCAGCTGGCACAAATCACAGCCCTGCCAGAGCACGAGACACATTGTAGTCAGCTGCTGTGGACAATCCGAAGCAGCCCCATATCCCACATCTGGGATCAAAACAGAAACAAATTCACATAACATAACTGGGTGTTTAAAGAAATTATCACCTCAAAGGACCTTGAAGAGGCAAAGCAAATCATCACACGCAAGGGGTCCCTGCAAGACCACGGCCGGGTTCTCATCAGAGACTCGGGAGACTGAAGACAACGCCATGACTGAAGTACCAAAGGAGCTGCTTGTGGTGACACACGTCTATAAATCCCAGCACTTGAGGGGCTGAGGCAGAAAGATTGCTCTCAGGTGAACGTCAGCCTGGGCTACCTGGTGAGCAGAAAGACAGCCAGGCGGGACTGCATAGCCAGATCCTATGCTCAGGGCTAAAAGCACTTCCAGAGAAGTTCGGTTCCCAGCCCATACATCGGATGGCCCACAAATGCCTGTAACTGCGGTCCCAAAGGCCTGGTGTTCTGAGTTCAATCCCTGGGACCCATATGAAGGAAAGAAGGTGACTCAGAAAATTTGTCTTCTGCTGTCCACATATACAAACACACAAAATAAAATAAATCTAAGGAAACAAAAATAAACCTTTTTTTTTTTGTCTCAATAAAACAAATTGAGAAAGAGAGAAAGGGAGGTACAGAGGGACAGAGGGAGAGATGGAGGGAGGGACAGAGGGAGGGTAAGGCCCAAGCTAGCCTTGAATTCTCAATCCTCCTGCCTCAGCCTCCAACATACTAGAATTTGTCATATGCCACAAACCTTGTAAACCCTTTTTAAAGATGTTTTAACTTACTATTTTGTGCGTACAAGTGTTTGCCTCCATGTTTTTAGCACACGCACGCTGGTTCCCACAGAGGCCAAAAGAGGGTTTGGATCCCCTGGAATTAGAGCTACAGAAGCTTGTGAGCTGCCATGGGGGCGCTGAGACTCGAACCTGAGTCCCCTGAAAGAGAAGGCAGTGCGCTTAACCACTGAGCATCTTCCCAGGCCCATTCATCCTAACTACCTGTACTATTTTTAACTAAGTGTGTCTGCCTGTGTGGGCACAGGTGCCTGCAGGGTTCAGATGAGGGCATGGGGGTCCCTGGGGCTGGAGTTCCTGACAGCTGTGAGCAGCCAGGTGGATGCTGGGCTCCACCTGCAAAAGCATTAGGCACTCTTCCCTGCTGAGCTGTCTCTCCTACCCCAGTGGAAGACACCTGCGTTCCACTGTCGCTTTACTTTCTACTGTGCTTATCGTATACTGAAGACATGTATGTATGAAGAGGAATACATGCCGTGGCATGTGTGTTGGAGGTCACAGGATAGCTTTAGGGAGTTAGTTCTTCCACCGTGCAGGTCTTGGGGATCAAACTCAAGTTGGCAGACTTGACAGCAACCACTCTTACCTCCTGAGCCGCCTCCCCAGCCATCTCTTTCCCCATAAGCTGCAAGTTGAGTATCCTCATATGTTAGCAGCATTAGAAGTCTTACATCCTTTCTTTTTTAACTAATATTTTTATTTTATGTGTATGGGTGTTATGCCTACATGCATGTCTGTGCTCTATGCAGTGCTGGTGGAGGCCAGCGGAGGGCATCTGATCTCCCGGACCTGGAGTTACACGGACTCTTGTCAGCCCTGTGGGTTGCTGGGGACTGAACCCAGAAGAGCAGACAGTGAGCCATCTCTGCATCCCCGCCTTGCATCCTCTTTCTACAAGCCACTTTCTCCATTTATTTGAACTTAATTCTGCCCTAACAATTAAAGTATGTCAAACATTAAAAATAAGGACATAACCACTATAAACAGATGTAAACCAAACAAAAGAGTCTCAGAACGTATGAAGCAAACTGGCCCACAGACTTACAGGAACTAGACAGCTCTGTAATGATAACTGGAAACTTCCATAGGCCACTTCACAAGGAACTATACAAAAGAGCGGAAAGGGGGCTGGAAGATGGCTCAGAAGATAAGAAAATGGATTTCTTAAACCAGCGTAATGCCTAACTACATTCTAGATGTTTATCCTTATAACCACAGAAATACCCATCCCACTCTCTTTTAAGAAACACCTCCTAGCAACAGAAGGAAACCATTACAGAAAAGCTACCACAGATCAAAATGCAGAGGACAAGTGACTGTGTGGTGCCCAACGAGGGTCTCAGATTCCCTAGGGCTGAATACAACTGAAGCATCTACAACACAAGTCCTGTACCTAAGGCTCAATGATGATTGTGGGAAAGGGGCACATTCCCCTTCATAAAAGTTGCTGTGGTCACAGTGTCTCTTCACAGCAATGAACCCCTAAGACAGGGCAGAAAGGCTGTAAGAGCCAGAAGAACAGGAAGTTTGCTCTCAGGTTGCACCTCCTAGAAATGTCAGAGAAGCTACACTTGAGACTCTTCATCAACATGGCTGCCTAAACATGACCCGAACAAGGATTCACGAATAGACATGCCAACGTGGAATGGGAAGATCTTATGGGGCCTCAAGCCTAAACAAAGAGCTACAGGCGACTAAAGAACGCTGAGCTGGACAAATACCTCTCCCCAAGTAGTGGCAGATGTGTGCATCCGAGAGCAACGCTGGCTCAGCCCTCACTCCCCGAGGAGAGGGCAGGCATGCTGTACAGCCTAAAGTCAGTCTCTGTTTGTCTTACTGTGTGTGTGTGTGTGTGTGTGTGTGTGTGTGTGTGTGTGTGTGTCCGCCTCCCCATCCCCCCTGCCCTTGGCCCCCTGGCCTTGTTTCAGGACAAGGACAAGGATGGAGAAGAATGAGATTGGAAAGCTCTAGAAAACCTGTCATCACCCAGCAGGACCACACATGCCTGGAAGGCTCAGCACAAACTTAACCCTGACCAGCTGTGCGCCTCAGAGGAGCTCCTGGGAGCTGGAAGGCTGCCCCAGGACTGTAGGCCGTTCCTGTACAGTTCCCCAGGGAACTGTGGTGGATCCAAGACTTGTGCTGCCGCTTCTGTAGCCAATGACATGGTAAGAAATTTCTCCATCTACAATATCCCTTTGGAAAGATTAATCCATTTACTCTTCACAGCAGTCTCTGAACTACTCACTTACCCATCTCACAAAGCAGGAGGCTGAGAGACAACTCAAGATCACCCAGTGCTGGCTTTAAACAACACTCCTCCTTTTCCTCCCTTCCTTCCTCGGTCTGAATTCCCAGCAGACAAGCTAAGAGCAGCATGGACCAGGACTCCCTCGGCTCCAGCAAGGATGGAACATTTAAGCCAGCCCTTAAGATATCTCTTCCTCCCAAGAAACAGACATGAGATGTGTTTGAGTCTCCCCGAGACTGCGAATGGAGACTCAGGCTGGAGGATGTGAGGGAATCTAATCCAGGCCTGTGACTCCAGGGCACACAGCAGCTCCCACCCAAGGGTGCTACCTCCCTAGGGAGTCTCAGGTGTCAGTGCTCTCCACCTAGGCACCAGGCAGTGGCACAAAAAGTCCCGAGAGAAGGGTGTTGGGACAGGACAGAAGTTAGCAGAACACAGTGTCCCCAGAGTTCTCTACAGAGAACAGGACTAGGTCTCACTACAAAGGTATGTAAGCGGTGGTTCTCAACCTTTCTAATAGCTATAATACAGTTCCTTGTGTTAGGGTGACCCCAACCCTAAAATTATTTCCATTGCTACTTTCTAACTAATTCACTATTACATAATGTGAATGTTTTAGGTGATCCCTGTAAACAGGTCGTTTTACCCCCAAAGTGGTTGAGAACTGCCATATTAGGGCAACAGATAGAGCTGTGAGCGGGGGGGGGGGGGGCTTTAAAAGGTCACTGATAGCAGGTGGCAAACGTGTCTGGGCTCTTTAAGGGTTACAGGAGCATTTGGCGTAGAAACTGTTCCTTGCCTCAAACCAGATCTCAGCGACACAGACAGCAGTTAGCCACCACGGAAGGCTGCCGAGCCCCATCGGAACAGCCCCCACTCCAATTCCAGTGTCTATCTGGACAACTTCCCCTCCTAAGGGAAAGTTAAAAGTGAATGGAGCCCAAGTTAAAGACTGCTATGCTGCATATCTGATGGGGACTCCCCCAGTTAGGCCACCAGAAGGGTACAAGATGCTCCAGCAACAAAGCAAGCTGAAAAACCAAAGAGCAGCCTCCTCAGCATACACACACACACACACACACACACGCACACATGCACGAAAAGGGGAGAACTCTGACGAGATTCAAGTATCACTGAGGCTCCTCCATCCCCGGTGCATGCTTTACCTTCCCACAGGACTGTAACAGTTGCCCCTCTGCAGGCTGGTTCTACCTACCCAGTGGAGAGGTGTGCCCTGTGTGTGCAGCTGTGGTAGACTAAGATGCCAACCGTATGATCCTGGGAGGAGCTGCCTTGCTCCTAATTCCTCAGACACTTTATGGAAAAGCTTAAAGGGATGTGGGAACAGCTGGGTTGGAAGTGGAGGGAAGTAACAGCTGTCCTGTCCCAAACTCAAGTCTGTGAGACAATCCATATGATCAGTCCCTCATCCCAAAGAACCCCAGGCCAGTCAGGGCTGGTCATACATGGCAAGATCCAGTCTCAAAATCTAAGACATACAACAGCCAAGCCAGGCCTGCACATATTCACAAATGCCGTTCCTACCCGCTTGGCAAGCTTTAACACAGGCCTCTTAAGCTAACGGAGAGCTAAGTAGTGCCAACCCTGGGCAGAGGTTCGGGAAGGCCAGTCTGGAAGGGAGCAGATCACGCCCACTTGGATCCATTAGTGCTACAAGATCCAAATGTGGAAGGCGGGTCCCTCGCCCATCAGGGCTGTAGGCTAAAATGTGGAAGGCAGGTTCCTCGCCAAGCAGTGACAGTGCGAGTCAAGCCTCCGCAGCATCTTCCACTTATGTGTCACCTGGTAATTGCCAAAGTCAGAAGCCACTCGAAGGCAGCGCCTTCAGCAGTGAACACCACCAGGAGGTCCTCCAAAAGCCCAGGTCTCCCAGGTTTGGGCAGCTTCACACTCAACAAACCAAGGCCTGGTGATCACTTACAAGCCTCCTTTTCTTGCCATTCTAGTTTGCTAGAGTTGGCAGATGTGGGCACAGAAACAAACTGGACCTAAGGGAGAAATTAGAGGGTAAGGGAGCAGGCCTAGGAACAACGGGGGGGGGGGGGGGGAGTTCACTTCCTCCCAGCACAGGCCCCCTGGACCCATCCAAAGTCAGCACTGCAGTGAACACACTGGCAAAAGCACAGATTTATGTTTACCATTTATTTCTTAAAATCTTATTCAAAATATTAAATAATACAATTTCAGATATGAAAAAAACTACTGCAATAAAACTGTTCAGGTATATTTCACTATGCTGCCCTCCCTTCGGACAGTCAGCTGTCCCTGAAGGGGGAGGACAGCACTGTTGCTCTCGTGTCCACACGGGGACCGTGGCTGCTGGCTCGGCCCGCTGGCTCCCCAGGGCTTTGCTGAGCACGCAGTAAAGACTATGCTTTCTGCAAAGTTGTAATGAGGCCTGGTAGTTAACCATTGTTCAAATCACACATTTACACTCTGATCAACTCTAAAAAACAGGCTAACATAAAATGCAGTAAATAATCCCAGTTGCTGAGGGAGGGGGCTGTGGGGAAGAAGCAACACGATAAAACACGGCAGGGAGTGCGAAGGTCACTGTTGCACAGATCTGTGTGTAAACTTTTTTCAGATTACCGCTTGAACTGCAGGCAGGACTGAGACACACGATCAGTTAAGTGATAATGGCCTCAGTGATACTCGGATCTGGTCAGAGCTCTCCCCTCTGCGTGCACGCCTTCAAACTTACTGTGCAGCAAGAAACAAAGTGAAAAAGCTCTGATCTAAGCTTTAAATTCTGCTCATCATCTGAACCCTTGGAACTCACTCGTGCTAAAATCAAATGGTGACTAAAAGTGCCTGCTCGTGGGTTAAATATTCTCTACCCTAAACCTCAGTCAGTAATCCAAACCGAAAGCTGGTATCTACCTAACGTGTCAGTGCTCACTGGGAACTTCAGCCTCTTTTGCCAGAATTCCTAAACAAGCCTACCGTGACTGGCGAAGCAGCAGCCACATTATCATACATGTGTTTCAAGTGCCTAAAACATCCAAAGTGGAAGGGGGGTGTTACCACCCGCATTTGCTGTGTGTATGAGCATGTGCGTGTAGGTACACGAATGCCATGGCACACGTGTGGAGGTCAGAGGACAACCTGCAAGAGTTCACTCTTTCTTTCTACCATGCATGTCCTGGGGATCGAACTCGGGCTTCGAGGCAAGGCAGCAAGAGCCCTCACCAAGTGCGCCCACCTCACCGCCTTTCAGCGCAGCTTTCCAAGAGAGGCCAAGTGTTATTTCAAAGCAAAGCATTTTATCGCAGTGTCCCTGTACAATAAAGTTTGGGACCACACAAAAAACGTTTGAAGAAGATGGTATCTAGATGT
Organism: Psammomys obesus; assembly: GCF_907164565.1. Taxonomy (NCBI): domain Eukaryota; kingdom Metazoa; phylum Chordata; class Mammalia; order Rodentia; family Muridae; genus Psammomys; species Psammomys obesus. Next base: position 965,439 of record NW_026587032.1, on the reverse strand, counting down.
GGGTGAGCAGCCACACCTATATAACACCACTGAGAAGCCACGGCAAGAGGACCAATAGTTCCAGGCCAGCCGACGCTGCTGAGTGAGACTTTATCGCAAAAAGTAGAAACAGAATAAAAGAAAGAGGGAAAACAGCATTTGGATGGCAGCAAGTGATGAAAAACAGCAGTGCTGTGTCCCGTGAGACTTTAGCTCTGGTTTGGGGTTTTTCAAAGGGGGCACTGCTGCCAGAGGCACGATAAATGGAAAATAACAACTACCCAAAAATATAAGGTAATGTTTAACTCACATTACAGATACCTGATTGAATCTAGATCTAAAGAACAGATAAAAAAAATTATATACTCATTGTTTGTGACATTTAGTTCCCAAAGCACCAAGGCAAAAGAGAGCGCCCTCTCAGTTAAGGACCGCTTGCCTGTGGCAAACATCTGCACATCCTATAAAAGTCAAGCAAATAAAATGACATAATAAGCAAACTCCAATCACAGCGCTTTAGAAAATATAATCATTGGTGATCTTCAGAGAAGGCATGGCCTCGTTCACGTTCTGGTCCAGACGATGATACTCCACAGTTTTGGAACACAAGCCATCACGCCACTTCCTGCTTTGAACTAGGAGGAAAATCTGAAATAAAACAAAACAATTAGACAAGCCGGAGAGAAAACTTAACTGGTAACAAGTAAATTCTATGACAAGCGCAGGATATTGTTTAGTTGGGACATAAAAGCTAGTATTGGCAAAGCCAGCACTCTTCTGGAGCTTGTCAACAAGGCTGCACAGTGCTTCTGAGTGGGCGAGGGGAGGAGAGCCCTCCCACACGCCTGAGTGGCATTTAACAAGTAAGCCTGGTGGTCTGCCTGCTGCCTTGTCACTGGCTCACCGACACTTGAAGCTGGAAGACATTCTGAAATTACCTGGTCCACCTCGTCCTTTCTCAGGTAAGAAAACTAAGGCCTCAAAGAAGGAAGGCAGCTTAAATGACAAGATGTGCTATAGGAACTAAGTCCTCAAGAGCATGCCTGAGCACCCTTCAGAATTCAGAAAGGCTCAGCTACTCAGCCCCATGAAGTGACAGCCGCCCAGTAGCTCAGGAAGCTAACAGGAATGGTCATCACTGTGCTAGCTCTGGGCCAAAACATGGAATCGTCTAACTGTCCAGAATAGAGCACAATCAAGTACACAGGCATTAAAGCACATTTTCAAATACAGTATAGTGCCACAGTGGCCGGGGGAGGGGGGCTCATGAGACCTCAACCCTACACAGAGAAATACAGGCAACTAAGGAATGCTGACTGCTGGGTAACACTCTACATCAGGGAATAGCATGACAATTGGCTATCTATAACACTAAAAGGTCAAGCATACACATAAGTCACATTACGCAAACTGAGCAGGTTATATCTAAGAATATATATTCATATTTAAGAACATATAAACACATAAGAACAATTAATGGAAAAAAAGAGGCCGTGAATTTGAAAGAGCAAGGAGGGGTGGGTACATGGAAGGATTTGGAGGCAGGAAATGATATAATTATATTATAATCCCAGAAGTAAAAGAAAAAATGGAGGGGGGAGAATACGCTGGGTAATGTGCATAATTTGTTCAGCACAGCACAAGTTATTGGGGCTGGAAAAGCGGCTCAGAAGTTAAGTAGGTACTGCTTTGGCAGAGGGCCGAGAGGACCCAGCACCCACCTCAGCACCTCACAACAGCTCTAACTCCCTCTCCAGCCTCCGCTGGCCCTGAACTCACAGACACAGGCCCACACAGACACATACAATCAAAACCAAAGCAATAAGAAGTAAGATGCTGGGCCGCTGGGACGGCTTCTTACACAAGCATAATGACCCAAGTTCAATTTCCAGAACCCAGAAAAACACGAGAAACAACCCCACAAAGTTGTCCTCTGACCGACACACTGTGGTATGTGCCCTACACCCACAATTTAAATAAAATTTCATAGCAAAATCCAAAGTTTTACATGAGATAGCATTCGTTTAAAAATTACAGCATGTATATATACATATATATGTTTGTGGACCAGGAATAAACGAAAACATAATTCAGTACTCTGAGGAGCCGTGTAAATTTCCTTTTTTCCTAAAGTCTTGAGATTTCTAAATTCTCTACGTTAAACATGTTGGGGGGGGGGGGGATCGTTTGTAACCAGATCCCCTGGAACTAGAGTTACAGGTTATGAACCACCATGTGGGTCCTAGGAATTGCAAGGCAGCCCTCTGCAAAATCAGCTAGTGCTCTTAACCATGACGCTGTGTTTCCTAGCCCGAGCTGTCTGTTTATTTTTGAGACACAGTTTCACATAGTCTAGGCTGGCTCTACCTCCCAAGTGACAAGATTACAAGCACACCCCACCACACCTGGCTACACTTTTTTTGTTTGTTTGTTTTGGTTTATTTGTTTGGTTTTTTGAGGCAGGGTCTTGAATATACATCCCAAGCTACCCTGACTCTAGTAACCCTGAATCTCCGACCCTCCTGAATCCACCTGAAATGTGATTCAGAATGTGTTACAGAAATGTGACCATGCTCAGCTTTACATGGTGCTGGGAAGAGAACCCTGGGCTTCATGTGCACTACAAGGGGACTCTACCCACACACCCACATCCTCAGCCAATCCTTGTATAAACCAGAAAGTAGTGTTACTGGCAGACCATTAAGTCAATGCATAATAAATTAAGCTAATATTCTTTTTCCACAAGTATTCCCAAGGAGGTGTCATTATCAAATTAAGAAATGCAAGCCAGGTGTGAGGGCTCCCACCTCTGACCCCAGCACCTCGGAGGCAGCAACAGGTGGGTCTCTGTGAGTTCAAGCCAGTCTGGTCTACAGAGTGAGTTCCAGTACAGCCAGGGCTACACAGGGAAACCCTGTCTGAAAAATAAGTAACTTGCTGGACTTTGGTCTCATTCATTATGAAAAAATTCAAGTAGTTTCCTAGAAGCACATGCAGCATTATTCCTGATCTGTCTAATGTACCAGACTCGTAACTTCATCAGAAATGTCAACATTTTGTCGGCACTTTAAACCTGACTTAAAAAATGTATGCAGACACAAGTGAGACACTCCCATTGCAGAAAGGACTAAGATGCCGACTTACCTTCCTTTTGTTGTGATAGGTAACATACACAACAGCTGCGCAGAAAGAAAAAATAAGGAGATGAAAAAAGAAATGGCTGTCTTCTCTGTTTGGGGGCTGCAGCTTCACGACCTTCACCGAGTCCTCAAACTCCCTCAAGCGCCTGCTCTCTTTGTTTAACTCTATGTTTATGTTACCCTCAGGCTCCTCGTCCCGGGGGTTGGTGGTCCAGTCGTAGTCTGGCTCTCCATAGTCACCATTGTCCAGAGTGTCTTTGGCTGTGGACGGGGAGCTGTTGAGTGCCAGGAGGTCCTCCTCCTCCATGCTGGGGTCTTCATGGCTGTCAGCCTCGTCCTGGGACACAGAAGGAGCAGCGGAGGGGGTGGGCGCTGCAGAGGTGCCTCCACTTTTCTCTGTACTGGCTGGGGGAGGAAGGGTGGTGCTGAGATTGAATACAGGCTTTTCAGTGTGGTTTCCAGGTGTCAGCTCAGCTTTAGGAGAAACAGCAACACTTTGTGGAGTATTCTCTGCTTTAGCTGAAAAACAAAAGCACCAACATTGCTTTTCTCTAAGAGAAAACCATATTTACTGAATTTTTCATTAAACATTTCTCTTCAGCATAATAAATTCCTGTAGCTTTCTCTTAGATCTAGTTAAGTCTCAATGGCTAACGATCAGTTACATTTCTTCTTGGCCTGTTAATATCAGGTAATAATTTCTTTACTCAGTAACAACTTGAATAGAGCACACTCAATAAGCAAGCACCAGTTTTCAGGTCAGGCAAATGCCACAAAGACCCCATCCCACCTCTACTGTTTCCCTTTACCAAAGACCAGGCCTCAGCCAGCCTTGTCCAGACTCCACCTCACGCCCCAGCAGAAAGGGAACAGAATAATCCTGGGTCAAATCGGTCTGCAACTACACCATAAAACATACACTTTTAGAAACTGCCTTTGCAGCCGTGCACAGTGGCACGCGCCCAGGCAGCGGAAGGTGATTGCTGTGAGTTCGAGGCCAGCCTGGTCTACAAATCGAGTTCAGGACAGCTACACAGGGAAACCCTGTCATGAAAAACAAAAACACAAGAAAGAGACAGAGAGAGAACAAACTTGACTTTGCTAAAAAAAAAAAAAAAAAAATTTACTGAAACCTCAACTGGAGCCCAGGAAATGACCAAGTACAGGCTAAAAGCCTTCATCTTGTCTGTGCCCTGATTCCCTCTGCGTGTTGGTATGTTAAGTACTCAAGGAAGTGTCTGCTTAGTCAAGGAGGCGTCTGCCTAGTTGGGGTCATCTCCCTTCAAGCCTGCAGGCAGAGAAATACGCTGCTGTCCTAAACCCGCAGGCACCCTGATTCTACAGAGCAGACCCTCCAAGGAGAAGAACAGCTATCTTATCCATCGGGGAGAGGGGCACCCTGGCACAGGAGTACATCCCCTGAGAACCACCACGTCTCCTCCAGCAACAGGAACTTCTGATCACCTTGCAGAACCAAACTAGAGACAAGAGTCCCAGATCACACCCTGACCAGGATGCTCACTGATGCCCAATCCTCCCTGGCCCGTGCTTAGAGTCAGGATCTCCTGAAAACAGGGCGATTAGCAGCCACTAAACCCCCTTCTCAGATTCTTTCTCTCCCCAGTATGGCCACATTTATTCTCTGCTTTTCATCATTCCTTGACTCTAATTTGAATATTGAGGATAGGTAGCAGAGCCTAGTTTGTGGGGGCAGCCAAAACCCAGGCTTTTACTCTAAAACTTTGTTTCCAGCATATAACCAGTATACAAAATTACAAACCAGCTGTAGCCAGCATTTCTATGTGATACCTGAATACTCTTTAAAAATAAATAAAAATTTTAAAACACCAAAATTCTAAGGGGCAAGAACCAGAAACTAGAACTTGAAACCTAAGTGACAACAACATATTTTGAAGATTGGGAAAGCAGACTCTGGATGAAAAATGACGCCAAATGCTTGCACAATCTTCTAGCCTGTGCCTCTACCTCCTCAGCGAAGCTTGCTCAAGTACAGCTAAGACTGTTTACAGAACTAACTCCGCCCAGCAGGAAGAGTCGATGGGGATACAGCCCACAGAGGAAAGCTGCTGGAACTGAACAGGGTTTCTAATCTGTACCTGAATGGAACTCTACTGAAGAACTGTAGGGACACCTGTTGCCTATAAAAGCCTGTCATGTGTGATCTAAACCCTCAGTCTATAAAAACCGGCCACAGGCCTTCACAAATATGCCCACGCACAGGCAACAGCTCTTCATATACACGCTCATTTAGATAGCACAGTTGACAATTACTTTGCATACATAAAGGAGAGGGTCTTGGGCAGAAGTCTCCTAGAAAAGTAATTTCTAACAACAACAACAAAAATTGGATTGGGGACGCAGCCTAGTATATGTGGGATACTAGGTTTGATCCCTAGTAGTAGAAAATAAATAAGTATTAAAAGACAGTAAATTAGAGCCAGGCACAGCAACACACACTGTAAATGTCACCACTGGAGCAGTGGAGGCCGGAGGCTCTAGAGTTCAAGGTCATCCTCAGTCTACACAGCTAGTTTGAGGACACCCTGCCTCCAAAACAAACAATCAGTCTTCCCTAGCTAACTTTTGGGATAGTCTCTAAAAAACCTGAGCTGGGAAGGGCAGGAACCACTACCAAGAAACCCTCTGCCGGGCCCTCCAGATCTCTTCCCATGCTTCTCTGTTGATGGAACAAAAATGCGACTCCTTTCTAAACACGCCGGCCCTGCAGCCCTTTCCCTCCAGACCTGGTTTCTCCTCCACACCGCTGAACAGACTGAAGGAGCAGCACAGCCCTCCACCACACACTAGTTTCCACTCTTCTCAACAAGGGCCACTGGTCTGGGGACACACATCTCCCCTGTCGCCAGCTCCTCCTCTAAGGCTTTAGCTCCTAACTGCAGGGCTCTCATCCAGAGATGACCTCCTATCCAGATTTCAAAACCCATGACCTCTCTCCAGCTGAGTCAGCCCACCCTACCACAGCAGCCACCTACTCCACTGCTCAACTCTCCCACGAACCCATCTGCCCGGTATGCTGGCCTCGCTTTCTGATTCATGTGCTGGTCTTCTCAATCTGTTAAGACTTACTCCCATCCTCACTTTTTCAGCCCTTGTCAGCCACCACCAAATCCTGCCGATACACTCTCCTCTCTTTATCAGAGTTCAACGATGTGGCCAACCACTCTAATCCCTCTTGCAGTGATGCCCAATGGCCTTCCCGCTCACACACTATCTCACTCGATTGGCAAAGGCTAAATCAAACTCTTTATCCCCAAGTGCCTCATCAGCTGCCCACAGCGGGAAACACAGCCATCCCACTGTTTTCATTTCATCCGAAATTCAATGTGGCAGCTCCTACACACTTAGTGGTTATGCTGCAATTTCCTAGTCCATTTCCCTTCCCTTCCCTGAAGCCTCCTCAAACTTCCAACCCCTTTTCTGACACCCCCACTTTTCACCTGGTGAAAACCACTGACATTGTCTACCTTCTCTCAGAAAAATGATCACTGGAAGAGAACTTCCAGGAACCACCAGAACTCTGCTCATTCGTCTGCCTCAGAGAAGTAGCCTCCTCTGCCACACATATATGCCTCCTACAGGACACACCTCCTACATGACACACCACCTACGTGACGCAGGGCATGGACAGACACCCCTGAAACAATGGGCAATAAATCCTGCCTCCTCTAAAGCCTTCTCAAGTTCTCTACACCGGCAACAGAGCAAAAACGGACCCCGCTGGTGAGGCTCCTGGGTTCAACCCCCAACCCAGACTTGAGGGAGAGACTGCGGGGGAGTTGCTGCTGCTTGTTCTAGGCTGCATGCGTGGCATGGTGTTTAAAGTCCATCAGTGTAAGTCCAAACACACCACCAAGCCAGGTGAACCCAGGTTTCACACCTTGCACAAACATTAAGCCTAAGTCAGGTAAAATACAAAATATTAAAAGAAAAATACAAAGGCGAAAAATCTATAAAATCTGGAGCTGGAAAAGTTCTTAAATCTTACCAAAAAAAAAAAAAAAAAAAAAAAAGAAAAAATGCTATTCTTCAAAAAAAAAAAAAACTGCTGCGCAAAAAATTCTCAAAATAAAAAAAAAAAAAAAAAAAAAAACAAGATGTACAAATGCTATTCTTCAAAAGACAAAACTATTGCTCTGCCAATGAGCCTCAGAAGATAGAAAGACAAGCTACAATGCAGAGAAACTATCTGCAAGTCCCATACCCAACAAGGGATGTGTGCCTAAAATAAAGAACTCTCAAAGTTCAAAAGTGAAGAAAGCAAACAATCCAATTGAAACAAAAGACATGGCGGTAACAGAGGGGACCCTAGGTTCCCTCTGGCCTCCACGACGGCATGCCAACACCCCATCCCACCCCACCTCTGCCTCCAACACGCACATACATACATACACACACACACATACATTAATGCCATACCCTCGCACCAAGAAAGTCAAGAAATAAAAATGTGGAAGAAATACACAAGTACAGTACAGGAAAATAAGCTACGACTTTATCTGAAAGATTCTGATGCAAGGACGGGCTGACCAAGCTGGACGAAGGGAGAACTGAAGGCAGTCTACTTGGACTTGATGGACTTCATGGCTGCGCTTCAGAAACACAGGTATCGCTGAGACTGCTAAATGTTCCTTCGGGACCCTTTCCTAATTGGTACTACCTCTAGTTTAAAGGTAAGATTTGTGTGTGTGTGTGTGTGTGTGTGTGTGTGTGTGTGTGTGTGTGTGT
>NW_026587032.1:952708-957543 GCF_907164565.1 Psammomys obesus | reverse complement strand
TGTGTGTGTGTGTGTGTGTGTGTGTGTGTGTGTGTGTGTGTGTGTGTGTCACACAAACCTCTGGCACCCAAGGAGGCCAGAGGTGTCGGATTACTCCTCAAACTGCAGTTCAGTTACAGTTGCTTTAGACGATTAAATGATCAAAAAAAATTAGTCCCCACCCTCCAGGGAAATCGTTACATTCTACCAATGATAAAAGAGCCCTGGAAATGCCAGTCCCCACCCCCACCCCCGCCCTGACCCCCCAGACTCCAAAACCCTTCAGGTAGGGCAGCCAGTTGCCTGCCTTCAGTGCTGCTCAGGAAACGGTGTATGCCTAGCTCTGTGAAAAAGGACTGTGTGTTGATGGGCTGGATAGTCCTCCTTGGCGAAGAAGAAAATTATCCCAGTTCACACTATCTTTCATTTGAAAAAAATAAAAGCTCAATAAAGACTCGTAAAGAGAATGACTGCACCTTGGACAGAAAGGAAAAAAATGTGACTACTCAACAAGATGAAGCTTAATCAACTGTTAAATTCTTAATAGTAGGGTTTTCTCACTAAATCTCTGCCCCGGTTTACAGAAGTCTTAACTTTCAATAAAGGCTTTAATATCCTATTTATGTTGTAACGTTTGCGAGAAAAGAAAAGTCTGTCTCAAATACTACAAATCCATTAAAATGAAGCGAGGGTGCTCTAGTTTAAACCTCAGCTCAAGGAAGGGTACCTATCGACTGACAAAGACTCTTCTTTGTTCCTAAACTCCACTCCTCCTCCATGCCCCTCAGCAGTCCGACGCCCCTGGACTCCGCCTCTATACCAAAACCCCTCGGACCTCAGAGATGGAACCCCCAAACAGCTCCCCCACCTCTTCCACTCTGAACTAGCCAATCAGTTCAGTCCAAACGCTGGGTCACTGCCCTTACCTTTAGCTCTGATCTCACCTTTGCCAGGGTTAAACAAAACGAAAACTTGTCTAGCCTCGCTCGTCCCCAGTCTCAAGCCTCTCTCTAAACGCCACTCCCCCCGACCCCGGCCACCACTTCGACCTGTCTCCCGTCCCACCTGCGAGATCTCTCAACTCCCCACTCTCAAGCCTCTGGGGGACCTCCCGCAACAGCGAGCCCCCTTCCTCCAGGCAGCGTGTTCTTAGAGACTCTGTCCACGCCACGGCCACCTCCCGTACCCGCCCACCCACTCGGGTCCGTGAATCTCACGATCCCACTTCCCGGGCCTGGGGAGACCGCACTGGGAGCGCTTCCGATCCCGGGCTCAGCTCTGGCCGCGGGCACTCGGCCGAGGGGAACCACTGTGAGTCGGCGGCGCTCGGTCCCCGTCGGGCCCGCCCCGGTCCCTCGTCGTCTCCCCGCGTCCATTACCAGTGGACAGGACGGGCGCGAGCAGCAACGCCAGCACTAGAGTCCGCGCCACCGCCCCGAGGCCCAGGGCGCCCGGTCCCGGCGGCAGCTTCTTGGCTCGTGCGGCCCCGCTCATTCTGCCCAGGGCGTCGGCGGCCATAACGGATTCGGCCCCGAGCCTGCGCTGTTGCTAGGTTCTGCGTGATGACGTCAGATACGGGTCCGAAGCAGCTACGTCCCGACGTGATGACGTCGCATGCCAGAAGTTTGAGGGAAGGGGCAAGGTTAGGAAGGGTTTGAAAAGAAGGGACCTGAGAAAGGCGAGTCGAGGGGTTTATTTTCAACTGATTGTTGTTGTTTGCTGTTGCTGTTGTCTTTGAGACGTTATTTTAGGGGCTGGAGAGGTGGCTCATCCCCCCCAGAGGACCTGGGTTTCTAGTCCCAGCACCTATGTGAGGGCTCACAGCCATCTGTAACTCCAAGTCCCAGGGGATGTGGTGCCCTCTTTGGGCATCCTCAAACGCCAGGCATGCAGCTGATGTTGAGACATACAGGCACGTTTATTTTTAAAGATTATATGTATGGGGCTGGCGAGAGGGCTCACCTGTGGACAGCGCTTGCTACTCCTGCAGAGGACTGGGTTTGATTCCCAGCAGTCAGGCTAAGTAGCTCACAACACCTCTAACTCCAGCTCCAAGGGATCTGACCCCCACCTGTGGCCTCCACAGGCATTACACATATGGGGTACACATACATATATCAAGCGGTCATTTCTAAATTAAAAATAGCCAGGCATGGTAGTGCACGCCTTTAGTCCCAGCACTCAGGAGACAGAAATAGACGGATCTAAGTGAGTTCAAGACCAGCCTTGTCTAGAAAGCGAATTCCAGGATAGCCAGGGCTACACAGAGAAACCCTATCCCAATAGATAGACAGACAGACAGACAGATAGGAAAGAAATGTTAAGTGCGCCAGAGCTACACAGAGAAATCCTCTCTCGAAATAAATAATAGATAGATGAATGGATAAGGAAGAAATTGTGTGAATGAATAATAAACAGAAGATGGATGGATGGATGGATGGATGGATGGATGGATGGATGGAGAGAGAGATAGGAAGGAAGGAAATTGTGTGTAAGTGCACCAGGGCTACACAAAGAAACTCTGTCTCAAAAAAAAAAAATAACTAGAAGGATGGATAGATAGATAGATAGATAGATAGATAGATAGATAGATAGATAGATAATTGTGTGTCTAGTGCCCCCGGGCTACATACAAAAACCTTGCCAAATAAATATGAAATTGTGCATGTGCCCTCCATGCCAGAAGACAGTGTGACTCCCCTGGAGCTGGAGTTAGCTCTGATTGTGAGCCACTCCCTGTGGATGCTGGGAACCACACCCTGGTCCTCTGTAAGAGCAACAAGTGCCCTTAACTGCTGAATGATTTCCCCAGCGCCCTTTTTGGTTTTGGTTTTTAAAACAAGATCTCATGTAGCCCAGGGTGGCCTCAAAGTCCCTTTGAATAACCTTGAACTCCTGTGCCCTTCCCCCCACTTCCCAGGTGCTGGAATTACAGGTGTGAGCTGCCAACCCGGCTTTTCCTTTAGTGTTTCGTCAAATATTTAACACTTCTCCATACTTAAGGGTGCGTCGATAAACAAACTCAGTAAACTCAAGCCAGCCTTTGCAGGATTTGTTTTCTTGTGAGGGACACTGTAAGAATGGATAATATTTAACAGGCCAATAGTGTTACAAAAGAAAACTGGCTAGAAAATCAGAATGAAACATTGCCATTTAGAATGGGCTCAAATGTTCTAAAGATATACTTCTATCGCTTCTTATATCTTACAAAATAAAACATGAAAATGTTTTATGTATATGAAAATGTAATCCAGCACTCGGGAGGCAGAGTCATGAGGATCTCCGAGTTCGAGGCCAGCCTGTTCTACAGGACACCCAGGGCTACACAGAGAAACCATATATATATAGTTATATATAGTTTGCCTAAGGCCTTAGTACAGAGTTTCTGTGGGCATGTTGTATGAATGTTTTCTATACAGCTATAGGTTTCAATCACATACTTCCCTTCTCATTTTCAGGAAAATTGCTGTGGCATAAAGCTGGCATTTCTCATGCCCACCAACAACGTCTCTGCCATCTGTGACTCCTTCCCCAGAGGCAGCTGAGCAGCCTCCACAGAGTAGAAAGGGGCTTGTGTTTTCCCAAATCCAATTTATCTGGCTCTGGACCAGCTCAAAAAACAGACTGTTAAGAAAATGAAGAAGCCATTCACCTTGTTTCAGTCTGCAGCAAACCCTTGTATGTGGAACGATGCCCACACCATCCAGGTTAGCAGAGGTCCAAGACCCCCAAAGCTTCGCTTCCTGGATGTTTAGAAAATAGCAGTGTTCAGAGAATAATCTCAGTCCTAGCTTCTGCCTGTACAAAGGTTTTCAATTGGCACCCTCTGTCCTCCCTAATCTACTCTGTTCTTTCGTCCTCACTGACAGATCAGCTGAATTCATTTTCCAGGTTCTTTTAAAGTATGTGAACGTCTTGTCTTCTGGGGGTTATGTATGCGAGCAGAGTGTCATCAGAGACTGGAGGACAGCATCAGCTGTTTCCTGGAACTGGAGTCACAGACAGTTGTGAGCCGCCATGTGGATGCTGGGAACCAATCCCAGGTGCTCTGCTTTGCTATCCAGCCCCACGACTGAATTCCTTTTATTAATGAGATGTTATAAACTCAAGGAAATTTTCAATGATACTCCATCCAACACACTGCATACTGTCGGCAGACATGTGCTAGGTAGCTGGTGAATGAAATCCCTCATACTCAGAGGGCCTTCTAAACACTTCTCAGCATTTACTACTGTGCCTGGCCCTTGACTACACGGACCCAGAAAACCCTTTTCCAGAATCTCTGCACTCCTGAGGAAGGCGATGTGACCAACAAGCCTCAACCCCGCCAACCTGTTTCGCTGCCTGCAAACTGTGCAGCGTGCTCCGGGTGATGGCAATGAGCTTCCTTTTACATGTTTTTAATTTACTATTTGAAGAGGCAGTGGCTCAACAGCGCTTGATGCACTCACAGACCCCGGTTCAGTTCCCAGCACCCTCGTCAGACTGCCTGTGACTGAAGTTGTTTAGAAGCAGCACCCTCTCTAGCTTCCTGGGGTATCCGCATGCACACAGTGCATGCAAATCTGCACAGCCTCACACACACACACATTTAGTAAGCTTGGGCGTGGGGACAACACTCCCAAAGAAAACGCTCACCCAACAGCTATCAACCAAATAGTGCCCCAACCAGGGCACTGAACCCCTCAACTTTTCTCTTGAAAGATCTCACTATATATCATTGTGTCTCAGTCTCCAAGGTGCTGGGATGTGCCACCACACCCAAACACAAGTGCTTTTTCTTTTTCTTTTTCAGATTTATCTTTATTCGTGTGTGTGTGTGTGTGTGTGTGTGTGTGTGTGTGTGTGTGTGTGTG
>NW_026587032.1:906503-952698 GCF_907164565.1 Psammomys obesus | reverse complement strand
TGTGTGTGTGTGTGTGTGTGTGTGTGTGTGTGTGTGTGTGTGTGTGTATCACATGTGTGTGGATGACTAAGGAGACAGAGGAGGGAGCCAGATACCCCAAACCCAGAGTTACAACAGGTTGTGAGCAGCCTGGGGGCCCACTACAGGATCGGGAAGCATTCGTAACCCCCGAGTCATCTCTGCAGCCTTCTGAGTGTTCTTTTCTGCCATCAGGGGAGTGGACAGAAGAACAGAAGTTAATATTGGTGCTTACTGCAAAGGAACAAAGTACAGATCTAAACCGATGCCCTGGCCATTCATAGTTTTCTTAGCAAAAGCAACAGGAGGATGAGGTTTCAATATTTTATTCAAGTTTTATTTTTTTAAGTGATGTTAATTACAGCATTTGAAGGGGAGGAGCTAATTCCACACAAAATGGAAGACTCTATAATGTACCCATTAAACTACTAAAAAATAGAGTGGTGAGGCTATAACAGAAGTCAGTCTACATCCCTAGTGTTGTCAGGGTGTGACCACAATCACCTACCCAGCACAGAGCTGGAAAAACCGGAAGTTATTTCATACTCTGGTGCAGTGGCAAAAAATAAAAGGAATTTAAAAAACAAAAAGAAGAAGAAGAAAGAAAAAAAGAAAAGAAAACCACACCACAACACAAGGAAGGATTAAGTCCTGAATGACTGGCTCCATCATGCCCACCCTCTCCACCCTAAAATGGCACAAAAGAAATAGCTAACCACACCCTGAAGACTACTTTTGGTGTAAAACAGGTAACTGATGGGCTAGGATGGGAACAGGGCGTGACGCTCTGTCTAAAACGTCTGTGTCACATAGGTGTGCACATGCTTCCCAGCAGTGAGGATCGGGACACCAGGGTTCGGTGCTCGGGAAGTCACAATGTCATCTGGGGACAGACTTACAAAAGGGCCCGCACATTCCCAGCCTGCTCTTGCTGCCTGGCTCCTCCCCAAGCCACGCCCACAGCTGAAAGGACCCCATCTGGAATGGAGTTTCTGCTGTACTCTGAAATGGTAAACACCTTAAAGCCGAGTCATCCTTAGCCTGGAGGTCTAACGTGGTATTCATCAATTCTTGAATCCCCAACATACAACATTGAAAGGTACACTAAATTCTGAAGGTAGCTATGCTGCAAAATAGTTTAAAATTTAATGATTGTACAATATTCACTTATGCTTGAAATTCCAGTCCTAGACCGAGCTTGTGGCCACCTGCATTGACGTTCTTGCCATCCAGCAGGGCTGACAGCGTCAGTTTGATACCTGTGGGGAGGGAGGGGTGACAGGTCGGAGGTAGGAAGAGGAAGAAAGGGGAAAGAGACAAAGGGAAGAGAAGGGGTTAATACCAAAGTCAGACTGTTCCAAGTGCCCGAGACGACGAGGTGATCTGACTCCAGGCTGCGTCCTGCTCTGCAGCCTGACCTGCTGCTACCCTCAAATGAACACAGGCAACAGCCATCACTGGTGCAGGGCAGAGACCCTGCTGGAATCTACTTCCGGAATCCAATTCCCTTTCCCTCTCATGCCTCCCCCCATCACAAGGAGCGTGTCGATCTGGGTACTACTCAGTAAACTGCTTGAGCAGTGTTGCCTCGGAAGTAAACCCTGTCCTGTGACAGCCTGAGAGTTACATTCATCTTCATAACATGTACACACCCAGACACACAATAAACGGTTGTTCCTGGGACTTGTAATTTTAGACCAAATGGGCTGATTATTTTCCAGGGAGGAACTTGATTCTCATATCACCATAATCAGCCTCGAGGGCTCAAAAGAAGTTTTAGCCCCCGGAGCCCTCACACACCAGTGAGCGGCTGGGACAACTATGCAGAGCAGACCCACCATTCCTACACCTTTCTCTTTTCTATAGAGAAGATGACTGACAACAGCCTGGAAATAACTATCAAGTATCACATGCCAGGGAAAGGATGGAAGGAAAAAACCAAAGATGTAACCCGAGTTAGCCCAGGCATTTTCCTTCTGGCTTTTCTCTCTTTTTCTTTCTATAGCGAGCTCACAGCTCCTTTATAAACATCTAAACTATAAAAGTTTACACTGAAAAAAGTTTACATATGCTCATTTACAATAGCAATAGCAGAAATAACAGAGCAAGCAGCAAAACGTGACAGAGAACGAGCTTTGCACACAGCCAACACCTACCTGGCTTCAGGGTCTGAGTGTACCCCAAACCAATCAAGCTAGAGTTGTTCACTTTGGCCTGAAAGGAAAAAAGATAAATGCAGGTGAAAGTGGTGTCCCTCCTTCTTGAAAACAGTATCCCACCTGTCTGCCTCCTGTTGGTATAATGTTCTTTTGGAATGTATACACCTTGCCCTGCCCTTATTCATTCAAATGGTGATTTCACTCTCCCACTCTCCGGTTTCAATCCAGACATTTCATTGTGATACTTATCCTAAGCATCACCTGTCTCAACTTTGTGTAAACATGCCAAAATAAAACAATCAGCCACTAGGTTGAGCAATGGAAAGGAAGCAGGAAGAGAGGGAGGAGCCAGAGGAAAGGAAGGTGGGTAGGGCAGGAGAGGAAAGAAGGGCAGGAGAGAGCTCGGAAAGCAGAGCTGGAGGAGAGGTCTTGGATCGACATAGAGAATGAACCGGACCTAACATTTCACAAAAAGCAAGTATAATGAGTGAATATAAATGTTAGGAAACTATAAGGGCTTGGAGGTTTAAGAGTAACTATTGTCCAGCATTGTGTTCTAAGTTAATTAAATAAATCATAGTCTCTGTGTGGTGATTTGGTTATACAGTGTTTAGGATTAACAGCAGCCTTACTAAAAGATATATTAATGGTAAATATCAATGGCCATCTACAACAGCCTCCAAAACGAGTGACAGCGTCTTGCTCAAATCCCAGGTGTCGGGATCATGTTGTGCCTGTGCGTAGCCATCTTATAAAACTCAGCATGAGATTCATCAATGAGGGCTCTTGGCAGGCCGTGTCCCTTCTAACTGTTCCTTGATGCTCCCAACATCCCAACAAGGAGGCCCCTTGTCCTTTGGTTTACACGCATGCCTAATGTTGAGGGAGCCAAGTCCAGTTCCCAGGTCAGGAGACTTGAAACAGACTGAGTTACACCAGCCAACAGAAAGATTCTGCAACACGACACTTCCTCATTCCACACCAAAAAGCTGGCCATCCACAATGTGACAGCAGAAGCCAGCTCAACTGTGTTCACCACAAAACTGGTGCAGTTTGGGGCCCCTGACCGATGCCATGGGGTAAGCAAGACTCGATGCCGGCTGACCAAGTACCTACTTTTGTCTCTCTAAAGATGATATCCCACTACACAGCCCAAGGCTGCCTTCTTAAACTCTTCCTACACTGGAGCCACTAACGGCCTTGAACTTCTGATCCTTGTGCTGTCTCTGCAGTGCAGAGGCTTTCTTGATGCTAAGCTGCTAAGCACTCCACCAGTTGAGCTAAATCCCCAGGCTTGGTTTGGTTTGCTTGGGTTTTTTTCTCCCTAGTAATGTGGCTGAAGCCTAGGCCCTTGCACATGGTGGACAAGTCTGTACTCACTGAACTACATCATCCTGACCATTGGTACCTTAATGTAGACTGTAGGTACTGAAAACAAAATAAAACATTTAAGGGTGCCGGGTACAGTGGCACACACCTGTAATCCCAGCATTCAGGGAAATCAGAGGCAGGCAGATACTCTGTGAGTTCGACGCTGGCCTGGTCTACTAATAGAGTCCAGGACAGCCATGGCTACACAGAGAAACTCTGTCCCGAATAACAAAAAAAAAAAAAAAAAAAAGATTACAGTTCGCATGATGGGACAAGGATGTGCTAGAGTGGCTCAGTAGCATAGCAATCTCCTCAAAACCAGGTCCCAGCACTGTGTGCCTTTAAGGACGTCACCCAGTCAACCTCCAGAAGCGTTCGGCAGCTCCAGTGCAAAAACATCGATATAAAAACCATGGAGGTGCTAGGCCATGGTGATGCACTCCTTTAAGCCCAGCACTCAAGAGACAGAGGCAGGTGGGTAGCTGATTTCAAAGGCCAGCCTGGTCTACAGAGCAAGTTCCAGGATAGCCAAGGAACAAAGAGAAAACCCGATGGGGGTGTAAAGAGGCAGGTGGATCTTTGTGAGATCTACAGAGTGAGTTCCTGGCCAGCCAGGGCCACACGGTGAGACTGTCAGAAAAGAGAGAGAAAGAAAGGAAGGAAGGAAGGAAGGCGGGAAGGAACAAAAGAAAGGAAAGAAAGAAGACAGAGAGAGGGAAGGAAGAAACGAAACAAAGAAAATTTAAGTATCCATCTCAAGCAGAATTAAGCACAAGCATCGCCTTTGTCCAGTGATAGAACATCTAAGCAGAAGCACAGAATTCCTGCAATTGTGAGACAGTGATTCTCGGGTACGCACCGAAAAGCTGGCATCAGGGTCGACCTGATACTTGGCTGCTATTCCAAAGCGAGTGTTACTATTTCCTGCTGTCCAGGCGAGGTTGACAGCAGTCTCCAACTTCTTGTTCACCTTCTGGTAAATGGAGCCCCCAAATTCTGTCCCGTCATTCCTGCAAGCAAGCATAGCAACAGGTGCTCAGCTGTCCAGGGAGGTGGGCTGAAACGCAGGCAGTCCTCACCAGTTCTAACAAGAGTGCAGGGATGCCAGAAATGGACTGAACCAAGCCAGGGTATCAAGACCAAGGCTCACAAAACAAATACTGAAATCGAGGGAGCCCAACAAGAGTGAGACAGACACCAGTCCGAAAATTCCAGAAGATAAAACAGCCCACCTATCACCGGGAACTCTAAGTCATCCCCGGTGACTACCAGAGCAGCACAGAACCTCAAGTCTGCTTCCAAATGCTCTTTAAAAATGAAGGCAGGTGGGGCTAGAGAGGTGGCTCAGTGGTTAAGAGTATGGGCTGCTCTTCCAAAGGAGCCAAGTTCAAATCCCAGTGCTCACACCAGGCAGCTCGCAACTGCCCATAACTCCAGCTCCAGAGGATCCAACTTCTTCTTCTGAACACCAGGGGCACCAGCACACATGCGACATGCGCACACACACACACACACACATATATACACATACATGAATAAAAACAAATGCTTTTCTTTTCTTTTTCAAAATAGATGCAAAAACTAGAAAATTAGAATTTCACAGAGCTTTCCACTTTCTCCTCTTTGTGTCTTCACTTTTTGTGAGTCTAACAGAGAGAGCAGGAGGGAAGCGAAGGAGAGGAGACTCGGCCAGGTGGTTAGGAAAGCTCTGTCCCCACGTCGGAAGGTAAGTGCTGTGGATTTGATATGAAAGAAGAAAACAGACTCCTTGCAAGTTGTTCTCTAACCCCCACATGTAAACTGAGGCAAAGTTCACAGATACACACACACACACACACACATCAATGAATACACGTTCTTAATTGTTATTAATAGAAACACAATTTGTTCAGACCATTGTTGGTCTGAGTCTAAGAAGTTATTATTTACCGCCCTCTAGTGTAAAGAACTGATTAGTGCTTCATGAAACTAACCCAAACAAAATTACCTTTCCAAAAAAAAAAAAAAAAAAAAAGGGTTTTATGTGTGTGTCTGTGGAGGGGGGAGTGTGTCCCTTCAGAGCCCAGAAGAGAGCGCTGGATCCTGTGGGGCTGGAGTTTCAGGCAGTTGTAAGCTGCGCGTGACCAGGTTGCTGGGAACCAAACTGAGGTCCTCTTCCGAGAGCTGTGGAATGTCTCTGGCAAGCTTCCCTCTGGCCCCAGGTAAGATTTTTATGATTGAAGTTTTTGTTTCCCTCAAATCAGTATCCTTCAGCCTCCATGTCCCGGCACAGATGATCTCCGACCTAACACCGCAACCTCCCTGCCCACCGCCCGACTGTCCAGCGGTCAGTAAGCTGTGAGACGCATTAGCAGAGAGAATACTGTGCGCTCCTGGGTTATCCTCCGTGTAATGGGAAACAAAAAAGCTGACAGGCCGTGTGGCTCCTTGACCCAAATAACTGAAAACTGAACTTAGGAAAAAAAAAAAAGAAAAGAAAAGCAACCACCCTAGCCACACACACACACACACAAACACAGCCTGTGGTGTTATGGATGAGACTGGGCTCCATTTGAATACTTGGTCCTCAGCTGGTCAAACTGTTTGGGAAAGATTAAGAGGTGTGGCCTTGTTGGAGAAGATCTGTCAACTCTCCTCTCTGCCTCACGGTTCGGATCAGGATGTGAATTCTTGGCTGTTCCTGCTGCTGTGCCTTTGCTATGCCATCATGGACTCTTAACACTAAAACAGCCCAATTAAATGCTTTCTTTCATAAGTTGTCTCGGTCACGGTGTTTTGAAACAGCACTGGGAAAGTAACTAAGACAACCCCCCCCCACACACACACACACACACACACACTTACACGTTAGTATGAAGCTGGAATTCATCCGTCTTATAGCCAACTGCAAAGTTGCTCTGGGTCACTCGGGACTTCGCCGTCTCAAAATTCATCTGGTAGCCAGCCAGCCAGCCCTCGTAACCAAGCACCAGAGCGCCCCGGATCGAGGGCCCAGCGATGTCAAAGTCCACGTCACAGCCTAGGTTGATATGCTCCCTCTTGTACCCTGTCTTGATTTTAGCATTTTTTTTCCTAAAAGAAGAAGAAACAGTATTAACGCCAAGCTAACTCACCTTGACACAGTCACGCTAAGAACTGTAAACACTTTGTCTGATCCCAGTTTGTGTAGGGGGCAGGGAACAGAAGTGAGGCCGTGGCCAGCTGCCCCTCAACAGCTGCTGAGCCACAAGCAGGACCCAGCTTCTCCTGAGCTCAGATCCAGTCTGCAAAAAGCCAACACCGTGCACACAGCGGGAAGAGACCAGGAAATGAGCGGCAACCACGTTCCTTTTCCATCCTCTCCCTACGCCTAACCCATCACCCTACACAGGCATCTACGGGGCATCTTTGCTGTTCTCCAAGCCTACAGAAAAGAGGCACATATCTCAGAGCTACCCACACAGCAGTGTGAGGGAGATGGCCATCTTTGTGGCTCAGCCAGTAGGCAGTGAAAAAAAGGAAGAGCAGAGCCCTGGGCTGGAGAGGAGACTCTGAAGTGAAAAGCGCTTGTGCAGATGACTGAGCGTCAGTTTCTAGAACCCACACTGGCAGCTCCCAACTGCCCTGTAACTCCAGTTCCTGGGAACCTGACACCTGTTCTGGTCCCTGCAGGTACCTGGTCCCCCCATGTGGTGCATATACATTCACTCAAGGATGTTGGGAGTTGTTCTGATGTTTTATTTTTATGCTAATTATCGGCCCTCAAGATCCGGTGACATCTATCCCTGTTTTGTAAACCTGCCTAAGACATTTTACCTGATTGGTTGATTAAAGGTCTATCACTGAGCAGGGCAGAATGGGGTAGGTATGGCTAAGGTTCCTGGGCTTTTGAGTTCAAGAGAATCACGGGAAGAGAGAAGGAAGAAGGACCCCATGATGGGTTAGTGTGGAGAAAGAACCATGTCGTGAGCCAGGAGGAAAGACTCTAATAAAGGCATGGAAAGGCCCAGATGAAGAATAAAAGCAACTATTCATTCATAAGACTATGGATGAAAGGTAGCCCAGATACAGCTGGTTAAGGCAGATGGCATTGGATGGGGGCTGGGAGATGGATCTTGAGGTTGTTGAGACCAAGTAGGTGGAAATATCTTCCTGGCCCAAGGTAATAAGGCAATTACAAAATCTAACAGGTATCTGTGTCTTATTATTTGTGATAGTGGGTTAAATATATAGGGCAAATAATAATAATATATGGCCCAACCCTCATTTTTTGTCACCTATAACACAAGGATATACACACAAAAAATAAAATAAAATAAAACATTTTTTCCCTGCTTAATGAACACACAGGAGAGCTTTCACCACCATAGTCATGAGATCCCACTGAGTTCACAACTGAGAATCCTGGGTTCTGATGAGGAATCCGAATCCTTCAGCCCAGTGATACTCAAAGTGCATCTAAGAGCAGTTAGTCCAGTATCTGTCAGCTGTTTCTCAAGACCTAGTGTCCCTCAGGGTGGATGAGTCACGTCACCTGCCAACATCTATACAGACTAACGTTTGCCCAAAGCAGATCCCAGAGAATAAGAGAGCATCTATGGGGCTAGGTAGATGGCTCAGTGGGTAAAGTGCTTGCCAGACCTGGGTTCAAATCTCTAGAATCCGGTAAGGACTTTATGCATGGCAGAAGCCTCTATAATTCCAGGAAACCTCTCTCTATAGAGAAATGGGACAGAGAGACAGAAGGCTTGCTGAAGCTCAAAAGCCAGCTCACCTGGCATATATAGCAGTGAACGAGAGAAATCCTGCCTTGGGGCTGGAGAAATGGTTCAGTGGTTTAGAGCACCAGCTACTCTTCCAGAGGACCTGGGTTCAATTCCCAGCACCACACGTCAGCCCATACCTGCCTGTAACTGCAGTTCCTGGGGATCCAACACCCTCACACAGACATATTTGCGGGCAAAACGCCAATGCGCATAAAATAAAAATCAGTAAGAAAAAAATCCTTCCCAAGAAGGTAAAATGTGAAGACCATTCCGTGACCCCACAAGCGCACTGTGGCATGAGTGCACATGCCACACATTTAAAGAAATGTTAAAGATCAAATCTATCAAGCAAAACTACATCCCATGCTTGCAAAAGAGATGGCTCCCTGGACTAGGGAAGAAAGAACCTAAGATGAACGCCACACGACTTCCAAAACCAGAAACACAGATGAGCTCAAAGAAAGGGAGGGGAGCTCCCCCCAAAACCCACACATGTCAACCTGAAGGAGCCCCAAACGGTCACAACTGGGACAGTGAGAGCCACGGTGTAAATGATACAACTGAACAGGACTCACAGACTCAATCTCCACGCGTCTATACTAACATAAAAAATGATTTGGGGCTGGCAAGGCGGCTCAGCAGATTCCCTGGCACTAGCCTGGAAAAAGAAGGACAAACCCAGCAAGTTGTTCTCTGATGTCTACATGTTCACAGTGGTATACATACACACACACAAATGTGTATGTGAATGTTATATTTTTTTAAATACTAAGGGGCTGGAGAGATGGTTCCGCAGTTAAGAACACTGGCTGCTCTTGCCGAGGACATGAGTTCTATTCCCAGGACCAACATGGTGCTCACAACCCCCTATATCCCCAGTTCCAGGGGATCCAATGCTGTCTTCTGACCTCCATAGGCACCAGGCACACATGTGGTACACATACATACATGTAGGCAAAACACTCATACACATAAAGATAATACAGCAAAATAAAAACTAAAACAGGTTAAACAAGTGAAGGAGTAAGACAGCCCTTTCCTACAGTAAAACCCCATGAGTGAGAAAGGAATGACCAGGTGCTGGAGAGATGACTCAGAGGTTAAGAGCACTGGCTGCTCTTCCAAAGGACCTGGGTTCAATTCCCAGCATTTACATGGCAGCTCACAACCGTCTGTTCCAGGGGATCTGACACCCTCACACAGACAGACACACAGGCAAAACACCAATGTACATAAAATAAAAATAAATTATAGGAAGGAAGCAAAAAAAGGAAGGAAGGTAGGTAGGAAGGAAGCCCAAAGCATGACGAAAGAGAACATTTGCTGTCTCAGTATCTCCCTGCACATCTACTGAATACAGAGCTAGAAAGTAACAGCTTTACTGTGAAAAGAGCCAGCAGATGCCATCTTCGCCACATAACCAAGGCTGGTATCACCGGCCAAGACACGTGATATCGGTCTTCCCGACAGCGTGTGTCGTGAACGCAAGGTGCTGCTTCTTCAGCCACCAAAAGCAGACAACCCGAACGCAGTCAGGAGAAGGTGTCAGACCAATCCAAGTAGAAGGGCGTTCTGCGAAGGATTCTCAGCCACTCTTCACATATGTCCAGGTCACGAGAGACAGAGAAGGATGGAGGCTGTGTCCCAGGGAGAGGACCCAAAGGAGACCAGACAGCCTGATGCAATGGAGGATCCAGAACTGGGCGCCGCGCCAGAAAGAAGCTATCAGCAGGGCAGCAGTTACCAGTGTGGTGTCAATGTTCACTGGCTGGCGCTCATGTCTGTTCCGGTCACAACTGCTTAATGACAGGGACTCATTCTGAAAATCGCATCGCTGGGTCCTTTGGTCATTAAGCAAATGTCCCGTGTCACGGGGTGCACTTACAGAAACCCAGATGGCCACAATTAGTCACTCAACCGTGGCCTCCTGTCCCTCTGTCCGAGGGACAGAGCACACATGAGATGCCCAAGGCGGGCAAGGTAACACGGCACACGGGTTCACAGTAAGTATTTCATAAGAATGAATACACTTTAAGTGGTGAGAAGCAGAGTGAGCAGAGAGCCAGTCACACACTGGGCCCCCCCCCATTACCAAATACTGCAACGCGGGCAGAACCACACATGCTAGGCCTTTATGGGGCGATAACAGAGAAGACGGTGTTTGTGTCAGTTATCACATGCTCAGGAAATGCGCTGTGCCTCGATGGCGCTGGCGAAAGGAATTCTTCAGCTCTGTTATAGCACCAAGGGACCACGGTCCCGTATGTGCCCCACTGAAACATTATGATGTAGTGAAAGGCTGTACGTTACCCATTATGTGCCGTGTTATATGATGTGATGGTAGGTATAAAATTTCACCACCAGAGAGAACCAGGGGAGAAAGAGAAGGGAACTCTAGACATTACTTTTATCACCATCTTCTACACAGAAACTGTAAAACTACTTCAAAGTAAAAGGTCAAACGGAGGGGGCTAGAGAGAGGCCTCGGCAGCTGGAAGCACTGGCTGCTCTTGCGAAGGGCCCAGACTCAGTTCCCAGCGCCTACACGGCAGCTCACACCTTTAGTCCCTGCCCTGGGAAGGCATAGGCAGGCAATCAAAAATGGAAGAGGAAAAAAAAAAAAAGCACAGAAACACAAAAGACAAAAACTGTGGACGTAAAAGAGATGACGGAGATGGTAATTTTCTACATGAATTGCCAAACTAGACACCTGCCAAACCAAAAACTGAAGACTTGAAATTTAGTAAAAGTTTGGACTCGATCGTCAGTGAGCAAAAACAGCCTTCCCCTGATTTAGGAGCCCCGCCATTCTCAGAACAAAAAAAAATCACAACAGTGTAGAATGTTCTAGAAGGAAAGAGTTCCTTCTAGCCCTGTAGGGTGCTTAGGACCAGAGGAAGACCAACTTGCTCTCTTTGTCCTCTGATGTGTCAACAACCAACAAGCCTGAACTGTTTGTGGCCAGGGGACCTGGCAGCCCCAGGAGCCACCTTGTGGTCAAACTCTCCAGATCTCTGTCTCAGAAAACTGGGAGAAGAGCCCTCCACACCTACAGAATAGGCTGGCAACCCTGCTTCTTCAGACCACCTCCGCCCTTCAGCCTTGGCCACTTCCCTTACTGGTGGCCTTTGTGAAACAGATCAGCCTTTCTGCAGCAAGGCACACGAGGGCATTGTGGGATCTTAGCAGCTGAACAGTGGTCCGCGGCCTCAGGACAATCCTTACTCAGGCTGGAGACACAGCTCTGTGTAGCTATAGAGTGCCTCACCAATGGGATGCTTAAGCCCTGCCTTCGATCTTTAGCATCCCAAAAACTGGATATGGTAGCATATGCCCGAGATCCCGGAGAATCAATTCAAGGTCATCCTTGCCTACATAATAAGTTCAAGGCCAGCCTGAGCTACAGGGGACCCTGTGTCTAAAGGAAAAGGGAAGTTCTTTGGGACAAATAGCATCCTAGCCCAAGCACCCTCAATTCCCCAAATGAGCACAGGAGCACACAAAACCATTTGTTGGAGAAATGCATTTCCAAATTAAGGAAGCTTGCTCCAGCGCAGCCTATTAACAGATGGATCTATGCATCCTGGCCAGAACACCGCCACAGAACTCAAAGGTACAGAGCCAGGACCAAGGCAGCCTTACTGTTTTTTTCTGTCTGGCTGGTTTTTGTTCTTTGACATGGAATCTCATTACACAGCCCTGGCTGGCCCTGACCCCACCATCCCTTCCACACCCCCACCCCAGCCTCCCAGCTTAGAGGCTACCTTTGACATGATGTCAGTCTGAACACCAAAATCCTTTGTCTCGAAGGACTACCAAGGCCCACCTCATCCCAGAATGTCCTCTCGGGACAAGAACGAGAGCCTTACCCAGTGTTAGGCGAGAAGGATGAGTCAAAGGTCAGCTTCAGTCCACGAGTGAGCTGCACGTGAGAAAGAAGAGGTACAGCTTAGCCGAGGGCAGGACCAGCGCAGCTTGGCGGAGGGCAGGGCCGGGGACGCCGCGATGGGGATGAGCGAAGCCAGGGTTTCTGGCCCGCAGGCCTTACCTGGTCTTCCACGGTGATCTCCGTGCCCAGGGTGTTGTCCGTGTTCCACTTCTCCGTAAACGTCAGCCCGTACTCGGTCCACCTGTACTTGGTTTCCAGGCTGCCGTTCACTTTGGTGGTCTCTGTGTTGGCCGAGCCTGAGCTGGTAAATTCCTGAAAGGAGAGAGAGAGAGTCAGTCTTGGCCTACAGTCCAGTCTGCCCTTGGTACCTCTCCAGGCCCTGAAGCAAGAGTCCCTGACGGGTCCAGGCAGAACTATTTCTTCAGTTCAAGTAGATACTGAAAACATGAAGGATTGAAAGAGCCCGCTGACTGGAGGGATCTTCTGGAAAGTTCTTTGTTGGAAGACAGCTTCCTTCCTCCCCTGGGGCCCTGAAGCACAGACAGGAAACCACCCCACTTCCACACTGCCACCAGCCTCAGCCAAGAGGGAACCATTGCTGACAGAGCAGAATTCTAAACACCCGTCCCTTCCCTCCAACAACTGCTCTAGACACAATCTAAGAAGAACAGGGACATTTTCTAAATAATAACGAAACATTAAAAACATTGGCAGGCGAGGCTAGCCTGGTCTACAAAGTGAATTCCAGGACAGCCAAAGTTATATAGAGAAACCCTGTCTCAAAAAAAATAAAATAAAATAAAATAAAAAAATAAACAAACAAACGAAAGCCATAATCCCAGCACACAGGTGGCAGAGGCAGGTGGATTTTTTGAGTTTGGGGCCAGCCTGGTCTACATGAGTTCTAGGGCAGCCAGGGCCATGTAAAGAGATCCTGTTTCAAAAAACTAAAACAAACAAACAAGTAAATAAAAATATAGGTCAATGGAACTGAGGACATGGCTCAATGGTTATGAGTCCTTACTGTTCTTGTAAAGAACCTGAGTTCGAGTCCCAGCACCCACAATGCACTTCCCAATGGCCGGTAAAACTCCAGTTCTGGGGGATCTGATGCTCTCCTTTGGCCTCCCCAGGTTCCTACATGCATGTAGGTACACACAAACTCCTGTGGGTACGCGCGCACACACATACACACACAAAAATAAATAAATCTCTAACAAAAAAAGAAAACAACATAGGTCAAAGTTGGGTGTAATGGCTGAGGCCTTACCACCTAAGCACATGGAGGGCTAAGCAGAATGGCGGCTGTGATTGGAAGCCAGCCTGATATACTACAGAGTAAGACTCTGGAGAGAGAGAGAAAGAGACAGAGAAAGCAATTTTAAAATAAAAAGCATAAAGGATGGATCAGGTCAGAGGTTTAGGCCAGTGGTAGAGCACTTGCCTGCAATGCGTTAGGCCCGTAGGAGTTTGATTTCAAACACCACAGAATAACTTGTAAAGAGACTTAAAAGCCACCATAGTCCCAGGTCACCTATCGCACAAGATACGTGATGATGGGACAGGCTGAAACAGCCACAATCCGAGAAGGCAACTGCTCTGGGCTCTGCCAGCCAGGCCTCAGCAGCCCCTACTAGTCGGGAACAAATACAATTAATGTCCTGTGCAGTGCGGCAACTTACCAATCCATTCTCGGACTTCGTTTTCAAATCGAGTTTTATTAAGCCAAAGCCTAAGGAAAGAAAAACAGCCAAACACAGGTTAACTAACCACGCCAGGAGAGTCAGAGGTATCTCAGTGGTAGAATGACTGCTAGCGAGCTCAAGGCCCTAGGTTTGATCCCCAGCACTAGAAAAATAACAGTAAAAACTTGAAGCTGGGACACCTCTGCCTTCCTCCTGGCCATCTGGAAATGCTTAAAAAAAGCCTGTGCAACAGCGGTGTGGCAGACAGAGAGTGCAGGCTCATGCAGGCCCTGAGGGGAAGGTTCCCAGCAGCTGGCTGGCTGGGGGCACAGTCACCAGGCCTGTCGGGCCCATCAGACTAATTGGCCTTGTCTTGCAATGCCCGAGCCTCACCAGTGGGTGGCTCGAAGCTGAAGTGACCATCCCCAAGGACTCCAAACATGCCAACCCCGTCAGCGGGCGAAGGGCCTTCCATGATCCCCAGCTGCTGCAGCACTCACCATAGCCCTTGGTGAAGACATCCCTGGCGGACTTGCCAAGATCGGCGTACGTGGGAGGCACAGCCATTTCTCTGCCACAACAAAAGAAGCCCCAGAGTGAATGAAATGAAGGCATCGCTAATTATGGAAATTAGCTTCCCACCAATAAAAGTTATGTGATATAATTAAACCACCACTAAAGGAGCACCCAGCCCCGAAAGTCCCGGGCAGCTCTTCCTGCCAGGTGTGGGTGCAGGGTGAGCTGTCTCACCCTTCCTTTGAGGGCAGAGCTAGAGAGGTTTAGTGATCCGCCTGGCTTTAGCAGCTCCGGGCCACACAGTCAATGTTTGATGAATGAATGAATGAATGAACGGCCAAAGACACACTCCCAGGAGCCAGCTACCTTACTGAATTGCAGAACTCTTGCCAGGAAGACCTCTCTCCTTACATAAGGCCGATGTTCGGCCAGTAGCTGTTCACGGAGAAATCAGTTTCCCGTGGCGATCGATGCCCTTCTCGAGTGGCTCTGATTTCCTTCCCTCAACAAGTGTCAGCGGAGCAGGTACCTTCGTCACCAGGAGCCCAGCTTTTCACAGAACTTTCACAGTCTGGGAAACCACTTGTACGGTATTAAAAGCTAGTTAGGTATCTCCTCATGTGAAAATCAATCCGACCACACCCTACCAAAGAGGAGAATTCAGAGCCAGCAGGACGGCTCAGCGGCTATTTAGCCACTGGCTACCAAGCCTGGGTACGTGAGTTCAGTCCCAGGGACCACACGATAGAGCTTCCCCCAGCAAATCGCCCTCTGATCTCAACACACACATACACACCACCAAAACCAACAACTAAATTTTAAATACTGTTACTTTTTCTTTGTGTGTGTGTGTGTGTGTGTGTGTGCGTGTGTGTGCGCGCGCACACACACACGCGCACACACACACACACACAGGCATTTTCAAAACGGGGCTTCTCTGTGTAGCCTTGGCTGTCCTGGAACTTGCTGTGTAGACCAGGCTGGCCTCAAACTCACAGAGATAAACCTGCCTCTGCTTCCCAAGCGCCAGAATTAAAGGCGTATGCCACCACCACCTGGCTTCTTCAACTTTTTTTTAAGATGATTTGCTTGTTTATTTTATTTTACGTGCGTGGTGTTTTTGCTTGCATATATGGCTGTGTGAGCACGTAGGATCCCCTGGAACTGGAGTAACAGACAGCCTCAGGCTGACACATGGGTGCTAGCAATCAAACCCAGGTCCTCAGGAAGAGCAGCGATACTTTCTCCGCTGAGCCGTCTCTCCAGCCCATTATTTTTGTTTTACATGTTTCCGCATGTTTCCGTATGTGCACCCTGTTAATGACTAGTGCTGGGATATCTGTAAGAGCATCAAGTTCCTGTTGAGCCACTTCTAACCCCAATGGGCCTTTATTTTTAAAAGCAACTATCAAAATACTATCTGGGGAGCTGAGAGGAGTTAAGTACAAGGGTAGCCACCTGCCTACAGGGCCTCACAAGTACCATCTTTATTTGTGTGTGTATGTGAGTAGACACTCCTGGGTGCAGGTACCCTTGGAGCCCGGAAGAGGTCGCTGGTTGTTACACATAATTAAGTCCGTCAACAAACATGTTTTAAGCATCACAGAAAGAGAGTGACCCTGATGGTCCCTGCTCTAAGGGTGGCGTTACATTCCTGGGAGGTTTTATGTTGACAGGCCATACAGAAAAATTAAAATCCTACCCTGGGAGAGCTCACACTGTGACATCTGTCCTACATGAAAAGAAGCCGCCCCAGAATCATTACATTCACTAACCAGAAGAATGGCCTCTCTCTCTCTCTCTCCCTGAGACAGGATCTCAGGTAATCCAGGTTGGTCTAGAACTGTCTATGTAGCCAAGGATGACCTTGAACTTCTAATCCTCCACTCCCCAACTGCTGGGATTACAGACATCACCACCACACCTAGTCTGTGCATTGCTGGGGTCAAATTTGGGGGTTCAAGTACACTGGCAGGTGCTCTGCCAACTGAGCTAGAGCCTTGTCTGGTTGCCTTCGTTTTAAAATGCTCTACACCTGCTAGGGGGTGGGGGTGGCCCACACCTTCATTCCCAGCTCTCCGGAGGCAGGGGCTGGCAGATCTCTGTGAGTTTGAGGCCAGCCTGGTCCACAAAGTGAGTCCAGGACAGCCAGGGATACACAGAGAAACCCTTCAGGAGGAGGAGAAAGGAGAACAATCAAATAAATAAACAAAATACTGTACACCTAAATTATCAGACTGAATCTGTATACACACACATGTGCCCATTCACAAACATGAGCATACCGTCGTGGATTCCTGACTAGTGGGAGCCCACTGGGAAAGGCTTCACGTGATTCCATATCAAGCGACCAAAGTCTGAATCAAAGAAACCGGCAAAGGGCCCACAGCAGGACCTTCCAGATAATTTAGCAGGTAAAGGCGCCTGCTGCCCGACCTGGCAATCTGAGGTAGATCCCTGGAACCTATATGGTGGAAGGGGAAAACCAACCCCCAAGTTATCTAGTGACCTCTGCATAATAAGTCAATCTATCAATAAAGACATAATTAAAGAGAGCCTGCAACCCAAAAACCATGGACTTCCAGTGTTAGCTGGACCCGCGTCTGGCCACAGTTCACATTCTCAGAGCCTCTGCCACTCTGTTCTACTTCTGTTGTTGCCGCTCTCACTTCCTGTACACCAACAGGCCGGATCCACGGGCAGACTGGCCCACATTAGGGTCAGGACACAGGGAAGAGGGCAGGGGTTTATTTACCTGACACTGCTCTTGTCCACTCTTCCAATACTGGAGGCTCTCCTGTTCCCACTGGCCCCTTCCTTCCCAACTAACCCTGCAGAGGCATGGACCCCAGGGGGCAGGCAGGAGGCTTCACACTCAGGCCTGGAAAAATGGCACACACCTCAGGCCAGATGGGCCTGGCACTTCCTAAGAAAAGTCCACACCATGTAACCCTGGGCTGAAAGACAGCCCAGCGTAACAGACCTGCAGAACATCTTGGCGGAGAGCCCAGAACATTCTCCATCTCTGCCTGGATTAAGAGCCATTCGTGGACATACAAAAACAAAGAGAGATGACTCGCTGGTCAAGATCACTTGCTGCTCTTACGGAGGTCTGGGGTACAATTCCCAGCGCCCACATGGTGGCTCACAACTGTCCCTAACTCTAGCTCTGGGGGATCCAGGGAGCATGGTGCGCATGTACACACAGGCAGACAAAACTCTTACACAGAGAGAATAAAATAAACCGAGAGGAAATTAACAAAACAAAGCAAACAGAAAGCACCACCTGCAGACAGAGCTGGCCCTCCCCAGGAGGAGCAGAGGAGGAGCCGCTCGCCTGCAGCATCCAAGGTCGCTAAAGGCCCCTGAACACCACCAATATTTAAGATTTCACTCTATTTTTGTGTGTGCATCTCTGCCACGTGTGGGCAGGTGCCTGCAGAGACCAGACGAGGGCACCAGATCCCTTGGAACTGGAGTTACAGCTGGTTCGTGAGCCACCCAACGTGGGCGTTGGGAACCAAATTCAGGTCCAACCTTAAAACGTCAGTGCTCCTAACCCCTGAGCTGCCACGATAGTACACACACACACACACACACACACACACACACACACACCTTTTTTTTTTCCTTTTGAGGTCTTATATAGCACAAGCTAGCCTCAAACTCACTGTGGAGACTCACTGTGGAGGCTCTGCCTGCCTCCATCTGAGAGTGCTGGGAGCACGAGCATCCCAGATGTGGTCGGTGTTGTATGCGTGCGGTTTTGTATTCGCTCAATGCTGTACCTGTGCAGGCAGGCGTTCTACCAACCAAGCTGCGTCTCCGGCCTGTCAGAAGCCAGGTCTTGTCCTGCTACACTTCCCTGACCTCAGAGGAAAGACAGCCCCCAGGACCCACCCTGCAGGAGTCACCTTTGCATCTAGGACCAGACCCCACCTTGAGGAAAAGACACAGCATCCGTTATCCAATGTTCCCCAAATGCCGTGTGCCAACACTAACCCCCAAACCTAATACGGAAAGCCACCTGTCAAAAAAGGGGGGAAAAGAGGAAAAAACAAAACCACCACCCACAGCAAACAGCAGCTAACGCTCAGCACTAAGGAGATTATTATCTGGGACATGAGTCGGATGCCAGGGCTCAGGGCAGGGGCCAGGCCCTGTGAGGCTCCCCTGGTTTATTTACCATTCCACTCTGCTGCCTTTATTTGGCCCCTGCTGCATGTAACAGAACTTGCAGCGCACAAAATCAGCCGTAACCGCCAGCACTTTGCATCAGCCACCGTGGATACTAGCTCTGCCACGTGCAAGCTACACCCTTTCTTAAGTCCCATAAACAGAGAGGGGAATATAACGTCCCCGGTCTGGGCCCTCAGGTAACAGGCCTGTCCACACCCAGGCAGGAAGGTGTATTCTCCACCTTTCCGGGCAGGCCCAGTTAAATTCTTTCTTGGGCCCGAGGCAACACCCCCATCTGGCTCAGCTCTCATCACTCACCAAACTCCCCCATTGCTCCATTCCAGTGGCTTCCCCTTCTGCCCTTCCGGGACCCACTTCCTGTGATACATTTATCCAGCAGGATTAAGGGCAGCCTGAGGCAGACCAGGGCGCTCAGTCTTCTG
This sequence comes from Psammomys obesus, assembly GCF_907164565.1. NCBI lineage: Eukaryota > Metazoa > Chordata > Mammalia > Rodentia > Muridae > Psammomys > Psammomys obesus. The sequence goes on along the minus strand of NW_026587032.1, from coordinate 933,693 downwards.
ATGAAAATAAACATCACCCAGAAGACACCCATTCCCACAACGTTCTCAGACCTCCCCCGGCAGGACCGAGGCTCAGTCTCCTCAGGCCGGGAGTGAGTTGAGACGGACACGTCCCCTCACTCACTCAACCCTGCCTGGAGGTAGAAGCCTGACAGGAGCCCCTCCTGGGCCTTCCTTGCACCAGAACATTGGTCACCAAGCACTACGGATGTGGATGCAGAGCGGCCTCCACACATCACCCTCTGCAGAAGCCTGACCCAGGCAGGCAGCAGGCCCTGCACACAGTCAGATGTTAGGGAGAGGGAAGAACACAGAGAAATGGATGGGTAGGAGTGAGGTGAAGCAGATCAGCTATGATCAGGGATGGCTCTGAAGGGGCCCAGCAAGTCACAAATGACAGGACTCCCCGCTAACCCCTCCACTGCCTGCCAGCCTACCAGCCCAAGCCTTCCCTGGCTGACCTTGAACAAATTATGCAAACAGCACTCCAGCCTAAGGAACGGACCATACTGGAAGCTCTGAGGGGAAGGATTGTGTATCACCTAGCAGGCCACACAACATGCTTACATAACCTCCAACTTGGGCCTCGGGGCGGGGGTTGGGGGTGGGGAAGGGGCCGGAGGAGGACATCTTCCCATCTTCCTGACTCATCAACTACATGGCAGTGACAGCTGCTCACTCACCACGCCCACACCCTCCGCTCCTCCTCCCACACCACGCCCCGAACTCCAAGCTCCTCAGGGCCTGTCAGGCGTTATGTTTACCCAAATGTCTATAAAGATGTCAAGGCCTGGCATGTGAAGGGCACCCGTGAGCGAGTGGGCAAGGAGTACCGCACATCATAGCTTTAATTGCGTGGATTTGGCGAGCCCGTGCGTACCGTGGTGCACCTGTGAAGGCGAGGGGATGCTTGCAGGAGCTAGTTCTCTCCTTCCAACACTCAGGTTCCGAGGGGCTGAACTCGGGTCTTCAGCGCTGGCGGCAAACACCTTTTTCTGCTGAGCTACCTCCTCGTCCCTGCCAGGTATTATCGCAAGCTGGGTTTGCTTCACGCGTTCTGCCGCAGCGGCTTTGGAGGCTGAGGCCAGGGAATAGCTTAAGGGCTGGGATGGGTCTCAATTGGCAAAAAGCTTTTTGAGCATGCACAAAGCCCTGACTGCCCTGCCCAGCACTTAATAAACCAGGCTTGGTGGCCCCTGACTACAACCCCAGCCCTCAGGAGATGAGCAAGAGGGCCAGAGGTTCAAGGTCAGCGTTGGCTACATAGAAAGTTCAAAGCCAGCCTTAGCTACATGAAGACGCTGTTTTAAAAACCGGTGGGGAGAAGAGGCTGGCGAGATAGCTCAGGGGTTAGGAACACTTGCTGTTCTTGCAGAGGACCCAGATTTGAGTCCCAGCTCCAACATAGGGGCTCACAGCTGTCTATAATTCTAGACTTCATCTGGCTTCTGTGGATACTAGGCACACATGGTGTGTGTGTGTGTGTGTGTGTGTGTGTGAAAGCAAAAGACTCATATACATAAAATTTAAAAGAGAGACGGAAAAAGGGCAAAGGGCAAAGAGGGAGGGGCGGAACCAGGAGAGGAGCGGCTATAAGGCCAGCTCCTGCCAGTTTAAAAAAAAAAAAAAAAAAAAAGTGTCATTGTACCGCATAGAGGAAAGTAGAAACTTGGTGTCTGACAATGGGAACAGGTAAACTACAATGTAACGAAAAGCAGGTGCTTGCTTCCCCTACAGCTGGAGAAGAGAGGAGAGCAGGAGAGCCCGGAACAGCAGCCGCTCTAGGGAAGAGCTGAGCGCGGACTGAGGGACCCTTAGGGCTGCTTCCGGCCTTAAAACCAGCCATGGATTCCATCCCAAGAGGCGCCATGGACTGACAACCCCAACACTGGTACATGGCAAGGCTGAGATCCAGAAAACCGAGTTTGAATCCAGTCCACTCTTTTTGGATGGCAACTGATAGACAATTAACTCAACCTTAATCCTACACCTAGGAACCCCACCTACTATGTGTCCTAGGCACCCCAAAACTGACAGAAGCATATTCTCTGCCCCACTGCCTGTCACAGAAACCTATAAGTGACCAACGTGCCCATCATTAGGAAAATGAATGAGACCAACAAACTAAGAAATACCAATCAGTTAACAAAAACTATGAGGTGAGGTGGGTATGGAGGCAGAGGCCTGTAGTTCCAGCACTTGAGACAAGGAGGCAGGAAGACCAAAAGTTCAAGGTCATTGCTGGCTACATAAGGAATTTGAGTATCCTGGGTTATGAGACTATCTCAAAACAACAATAATAGTGGTGAATTTACATATTAGAACATAGAACACTATCTATGCACACATGAACGAAACGAGAAAGCCGAGCTGAGCATGGTAGTGCACGCCTTTGATCCCAGCTGTCAGGAAGCTGAGACAGCCAGATCTCTCTGAGTTCAAAACCAGCCTGATCTACATAGTGAGGTCCGGGACTGCCAGAGCTGCACAGTAAGACACTGTCTCAAAAAAAAAAAAAAAAAAAAAAAAAAAAAAAAAAAAAAAAAAAAAAAACGAATTTAAAAAAAGAAAGAAAACTGCAGGCCACAGAAAATGTCTGATGCTAATCTTGTGATGTGAACTTTAAGCGTTCATGAACTGGATGAACTGGTGAATGAGTGAGAGAGGACAGGAAAGATGGGCCCCATCTGTGCAGGGTGACTGCCTGGGGTCTCCGGAATGCAGGTGTGGAGTTCAGATGTAGTTTCCATTTCTTGTCTGTTTGTTTCTTGTTTTGTTTTTGTTTCCAGACAGGCTTTCTCTGGGTAGCCTGGGTAGCTGTCCTGGACTCACTTTGTAGACCAGGCTGGCCTCAAACTCACAGAGATCCAACTGCCTCTGCCTCTGCCTCTCCAAGTGCTGGGATTAAACCACGCCCAAAGTGGTTTCCGTGCTTTATTCAGCTTCGTTATTTAAATGTGGTTGTGAAGAAGAGAAAATATTGGAAGGCAGCCACGTTCCAACATGTCACTGCATTCAGGATGCCAGGGGCTGCAGAGATGGCTCAGAGGTGAAGGGCACTGTCCGCGCTTCGCAGGATCCGGGTTGGGTTTCCAGTGCCCACATGGCTTTACAACCATCTGTAAGCGCAGCCCCAGGGGCCGCAGTGCCCTCCCCTGGCTTCTCAGACACTGAACACAGGGGATGCACATACGAACAATTGAATGACAAATCTTTTTTTTGAAAAACAGAAGGGACTGGAGAGATAGATGGTGGTTGATTAAGTGCAACAGCTGCTTTTCCAGAGGACCAGGGTTCAACTCCCAGCACCCATGTGGTGGCTTACAACCATCTGTAACTCCACTTCCTGGAGATCCAATGCCCTTTGAGGACATCAGGCAAACACTTGGTGAACATATACATACATGCGCACAAAACACCCACTGACATAAAGCAAAAATGTTAAGATGCAAGCCAGGCGTGGTGGTGCACACCTGTAATCCCAGCACTCTGGGAGGTAGAGGCAGACGGATCTCTGTGAGTTCGAGGCCAGCCTGGTCTACAGTGAGTCTAGGACAGCCAAGGCTACACAGAGAAACCCTGTGTCAAAAAAAAATTTTTTAAGATGCTGGAAGGAAAAGCTGTCTAGACAGTGTCCATACTGGTTCTAAGAACCGATTCGCCAACATCTGGGCCACTCTGACCAGATGGCAAGAGCAGGGCAGAGCTCATAACTTCAGTGTATGTGAGAACTGCCAGGACAGCTGTTAAGCAGCCTGGGAGCAGGCAGCAACAGTTTACGAAAAAGACCAGGCTCACTCTGCACCCAGCACCTACCAGAAACCCCAGTCAGACACAGACTCTGCCTGTGGGTGACACAAGCAGGGGCGAAGAGAGGGGTGACAGGTCTCACATCTGACCAGGAAGTAGAGTCTCCCGGGTAGAGGTAACACCCCCTCCCCCCAGTGAGCTCAGACCTCCCACCTCCAAAGCAAGAGGGAACCAGGAGGCACCCTGCCATGCCATCTCCCAGACCATCAGGTAACTAAGCGTAGTGATTATGGAAGGGTCATCAGGCTGGCAAGACACCCTGGGTGTGAAAAGACCCGTAGCCCACCCACCCACCCGCCCTTTCACAGGTACCCTGTACCCTGGTCTCCTCTTTGCAAATGCCTCATTACACCGAATGCAGCCAGACACCAGTATACAGCCAAAACAACCTAGCAACCAAACTCTTCCATCACCCTCACAGGATTCCCCTCAGAATGAGAGAGTCAGGGAAAAACTTTCGGCATCACTATTTCTCCAACGGTTTTGGGTAGTTTGCCAGGGCAAAAATGGACCATCATATCTAAGACGTATCAGGGGGAGGAAGAGCTGCTTCAGCAGTTAAGAGCACTGACTGCTCTTACAGGGGGTCCAGGTTTGGTTCCCTGCACCCACGCAGGGGTTCAAACCCACCCCTGACTCCAGTTCAGAGGTCCAGATGCTTTCCTCTGGACCCTGTGGGCACTGCATGCATGGAATATGTATATATGCACAGGGACAACATTCACACATATTTTATAAATAAAAAAAAAAAAAAAAAAAAGACACCAGATTAGATCACGGCAAAAGTAACCCCCTATCCACCAACCCTGGGGACCCCTCCCAGAAAAAGGCAGGCCCAGCTCAGGAGCTTCACACACACACACACACACACACACACACACACACACACACACAGAGAGAGAGAGCGATTTCTTTCCAAGCAAAGGCACGCCTCTGGTTCCAGGTGCTGGCAAGGTGCTGGTCCTCTGCTCTGGAAGCAGGCTGTGCTCCCAAAGCAGATGCCACCCACCCCACCCCCCCAGGCTCACAGAGGGCAGCCTGGCTTTCCAGGCTCTGCTTCTATTTTAAAACACTCTGGAAGCTGGGCCAGCAGCAGCAGCAGCAGCAGCCTTCCACAGACTCAGGGCAGCCTGCCTGCCCACTCGTGAACCCGGGGAGAGAAGGCTGCCAGCACTCCAGGGTCTAGGGTCTAGTCAGGCACACCAGAGCTCCAACAGAGCCACAGGCATCTCAAGAGCCCAAACAAGGCGCAGGGGGGTTGACACAGCCTTGGGAATCAGGCGCATCTGGGCCCACATCCTCCTCCCTCTTTAGGTAAAAGACCTCTACAATTAGTCTCTCTGACCTCATTTTCCCTCAGGGTAAAGCACTAGATGCTGTGGCTGGTACACACAGAGGCACGAAACAAACACAACCAGAATTCCATCGAGATGATAGATGACAGGCCAATTTGTTGATTGAAATGAGCGGGTGATTGGGGTTTTTGGTGGTGATGGTGGTGGGTTTTTTGTTAGATTGGTTGTTTGGTTTGTTTCTGAAGACGGGGTTTCCCTGTACTCGGGGTGGCCCTGGAACTCAGAGAGACCCAGCTGTCTCTGTCTCCCAACTGCCAGGACTCAAGGCATGGGCGGCCACCACCCAGTTTGTTTCTGTTTTGACTCGGGGTCTAACACAACCCACAGTGAGTCTCAAGGAGTCAAGGTGGCCCTTAAACTTGATCCTCCGGCCTCCACCTCAGAGAGTGCACCCCAGTGCACTGCAGTGTCGGAGATAGAACCCAGGGCTTCCTGTATGCGGGGCTAGCACTCTGAGTCCCAGGCCCAGGCTGAGAGCCTCCCTCGATATATTTGTGCGTAGAGATCTAACCAAGCCCTATTTTTGCATATTCGCTATTATAATGGTTTCTGAGCATCTTGTCAAAGGCTCACCCTGAACCACTTTGGTCCAGAGTCCTCCCCACCCATAAAGAGGTATTGTTTAGCTGGATATTGTCTGGCCAGGTCCTGGAGGAGCACCTCCCGCCTCTCACCCCAAAGAAAACTAGCCCTTCTTCCGATCAGCTCCAAGCTCCTTGCTGGAAACAGAACTGATTTCTCTGAGCACCGCCCACCAAAGACGGTCAACAGCGGCTCCATACCTCTCCATTTCCAACCAGACCGTAACTTCTACTTCACAAAGACACTCAAAACACAACAACAGTGCAGTGTAGGGATACCAGCAGAGAACTGGTGCCCGAGCACCAAGCGCACAGAGCAGGGTCACAGAACACACACCAAGTTCCAGAATGGCCAACAGTAACTCCCGGGGTGGTGGAGACACAGGGATCAGAAGTTGCCCTCTGACCTCCACTCGAGCTACCCACACCTCCAAACAAACAAAAGCCAAAACCACTTTGTAACAAACTTAAGACCTAAGAGAGCTACTTAACCTGAGTTAGACCCTGTGGCTCTCGTCAGTCAGATGGGTAGTGAGAGTGCAGGCTGCCCTCTGGGGCGTTTTCTAGCTCAGCTCTAGGTAAAGTGATGACAGTGAACTGGAGGGAGGCCCATCCATGCCTGCTGGACATACCCGTCATCCTTTCCTGGTGACTACCACAGGAACCTGGGGAAAGGCAAAGCTACACACTGCAAGCTTTCTGGAATCCTGGGGGCTATCCTCCTGACACTGGCAGTTCTCAGTCACCACTCCTGGAGGTGTCCGTCAGGCCGTGGGAAACTTCGTCCAGAGCAAAAGGCCGCAGAGCGCCTCGATCATGGGGGTGGGGAGCAGGGTTGCCCTTACCACCAGCAGCTGGAGAGTCCAGAATCTACACCTGCCTCACGTCCAGCATGAGCACTGTATGGTCCCAAACAGGCCCTGTCTAACCCCTCATTCTAGAAATCAGAAATGAAACAATCACCTGTGAATGTCAACTACTACAAGTGGGGCAGACACCTTACCCAAAGCCACCTGGGTGACTCCCTGACACACTCAGACACATACACACACACACACCTGTCAGGAGGTGAAGGTGCAAGAGGCCCAAGGCCTTAGCCAGAATCCTGTTCACCCATGTCACTCTAGCGTCAAGCCCAGAAACACCAGTTTGACAAGTTCCCCTGGGACTTGGGAAGTTGTGGGATGTTAGAGCTGTTACTTTTGGTCTCTCGTGGCCACGGCTACAGGGTTAGCATGTGCCGCTATAGCTCTTCAAACAGAGGTGACTCTGCCAGGGCAGGACAGCGTCTACAAGCAAGTGAGGTGACCTAAAGTCTTCAGACGGGAGCTTAAGAGTCTACGGTTTAACGTGCACCCCATGTACTGAAGGGTGAGTTGGTGGGGGGTGGCTTTATTGGGCCTGGAGTGCTTACTGCTCTCGCAATGGAACCAGGCTTGATTCCCAGAGCTCCGTGGGGCAGCTCACAACTGCCTAACACTCCAGTCCTGGGGATCCAACACCCTCTCCTGGCCTCTGAGGGCCCCTGCGCGTATGTGCATCAACACACACATTTAAATAGACATCTTTAAAAACGAATCTATCCCCACCTTACCCACCTACTGTGTGCCAAAACCCAAGACCCTGGGGCCTGAGCTTGGCCCTACAGTTTTGTCAGTCCAGAGAAAAGCAGGCAGGCCCTCAGTAGTCATGCATGGCTGGGTAGTTGAAAAAAAAAAAAAAAGACTAGGTAAAGGAGAAGACCTTGACCCATCTCTCTGGTCAAGGGAGAAGGGCTCTAGATGGCACAGGCCTGGGCTAGGCCCAGCCTCTTCCTGCATTCCAGGTCTGCAGTCTGCCTGAGGCTGTCAATCTATAAACGGGACAGCGTTTCGTGAATTATCCTCCAGTTACTCAATACCTGCTGCTGTACAAACGCTTGTCACGAACGGAGTAAGAATGGATTGAAAATAACAGAACTGTAGAATTTACTGAGTCCCTTCCAGCACACCATGTGGAACAAAAAAAAATATCTTGGGGGGGGGGGCGTGAGAGGAATGAGTTCGACCCTTCCCTAAAGCTCCTAGGTAACTGTCAAGGTTTCTAGGGTGTCCTTGTGCAAGCCCCAAGGCCTCGTGTTAATCGGATCTTTTTCTTCTTCTCCCAAACTCAGTGAAGTGTATATAATTGCTCCTGTTTCGCAGATGAAAAAGATGGAAGTCTGAAATCTTCCTACCGGTGTGACCTTGGACAAACCACGGAGAGTTGTGGCCCTCCGATCTGCTGTCAGGCCCTGAAAACAGTTCCCAGAATGCACAGTCGCATTTGACGACACAGAACACGGAATCCGTCCCTAAGACCCAGAAGGCCAGGCATATAGCTTCCTGTGGGGTCTCACTTCCAGACCAGGCCCTAAGTCCACTCACAACAGCACGTTCTGCCGAGGGAGAAGGCATGCGCGAGAGGGATCCGGCGCCACCTACTCCGGGCGTGGGCCCGCTAGGGCGTATAGGGGCCGGGGGCTCCAGGACATGGCCAATGTGGAGCTCGTCATTTCGGCAAAGAAGGCTGGGTTTGCACAGGCCCTCGGGGCTGGCGTGGAAGGGCTTGGGGCCTGGGAGGGTCTCTACCAGATCCATGCAGACCGGATCTAGAGCCAAAGGGCGCAGCCGGGGAAGGTCACCTAGACCTGCGCGGCCCGCTGGGCCTCCACGCGGCCGCCCTTGCCCTTCCGCCCGCATGTTCGGGCCGCCCTCGCCTCCAACTGCAGGCGCTCTGCATGCTCGGGCTGGGATCTCTCCCTCCGAGATCCGCTCGGCGCCCGCCCTCCAGGCCTCCTCTACCCACCCGCTGACCCTCCAGGCCCTAGATGATCGGCCCTGGTTCACCCTTCCAGCGGCCAAGCTTCCTAGGCCCGGCGCCCTCGCCCGATCCTCCCTCCATCGCCTCCCCGGAGGCGCCCCAGGAGCGCGGCCCGAGGCCCCAGAGGACTCCAGCATGGCCCAGGCCCTACCTCGAAGACGGTGGCAGCGGCGGCGGGAGCAGCGGCAGCTACGGCGGGGGTGGCGGCGAGCAGCCGGGGAAGCGCTGGGAGCGGGGCCGAGAGCGGGGGGGGGGGCGCGGAGCGCGGCGGCGCAGACACGCCCCAGCCGTGCGCGCCCCGCCCCCCGGAGCTCCGCCCCCGGCTCCACCCGGGACGGCGCCCAGGCCGGCCCGGGGAGGGTCCCCTTCCCACCCGCGAGCTTTCGCCCTCGCCCCCCGGCGGCCCCGCGGTCCCGTACGGCCGCGCGCAAAGGCCTGCGTGCGCGGTGGCACGGGGCGGCGGGGAGGGCGTGGGACCGACGTGCGCGAGGTGTGTGCGTGCGCAGGGACACGAGGGCCAGTGTCGCGGCCTCCGGGCTGCTGGAAGCTTTTGGGGGGGAGGGGAGCATCCGGCGGAGGGAGGCGCGGCCGCGAGTCACCCCGCAGGCCCAGCGGGGACGCCAGGCCCCGGAGGGGGCGCTGCTCGGGCCCAGGGGCGGCTGCGGGCGTCCTCCGCGCTGCAGCCTCGCCGCGCTCGGCTTCCGGAGCCCGCGACACGCCCGCGTGCGTCAGCGGCCGAGCTGCAAGTTCGACTCCTCCCGAGAGAGCTGCAAGTTCGACTCCTCCCGAGAGCCGGCTCCGCGCGGCGCGTCCGCGTGCAGCTCTCCCCCCCGTGGCGAGGCCGCCGGGCGCCACTTCCCACTGGTGTGAGAACTCGGAGAAGGCGAAGTGAGTTTTGTGAGCCTCGCTGTGGTCTCCCTCCCCTCCCGGGCGGCTCCCAGCCTTCCTCGCTGAGCCGGACCCAAACGGGCCTGGAGGATTGGTGAAGTCGAGGCTGGATGAAGACTGAGCAGGCGTCCTGGGAGAAGCCAGGCCTTCAGGGACCGGCGGAGGAGGCGCCGGGGACGGCTCACGACCAGCTGCGGCCGAATAAAGCAGCTGGGCCATGGGCGCCCACTCGGGAGGAGTGTGTACGTGCGCGCGCATGCATTTGATCTGGGGGCTAAGCCCAGACCGAACTTGGACTGTGAGGGGAAGCCCTTCGGAATGGAACTTGCTTTGCCTGAGAACCGGAGCTCGAGCCTCAGTTGGTGTATAGCTTCCCGAGTCTGCAGATCTACCTGGCGACCGAGACCCAACCCACTCCCCGAGTAAAGCAGGCAGGGAAAGCTGCTGAGTCACAAGAGAGGCAGAGTCGGAAGGACCAGACCTGGGGACGCAAGGAAGACCTGTCTCCAAGAAGCTTAGGCTCGGCCCTGAGCCCTGATGCCCGATGTTTAAGGTCCCCCCGCCCCCCCGCCCTCTTAGCATCCCTTTCAGGACCCTCAGCCTAGAGGCTTCCGGTGGCCTTCTCTGTCCACCCCACTCCCTCCTCAGCCGCCCTGGGGATGATTTACTATGATCCCCATGATATCTTCGGGCCACGTTTGGCTGTGTGGCCACGGGTACGCAGTCTGACTTCTCAGAACCTCGGCTGGGGAGCGTTGGCGTTAGCTTAAAGCACGTGGGTCGGTCTGGAGAGGTGGCAAAGGGGTAGAGCGCTCAGCTGGGTGAGTGGTTTGTGTCACTTTTCCTGGGGTGACAGGAACGACTATTTCCTGCAGAGGAGCCACGCATGACAGACTAAAGAATTCCACCCAATGAGTGTGTTGAAGTGGTTTGCAAGATGAGTTAAGGCAGCTGAAAAGACTACCCAACCGAACATAGCCCACAACTCACCAAAGCTGCATGTGCCCCTCCTGCAGTCACGGCTTAAGGTGGTTCAACTGAGGGTCTTCTCTCCAGCAACCGTTGGCTATTTTGGTAACCGTGAGAGGGACCTCAGGAGTCTGATGAATTTCCCAAGCCATCCATCTTTCAACAGCTTCCTGGGTTTCATTATTCATATTATTCATTTTGCATCCCTATGATAGCCCCCTCCCTCCCTAGTCCTCAGAAAGGGGGAGCCATCCTCCCTTACCAACTGACCCCAGACTATCAAGTCTCTTCAGGACTGCTGTGTCCTCTTCCTCTGTGGCCTGGTAAGGGCGCCTTACCCAGAAGAAGTGAGGGAGGAGCAGGCAACAGAGTCCATGTCAGAGACAGCCGCTGGTCCCCTTAGTAGGCGACCTACAAGGAGACTGGGCTGCCATTGAGCTACATCTGCGCAGGGGGCCTGGGTCTTCTCCATGAGTGGTCCTTGGTTGGTATATCAGTCTCGGCAGGGCCCCCTGGGAGCTTCCTGGGGTTTGGTTTGGTTTTGTTTAACTTTCTGGAAGATACAATACAAGGTAGCCTTCTGACTTTTGTGAATCTCTTTCCTTCCAGAAGGGAATGTTTCAACTCCAGGGAATTAGCTGTGAAGAAAGGCAAAGAAAATCAGCCAGAACGGGGAGGGGACCTGGGGTTGGAATCTAACTACACTAGAAAGATGATTCATTGATCCTTCCCAGTCACAGCCGTTAGGGAGGGATAACAACAGGTCACTTTTTTTTTTTCTTTCCTTTTTGGTAGGACTCTGCTCAGCTTGCCCTCCACCCAGCCTGCCAAACCCAGGCCGCCAAAGCTGATTGGGCTAAGACAGAAAACCCGATTCAACCCTGGCCAGTCAGGTTCTTCCTTGCAGATTTGAACTAACCAATCCCGAGTCTGTTCTGAAGGAAACAGGGCACCGTCCTGGAGTCTACAGGCGTGCTTGGCATCAGTGTCGGCCCTGAAAAGCAAGCAGAACACAGTGGGGTTGAAAGAGGTGTTGGACCCATTTCCTCATGGACCCCACCCCTCCTAAATTTGGGGTAGTGCCACGAGACAGCCATGCTTTCCCTCTCCTGACTCTGGGGAGGAGTTGAGAGACCAAAAGATAAATTAGCAGCTATTATTAATTAAGGCCTGAACTAGGTGGGTGGAGAAGTCCAGTAATGCCCTGAGGGGAAGGACTGCCTTACTGCATTCTTTCCCCACCCACTAGAGATACAGTTGCTAGGAAACTGGCCCATCCCCCTAGGGAGGGACACCAGGTCATTATGGTCTGGAGACCTTCCTATAGCCAATCAATTCAAAATGTAGCATCTTGACCAATAGATGCTTGCCAGGCAGGAATCACCCCTGCCTTGGGCATGCTGGGCTGGACCAGAATCTTTAAATCACCCAACTAACCGGGGCACAGTGCGCTCAGCTCTCACCGCTTCGGCGGTGGGTGTTGTGGGCCCAAGCTGCAGCTTGTAATTTACAATAAAAAGACCCTCGTGTTTTGCAACGGAGTCGATTCCTGTAGATCTTTTGGGGGCTCGTGAACTGGGTATAACAGAGTCACTGAGCCCCTGGAGTTCTCCAGCTGTGGAAATAAACTAAAATCAAAGCTGGGGTGAGCTCTGCTGTGTGGCTAGAGTGTGCCTGCATCTGTCATCTCCTGCTGCCTCCTAGTCTCTAGGTTCCTCCTCCTTCACCTTCTCCTCCTCCTCCTCCTTCTCCTTCCCTGGTTTGTTGACATTGGCCATCCTCCTTCACACAGAACAAAGTACATCATCCAGGGAGGATGCAGCTTTCTCTTAATACTGAAATGGGTTATGAGTGTAAGACTATTATTTAGAGGCTGTATCAGAAGTTCACTGTATTGGCTACATAGTGAGTTCAAACACAGCCTAGCTTACATGAGGCCCTGTTTCAAAAAAAAAAATGTTTTTCTTTTCATCTTAGGGAAGTTCTTTCTTGTACTGTCTACTTTCTAAATACATATGTATATTTATTATTTTAAATGTTTATTATATGTGTAATAAATTTATATTTATTTTAAAGTTTTTATTTATATGTGTGCACAGATTAAATGACAGCTTGCAGGGGTCAATTCTTTCCCTTCTCCAGGTGGGTCCTGGAGACTGAGGGAACAAAATAGTCCTCAGTTCTGTCCCTCCCCCGTCATCTTCAGACTGCTAAGGTGTTTCCGAGACTTCCTGTGGAGCGATCTTCATTCATAATGCTAATGGAAGCAATCATAACGCTGTCCACATTATTGTAGCCACATTACTGACTGCAGGCAGGTTATGGCAAGCCAGACAATGGTGAGAAATGCTCACCCTATTCGTGGGGCCCTTAAGGCACAGTCTTGGCATGTAGCTCAAGCTGACTAATTCATGGTAATCCTCCTGCCTCAATATCCTACGTGTTGGGATTATGGGTATGTATCACCATACCCAGCAAAGACTGTTATTTTTTAAGATTCATTTACTTTTATGTAGGTTGCCTCTGTAGATCTTTATTGCCACATGTAAGCCTGGTGCCCCTGTGGAGGTCAGAAGGGGTTGCTGGATCCCTTGGCATTCTGGATGGGTGTGAACCATCACGCAGGTATTAACAATTATGAACCATGCGGGTGCTAAGGATTGAACCCAGGTCTTTAGCAAGAGCAATCAGTGCTCTTAACCACTAGGTATATCTTCACCCATCAGCAAGGATGTTTTTACTTTGTTTGTTTGGGTTTTTTGAGACAGCGTCTCTCTACATACTCCTGGCTGCCTGGAGCTCACTATGTAGAACAAGCTGGCCTCAACTTACAGAAATCCTTCCTCTGCCTCCTGAGTCTTAGGATTTAAGGCTAGTGAAGTATCTTTTTTTTTTTTTTTAACCTATTTTCCTGGGGCTGGAGATGGTGAAGAGCTTGGTGGTTAAGAGAACTTCCTGCTCTCCCAGAGACCTGAGTTCAGCTTCCCCACACTTGCGTGGGGCAGCTCACAGCAACTTGTAACTCCAGTTGCAGAGGATCCAATGCCCTCTTCTGGTCTCTGCAGGTTCCTGCACACATGTGGCATTCATTCCCAACCACCTCCCCAACACACACACTCATGAAATACATAAACACCTTCCTGAAGTGTGTTTGGCCTATTAAAATCTGTGTATATGTTTAATACACAGATTTCCACAAGTTTAGACACAAACGTCCAGAAAAGCACCACTGTCCACAAGATGCTCAGATGCCAATCACATCCCCACCTTTTCTTGTCATGACTCTTCGTATGGACTGGAAAGGTGGCTCAGCCATGAAGAACACTGGCTGGTCTTACTGAGCACCCAGCTTCCGTTCCCAGCACCCACAGGGTGGCTCAGAAACTGTAATTTCAGTTCCATGCAATCTAACACTCTGCTGGCTTCTGTGTGCACCAGGAAAGATTTGGTGCGTCTACCTACAAGCAAGCACTCATAACGCGTAACATAAATCTAAGTGAATCTTTTGAAAAACGATTTACTTATTTATTATTAGCGGGGAGAGGGAAGTACAGGGAGCATGAAGAATGAATAAGAGAAGAGCGTGTGGCGTCAGCTCTTCTCTGTAGGTTCCAGAGACTAGTCAGGCTTGCACAGCAAACATCTCTGCTCACCATACAATCTCTCCTGCCTTTTTAAAAGGGTGTGTGTGTGTGTGTGTGTGTGTGTGTGTGTGTGTGTTTTGTCTGTATGGACGCCTGTGCACCATCTACATACATTGCTCATGGAGGCCAAAAGAATGCACTGGATCCCCTGAAACTGGAGTTAAAGAGCATTGTGTGCCTCCCTGTGAGAGCCAGGAACTGAACCGTGGTCCTCCAGAAGAGCAGCAAGTGCTCTTAACTACTGAGCCACCTCGCCTCCAGCCTGCTTTGGGGAAGTTTTTAAATCACTATGTAATTACTATTAGTCGTAGAAGTGGCGGTGTATGTGAACATGAGGGAAGCGACAGCAGGATTTCATGTTCAAGACCAGCCTAGAGCTGCATAGCAAGGCTCTGTCTCAACAAACCGAAACAAGCAAGGTTTGGTGGTACATGCCTTTAATTCTAGCATTCTAGAGACAGAGGCAGGTGGATCTCTGGGCTTTGAAGTCAGCCTGGTCTACAGATCAAGTTCCAGAGCAGCCAGGGCTACACCCAGAAACCTTGTCTTGATAAACAAAACAATGGGCTGGAGAGATGGCTCAGAGGTTAAGAGCACTGGCCGTTCTTCCAGAGGTCCTGACTTCAATTCCCAGCAACCACACAGTGGCTCATAACCATCTATAGTGAGATCTGGTGCCCTCTTCTGGCGTACAGGCATACATGCAGGCCAGGATACTGTATAAATAATGATTAAATAAATCTTGAAAGAAAAGAAAAACAAAACAACAATCAAAACAGATCTATCATCACAGCTTGCTTAAACTTACAATACACCACTTATATCAATGACTTTTCTTCTTACTGAACACTGTGTCTGACAAAAGCAATTCAAGGATCGGACAGGTTTACTTTGGCCCCGGATTGGAGAATGCAGTCCATCCAAACAGGAAAGGCACAGCTTCGGGCACATGAGGCTGCCGGTTCCTCGGCACCTGCAGTCTGCCAGCAGGGAGAGATGACAGCTGGTGGCTCAGCTCCATCTCTCCTTGTTATTTAGTACAAGCCCATGAGATGACGCCAGCCATCATTGGGGTGGGCCTTTCCTCAATTAGCGCACTCTAGAAACTCCTTCATCGACAGGCCCAGGTGATTTAAAACCCAGCAAATGGACATGAGAGCAACCGGCCCAGGACTGTTAGCCACCCACACTGCAGCAGATAAATCTCAGGAACTTATGTAACTCGAGTAACTGAAATTTTGTATCATAAGTCACCTCCCTGTCCCTTGAGTAAATGATACTTTGTATCACCAGTGGCCTCCCTGTCCCTTGAATAAATGAAATTTTGTATCATTAGTCACTTTCCCGTCTCTTCCCCCAGAACCTGGAACTCACTATTCCTCTCCCTGTTTCTGTGGGTGTGACTTTTTACTTTCCACATATAAGAATAATCACAGCTATGTTAAAGATGGTGACATAGAGATGTTGCCTGGGTCTTTAAATCTTTTCTTAGCTGGGCGTCCTGGCTCACACCTTTAATCCCAGAACTGGGGAGGCAGAGGCAGGTGGATCTCTTTGAATTCAAGGCCAGCCTGTTCTATAGAATGAGTTCCAGGAGAGCCAGAAGTAGTGTGACCGTGTCTCAAAATAATAATAATAATAATAATAATAATAATAATAATAATAATAATAATAATGAATTAAAAATTTGTTTATTAAGATAAAGGCAGAGGGTCTTTCTGCATTTGCTGCATTAAAACGATTATGATTCAGAGTAAGCACAGTCGTTTCTGCTATTGAATGGCAAACCCAAGCCTCCACCTGCCTTGCCCTGATAGCTGTGAGGTTCTCAGACATGAGTGTGGAAAGTAAAATTGACAGAGGCTGCATTCTTTTTTTTTTTTTAAGATTTACTTATTATTTATACATTATTCTGCCTGCATGTACACCTACATGCCAGAAGAGGGCACAGGATGGTTATGAGCCACCATGTGGTTGCTGGGAATTGAACTCAGGACCTTTATGGTAGAACAGCCAGTGCCATTAACCTCTGAGCCATCTCTTCAGCCCAGAGGCTGCATTCTTACCAGAGACCTTTGAGCTGATGGCACCCCTGAGCTGAGAAGCAGGCCAGAGTTTTTCCTTCGCTCAGCAGGTTCTGGCCAGGATGTGTAGACGTGTGTGTGTGTGTGTGTGTGTGTGTGTGTGTGTGTGTGTGTGTGTGAGGGAGAGAGATATTATCTTTGGTCAAGATCCCATACTGGTGCAAGGGACAGCATTATCTTCTCCATGAATAGATGGGGTTTGCCCTAGAGACCGGCCTCTGTCCCTTGACTTAACAACCCAAGTCTTTAAGGACTTGAACAAGCGCGACTTCATTTTTGTTTTGTTTAGGTTTTGTTGTGTATCTCTGGCTGCCCTGGATCTCACTACATAGACCAGGCTGGCCTTGAACTCAAGAGAAATCCATCTGCCTCTGCTTTCCAAGGGCTGGGATCAAAGGTGTGTGCCACCACACAGGCTGTTTTGTCTTGTCTGAGACATGTTCTCATGTAGCCCAGGCTGGCCTCAAAAGCACAATTAGTTAGCCAAGGATGTCCTTGAACTCCTGATCCTCCTCTCTCCACCTCGCAGTGCTGTGGGCTTCATGCATATTAGCTGCTAAACAGACTGCCCGCTGCCCAGGAGTGGTCGCTCACTCCACTCCTCTTCAAAGACAGGTTCTTTCTTCCATGTTTTTCTTTTTAGCTCAGCTCTTTGCTTCCTTTGTGCAACTAACTTTCTTACTGTGTTGTGCCCAGTTTTCGAACCCCAAAAGACTAGGAATAAATAGACTCTGCTGTAAACACATGAGGTTTTTTTTTATTACAAGTTACAAGCTGCAGCTTGGGCCCACACCCCCCCACCGCGGTAAGAGCCCTGTGTTCAGGTTAGTTGGGTGATTTAAAGATTCCGGTCCCTCCCAGGATGCCTAAAGCAGAGGCGATTCCTGCCTGGCAATCATCTATTGGGAGAAAGACAAAAGGGATGTTGCATTTTAAATTGACTGGCTATAGGAAGGTCCCCAAACCATTAATGATCTGGTGTCCCTCCCTAGGGGGATGGGCCAGTTTCCTAGCAACTTTATTATCTCTAGTGGGCAGGAAAAGAAGGCAGGGCATTACTGGAAATGTCTCCACCTAGCTAGTTAAGGCCTTAAACATTAAAATAGCCATTTTTAAACTTTTGGTCTCTCAACTGGAATGACTACTCTCCGGGGCCAGGGCTGGCTCGGACTTGTCCACACTGTGCCCTCTCCAGAGCACCCTTACGTGGTTAGTGTTCCATCCACCAGCCTGAGAGCAGGCAGCCAGTCCTCTGGGCTCCCTCCTCCCAAACTCGTTCCACTCTCCATGTGGATAGCCGAAGACCATGCCTGGGGGGTTTCAGTCCTCCTGGGAAAAAATATGAGTCGGCCCGTGTGGAGAGTTGGGGGGTG
Organism: Psammomys obesus; assembly: GCF_907164565.1. Lineage (NCBI taxonomy): Eukaryota > Metazoa > Chordata > Mammalia > Rodentia > Muridae > Psammomys > Psammomys obesus. Next base: position 916,148 of record NW_026587032.1, on the reverse strand, counting down.
CCAGGCAGGACCCCCTCTGTATCGGACAGCTCCTTGGGGATCCTCCTGGCCTTGCACCCTACTCTCCCCTGGGTTGATTCTTAACAGTGACTATGGGATGGCAGTGAGTCCTTAAATATGAGGGTGGCCTTGGGGACCCCTAGATTTGCAATTGTTGTCAGCATACAGAGAGTATGGACATGGCCTGTTCCGTATCTTGACAGCAGGGTCTGCACAACCTCCAAGATGGCAGCTCCCTGCTGCCACACCTCTATGCATAACATACACACACACACACACACACACACACACACACACACACACACACATACACATCATATTGCCTGCAAAGTCAGGATCCCCTTCGGCATCTCCAGCTAGGGGGTCCTTGTGACCTAGCAGCCCCTCCTAAAATGCCCTGCCCTCTGTCCCTCTAAGAGAGATCTTGGCAGTGACAGGTACACGGATAATAAATCATCAGCCAAGCTGGCTGGCTTCTAGGTGCCCTGGAGGAGGGATACAGGAAAGTGACCCTCAGAGCTTGCTCTGACATGCCGTAACTTCTTCATCCTAACCCATCAGGTTCCTCCTCTCTCTAGAGCCACCACAGCCCAGGTGCAGGGCATACACGGCAGAGCCCGGACATGGCCCTTCTTGCCAGAGAGCTCAGCCTCAGGTGCCCTTCCAGGATCAAAAGTTTCAGGTTCAAGGCTAAAGTTAGCAGCTCTGTCACCTAGGGGTCATGAACCAAGTTCATCCATGACTCTTACATAAGCAGGTCAGACTTCTGCTCCTCCCTCAGCCCCCCAGCTCCTCCCTGAAGCGTTTCCATCACTATGCCAAAGCTTTCTCAGTCAAGGATGCCTCCCCTTTCCTCCACACACAAAGCCCCAAACGGAAACTTTATCATTCTATCTGCCAGTAAAGTCTTTCAGACAGACAGAGGGAGCAGGAGAGAAGCTGAGTCTTGGGATGAATACCATATGACCCTGCCCAGCGGGAGGAGACTGGACAGCCTGCAGAAGGAGACATAGAAGGTTGCTTGTTCCCAAAGCGTTCTGTGAAAATGAAACCAAAAAGGTCCTGTGGGGGTTTGAATGAGAATGGCCCCCATTCTCATAGGTTTGAACGCTTGGCTCCCAGTTAGTGAACCTGTATGGGAAGGATTAGGAGGTGTGGCCTTCTTGGAGGAATCGTGCGGGGGTGGGGGGTGGTTTAAGGTTTCAAAAACCCAAGCCTGGCCCTGTAACCAGCATTTTTTTTACTCTACCAGTCCCTCTTTCTTCTACCCTTCTCCACCCCTATTCTCCCACCCTTTCAACCCCCTAACACTAGAAATGGGAGAAAAAAAGGATAGAGGGGTCAATAGCACTGTAAGACTACTTCCTGCTGAGCATGGAGCTCCTTGGGGCAAGTTTGATCTTTGCCACAGGATATTTAATTTCTTTTTTCTTTGTTAATTAATTTATTTAATCACTTGCCAGCTTGCTCTAAGCCCCCTCTCACCTCTCCTCCCACACATACACACCTCTGCTCCCACTTCCCCATTCTCTTCTCATCAGGGGGAGCCCCTCCACCCTGGGTACCATCCCACCCCAGCCCATCAAATCACAGTAGGACTAAGCACATCCTCTCCCACTGAGGCCTGACAAGGCAGCCCAGCTAGGGGAAAGGGACCTAAAGGCAGGGAACAGAGCCAGACGCAGCCCCTGCTCCAATTGTTAGGGGACCCACATGAAGAACAAGCTGCACATCTGCTACATATGTGTAGGGGGCCTAGGTCCGTGCATGCTCTTTGATTGATAGTTCAGTCTCTGTGATCCCCCATGGGCCCAAGTTGGTTTACTCTATAGGTCTTCTTGTGGCGTCCTTGACCCCTCCAGCTTCCTCAATCCTTCTTCCCACTCTTCCACCAGACTTCCAGAGTTCTGCCTACTGTTTGGCAGTGGGTCCTTCTTTTTGCTTCTTCTTTGAGCATGGCTACTTAACAAACTGTAACCAAGAGCAACTAACAACAAACAACAGCAAACAACCAACAACCCACCCAAACTCTCGGGACCCTAGCATTTATCTATGCTCTGAAAAGTTCCCAGAATTCCAAATGTCGCACACTCACAGAAGCTATCTACAGCTGGCAAAACCACACACCCCCAGCTAGAGCACGAGGCAAATCATAGTCACTTGCAATGAGGCAGGCCCATATCCCCTCTCCTAGGATTAAAAGGAAAACATATTCTTTAACTTTTCTGGGCTTTTTAAAGAAACCAAAATTCCAAAATTCTCACTGCATGGCCCAGTCTCTCTCTCTGCCAGGTGCCCTAAGGATCAGGATGGAAGAAAGCCCTCAGTCACTGCTCCAGCACCATGCCCGTCTGCTTCCTACCTTGATCATGGTAAATGTAAACAATCCACAAAGTAAGTGCTTTGTTTTAGAAGAGTTGCCTTTTTCCTAATGTCTCAGCACAGCAATAGAAAATTAACTAAGGTAGTAAGTACCCTAGAGGAGCCAGTTGAAGACAACCGCAGTTTGAAGCCAGACATGGCCATGACTGTAATCTCTGAGTCAAGAAGTGTCCACCTCACTCCTGGAGGGCACGACCAATGAACAACAGCCCTTGTCTTGGCTGTTTCCCTATTGCTGTGAAGAGACACCGGACCAAGGCATCTCACAAAAGGAGCTTGCTTACAGTTTCAGAGGGTGGCATGGCAGCGTTCAGGGTGCAGGCAGGCTTCCATCCTGACCCTGGCAGGGAGAGAAAGAGACTGGGCCCGGCACGGGCTTTTGAAACCTCAAAGCCCACCCCCAGCGACACACCTCCTCCACCTAGGCCTGCTCCTTCCCAAAACAGTTCACCAATTAGGGACCAAACATGCAAACATATGAGCCATAGCCCCAGGTGGTGGTGCAGGCCTTTAATCCCAGCACTCAGGAGGCTGAGGCAGGTGGATCTATGAGTTTGAAGCCAGCCTGGTCTTCAGAGTGAGTTCCAGGACAGCCAGGGCTACACAGAGAAACCCTGTCTCAAAAAAAACATACGTGTGTGTGTGTGTGTGTGTGTGTGTGTGTGTGTGTGTGTGTGTGTGTATACCTATGGGGGACATTCTCATTTAAATCACTGCAATCCTGTGTCTTCTTCAGGATCAGGGACCCCAACCCGGCTCCAAGCACACCTGGGTCTGGACATCTCTTTACCTCTCAGCTCCTGTTCCTCCTCGTCCTCGAGGTCCTTCACTCACCCAGTTTCCATGCACGTCTTGCTCCCCCAGCACTAAGAACTGAGTCAGAATAGGACGGGAGAGAAGCGAGCATTGCTGCTTCCCTTGTGGAACTAATAATCAAAGGATTAGACAGACCTTACTGGAAACGCCATACGAATAACATGTAAAGACTGGCCGTGGCGTCCCATGCCTGTAACCCAAGCGCCCTGGAGTACAGGAAGGATAATCAGCACTTGGGAGGCAGAGGGAGGTGGGTCTCCGTGAGTCTAAGGCTAGCCTGGTCTATACATCGAGTTCTAGCCCAGTCAGCGTCATACAATGAAACCCTGTTTCAAGAAGAAAAATAAATTAAAAAGGAAACTTCAGAAAGGACCCCAGCAGCCTCCTCACCCCATTTCCCCCCAAGCAGAGATGCCACAAGGGATGTGACCTATAACGGCCCCATAGGAGATTCTAGGCCTAGCTGAACTCCCAGCGGACACTGCGGCCAGCGTCATGGGAGACCAAAGTACAGTCCAGGGAAAGCAGGACTTATAGCGGGCCTAAGACGAGGGTGGCAGTGGGTTGGGTCAGCTAGGTGAAATGGGAATCAAGGGCGTCACAGACTGAAGCTGTGGTGGACAGCCACGCTGGGCTGGGAGGGCTGGAGGAGGCGTGGCCTCCAGGGAAGAGGGTGGAGAAGACAGCCGCTGTCTGTGCCATCCTCCCGGTTTCCACCGAGCCTGGGGGCAGGGAACAGCCTCTAGAACGCCCACCAGTCTAGCCAAGGAAAGCTGTATCTAAGGCAAGTAGCCAGACACGATGCTAATGCCCGGAGCCCCTTCTCTCATGGGAACACACAGAGCCAAGCTTATAGTTAGACCTACTAAGGAAGCTGGGTCCTAGCGGCCACAGGAAAAGGGGGAATCGAACCAAGACCAGGTTTCTTTTCAGCATCACCGTTTGAGCAAAATGATGTAACATACCGTTTCTGAGGATCACTCTGCCTGGCTTTACTTGGGAATCCCTAGCAGAGGGAGGTCCTTACCAGCCAGCCCACCTGGCCACAACTTGCTTTCCCTCACCCCTGGGCTAGTCACCCAGGATGCACTTCCACCCTCTCACCAGCAGGTGGCAGTACTCTCCCGCGTTGCTTGCTTGGAAGCCTAGGCAGTCTCTTTCCCTGCAGGGAGTAAGCATCAGTCGCTCGTGTTGACTGATGAGAAAAGTGGGGCTGGTAAGAAAACGATTGGCAGCTCCAGCTGTCCCCCCCACCCCCCAGCATGTCCTGACGGCTCTCTGGCCTGGTTCCAAAGGAAATTCAATCCTTGCTTCCAGGAAGTGTTCTGCCGATCCCTAGACGTTATTTTTTTTCGATTCTCACAGGTCGGGAGTAGGAGGCTGTCATGTCAAACTGCCTGAATTTGGAATCACCTAGGAAACACACCCCTGTGTGTCTGTGAGGGCGGATGCACGGAGGAGGGAAGACCCTAGATGTAGGTGGTACCGGGGCCCAAGACTTAAAAGGGAGGAAAGGAAAAAGCCAGCTGATCCCCAGCATTCCTTTCCATTTCCTGCCTGTGGAGGGACGCAGGGTGGCTAGCCTCCCCACATTCCCGCCACCACGCCTTCCCCACGGCCTCAAACCACGAGCCAGAATAAACCTGACCTCCCTCAAGTCAGTTTTTAGGTATTTCATCGCAGCACCAGGAACTAAGATACCCGAGTCACTGGAGCAGTGGTCAGGGTGCTGCCAAACAGCCACATAGAGCAGGTTTCCACGACAAAGAATTGTCTATCCCATAACAGAACATGTTATGGGAGACCGGGAGACATCAGTTGATCAGATTCTCAAGAGCCACAGGCTGAAAAGTGACAGGAAAGGCTTCCCGCAACCTCACTCAACCTCATCATACCACATCCTTCCCTCACAGCCATCTCCAGGAAGAATCAAGGCACAGTGCTGAGCAGAAGACAGAGGCAGGCCGCTGTGCCGGACCCCAGAGGGAGCAAGCATGCAAAAGCCTTTGCCTTCCTTCCAGAAGTCCAGGCTACAGGGAAAGTTAATGTCTTTAAGTGGAAAAGTATGACAGAGGGGACGAGTGAAGGGACGGACTTTATCAAGACGAGGGAGTGTGGGTGAGTTCATACAGATGAGGTCCTTGCTCCTGAAACGATGTCCTCACATTTATGTGTATTTGTTAACTTTTCTGTTCTGTCCTTACGAAGGCTGTTTTTTTGAGTCACAGGGTGTTACGTGCTTTTCTGAGAGCTATTATGCACCTCAAGAAACTGTATGCCTTCCGTTTTTGTCTTTCCCAAAACTTTTCTGGGTTCTGCATTACTTCAGGAATCTTCTCAATCCTGTCATGTATTTTTAACACACCCGCCTTAGAATCGTCAGGAGATTTCATTGCCGTGCCCGTTACAGACAAAGAAGCTGCCGAGAGCATCCGTGGCATTGTGGTAGAGGAAAGGGATCGCCCACAGCCAGTTCTTTGAAAAAAAAAAAAAAAATAGCTGAGGCTGCAGATTCTGCCACAGCAGTCCTTGGCAGGCCTAGAGGAGCTTCTCCTTGGGAGCTTCCCACAAGCAGAGACCTCTGAGAATCGCTCAGACACTGCCATTCCTTGGAACGGAGCCTCAGTTTCCACCGGTGGTTGTGGAAGTCTTTTAAATGTAGCTCTCGTGTTGTGGAATGAAAATCAGGCTTCACGTGGTAGCGGATGAGGCCTGAGCATAAAAATTAGAAAAATAACACCTCCAGTAATAGCAAGAGTATATGAAAGATTCCAAAACTTACCAGAAGAGACTAGCCACAGACTTTAAAAGATGGGAAGTGACCTCTCCGGCCCATGTCATTTGTAGACAAGCTTTCAAAAGGGCGGCTATTTGATCATGTAAAGTGTGCATACTGAAATCTATTCCTGTATAGCTTCAAAGGCCTCTCGGGTGAGCCCGAATCTGGTTCTAAATGTATTGAGAGCCATTATATGTCAAAGGAGTAACAAAACCCATTTGTAATTAGAAAGTCATGCCACAGCCGGGTGTGGGACAGCATACCTGTAATCCCAGCACTCAGGAGGCAGAGGCAGGTGGATCTCTGTGAGTTTGAGGCCAGCCTGGTCTACAAAGCAAGTCTAGAACAGCCAAGGCTACACAGAGAAACCCTGTCTCGGGGAAGAAAAGAAAAAAAAGGCATGCCACAGTAAGTTTATTCTTAATGTTTTATATCTGAGTTTAATATAGAGTATAGCTTCTTTCAAAACATCAATTCTACTAGCTAATCCTTTACCTATAGATTCCCAAGTCAACAAGGCCGAGGGCACATTTTTGGAAAGAGAATCTACGTGATGTGCAGGATGTAGCTGTTGGACTAATGCAGGGGTAGAGGCTGCCACAGAACCTGCAAAGCTGTGCTAGCCGTATCGCCAGGAACCGCAGCAGTAACAAGACATTTAGAACTTGAGAAAGCAGAGGACAAATGACCTAAAGCCTTGCAGAATCCATATACCATGGCACACACACAGAGGACTTAGGGTCCAGTGAGTTGACTCAGCAGGTTAAGGTGTTGTCTTAGGGTTACACTGCTGTGGTGAAACACACCATGACCAAAGCCATTGGGAAGGAAAGGGTTTATTTGGCTCACACTTCCACATTAAGGTCAGAAATGTGGAGGAAGTCAGGACAGGAACTCAAACAGGGCAGGAACCTGGAGGCAGGAGCTGATGTGAATGCCCCAAAGACCGTTTTGCGTGGCCTGGGGATTGTCCACATTTGTTGAATCTCTCTCTGGAGAAATGTATTGAGAGCACTGTTGCTGTTTGAAGAGTAAGCCACCAGATGGCGCTAGAAGCCGACTAAAGAGAAGGGATCCCTTCTTTCTGGTACCCAAACCTTGAGAAATGACAATGAGGCTCAGAACCCCCAGATTAAGAGAGCAAGCTCTAGCCTCTGGCCAAGGTGGATGGTTGGTTGGTTGGTTGGTTGGTTGGTTGGTTGGTTGGTTGGTTGGTTGGTTGGTTGGTTGGTTTCTGGAATCTGTTTTCTCCTTCCACCTCTACATGGCTTTTGGGGATCAGACTCAGCTCCCCAGGCTTGTGGGACAAGCCCCTTTACTGGAGGAACCATCTCACCATCCTGTTTAGCTTTCTCTGAGACAGCATCTCATGTATTTCACACTGACCCCCTGGTTTCCAACTCCTGGTCAGCGAGTGCTGGGATTAGAGCTGTACACCACCACCTTCCGGCCCCACTTGTGACTCTTGTTTACCAAGCCAGGGCTTCTCTGGGCATCCCTGGCTGCGCTGAAGGCGGCTCGGTAGGCCAGGCTGACCTCGAACTCACCCAGATCCACCTGCTTCTGCCTCCCAAGCACTGGGACTAAAGACACGCCATCACCACTCCCTGCCCACCTGCCATTCTGTGTGAGATGTCCACCCAGGAGTGTTCTCAAGACTGTGCCTGAGGAGTCCGTGGGGTTGATGGGGAGGCCACAGAGCCATCCACACTAAAGCATCTTCCCACACATCTATGATGGCCAGTGGGAGAGCAAATGGTGCCAGCACAGCCCTTCCAGGGGCAGGGGAACCCCAAAACAGGGCCTAGGGGTGGGATCCCCGTCTTATCTTTCGACCACCAAGGACACATCTCTGACAGCAGCACCCCATGTTCACCATGCCAGCTCTAAAGTGAGACACGGGCCCACAGGAGGCTGCCGCATTTGTTACTTTAGCTGGCCGAGGCCAGGGCGCCTCTCTACGTGATGTGCACAAGTAGGCATGCGCGCCTTGCCTTAATGAGGGCGTTTCAACCTTCACAAGAAGGATTAAGGAGCATGAACCACTGAGGCAGACTTATGCCTAACACTGGGCAGGCTGAGGCAGGAAGATCACCGTGGGTTCGAGGCCACCCTGGGCTACCTGGAAAAGACTATGTCAAAGCAAACTAACTAACAAGTGGCTTGGAAAGGCAGCTGTGGGTAGATTGTTTGCCCGGCATGCCCAGAGCTCTGGGTTCGAACCTCAGCACTGCTTAAACTGGGCTTGGTGGTTACATGCCTGTGTTACCAGTGCTAGGTGGGAGCAGGAGGATGAGACAGCTAAATCCATCTTTGGCTATGTAGTGAGTCTCAGGCTAGTCCTGGTGACTTTTCAAAAGTCGACCCCCTCAAGGGCTGGCTGGCATTCAGGCAGCTGCATGGGCAAGAGGGAAACCATCTTAGATGGCCTCCATGCTGCTTCCAGGACCTGCACACCAGGAACAGCCACAGATCCCACAGGGGACACAGTTATAGACCACGGGCCCCCGGAACTGTGGGAGCCGCTGCTGAGCTGCCATGGGGAGAGCCAGGAGGACTGTGTTGTCCTCAGGCCTGACAGCGCTTTCCCTATGTCCCCAAGTCCCTGCAGTCCAGGGTCAGGGCTGAGCCTGGGAGCCTGGAAACCGAACCTCAGAGAAAGGCAGGCTTTGCTGAATGTCACACAGCAAAGGGCCTCTGAGCCTCGCCCGGGATCCCAGCCTGCTGTCTTCTCCGCACTGCCCTACTCCTGATCTCCACAAGGACCCCCCCTCCCCCAGGTCACAGCCTCCTGCCAGGGGATGAGTCATCCCCTAAGGATTAGGGTCCACCCAGGGTGATCTTGCCAAACAGTCCCCTGGGCCCACACACCCCTCAGCTGCCACCCCTGGGGCTCCTGAGGTGACCCATTTCCCTCAGTCTCCTCTGCAGCTTCAAAACAAACCAAAACACAGACCAACATCCTTTGTTTGTTTGGAGGATCAGAGCCGGGGGAAGCGCCCTGTGGCTTTCTACTTGAAAACAAGGTTGCTTAAATGGGGAGCAGAAACCAAAGGCAAAGGGGACAGGGTCCCTGTGTCCCCGTGCTTTCTGGATGAGTCAGGGCAGGGCTGGGGCTGTCTGCTGTGGTGACTTTGGAGGGCTGGGGCCGTGGCCACCCCCACTCACCCTGGGTACCCGGTGTTTGAGCATGGCCCGGAGAGTCCCATTCTTTGACTCCAGACTTCCCTACCATGCCTAGGTGGCAGTGCAATGGCTTGCAGCCTCCATGCAAATTCAGCCCGTAGCCCACAGGCCCAGGCTAGGTGTCCTGCCCCAAGGGAGAGATGAGAGGCCATCTCGCACAGGCTGCCTCCAGGGTGTGTAGGCCAGGCCCTGCTGGACTGGGCTTCCTGGTAAAGCTAGAATCCCTGAGGTGCCTGTCTCCAGGAGGGTCTACAGAGTACGGCAGAGACTAGAGCACCCCCTTGGGGCTCCCATGGTCTGCACACAGAGTGTGTGGGTGTGGGAGAGGGGTCGATGGGGACTGCTTATCAGCCTTCCCGGCCCCCCCCCCCCCCCCCCCCCCCCCCCCCCCCCCCGGGGGGGGGGGCGCGCGGCGGGGCGGGGGGCGGCCCCCCCCGCCGCGCACCCCCCCCCCATCCCACCCCTCCCACCCCCCACCCCCT